>NC_134644.1:60761853-61115712 GCF_030463565.1 Pelecanus crispus
ACATCTCAGCTGCACATTTGAATTGTATTACCAATGTCAGTCAGCTCACCATAGTGCTGACAGTTATTTCTGACCATTTAATGCCTTTTAACAGACTACACTAAATAGCTAAAACTGATTCACTTTCCCAGGTGACATGAAATAAAAAAATGAATGTTTAAGTATTTTATCTCCTCATGAGTTTTCTAGGGATATCTTTGACAGTTCAATGTGCTTCCATACTGGAAGCACTTAAAAGCTTCCCAGGCTATTGATAGGAAACCTGTTTTCTAAATCAACAGCTTCACAATACCCTTCTGAGGAGACACAGAATACAGTTAGTACAGTAACCGGGAACTAGGTTTAAGTACAAAAGAGAAAAAAAAGAGAGACTTTCATGAAGGGTGTTACTATTAATAAATTATAATGGAAATTCAGTGTTGCCCTGATACTTCTGCAGTATCACTGATCCCTTGTGAACAGGTAAGAAAGGAGATCCATAAGTTGGGCACATGAAAGACCAAGCAGTGACACAGGCTGAATGGCATTATTAATTCAGTTGACATCATAGAGCTTACAGAAAATTGGTAAAATATGTGTAAAAGAGATGGTGAGACATTTCCTTTAACTGCACAGGTCCTGAAGTACACCTTCATTTGTGGCATACGTCATCTGGCACAATGGAGTAGCTGGATTTGTTTATCATAACTCAGGCTGCTGCTCAAGAGTTCTGCCTATGGCCACTCATCTTGCACAATGGGACTATACCAGACTCTCCACATTCCCCATGGGATTTCAAGAACCAGTGACCACAGATGGGTTAAGGCTGCATGCAGTAGCTTGCATAACTACAACACATGGAAATAACTCCCATGCAATCCTGAATGGACAGGAGGGTCTGGGACATACTGGCCCCTCAGAGACCTATTGAGTCCTCCCTTGGTGCTCTTTTAATTGCTTTAAAGTTTCAGCTGATACCCTGGGTATAGTGAATAACTTATCAATTTTATTCCCAGTTCCCAAGTTCCTCTAAAATAAATGAGACAGACAGCTCCTCCTTAAAGAAATTCACCAAGCTTGCAGCTAATGAGACTCTCTGCCTGTGGCATCATTGCCACAGAAGACTAATTCCAGATCTCCAACTGCTCTCAATTCACTCTGAAGTACCTCCCTCAGTTGAGGAAAAACTGCTGCTGGTTACAAAGAGGAGAAAAATGTACCTTTTTTTACCAGAGAGGCTTCCTCTTTTCCCTGCCCCAAAAAGAATGTGATAGCTGAGAAAGGGCTGAACAAGGTGACCTCATTATTAAGAGCCTAAGGAGAGATACCTGCTGCAATGCACCTTTTAGATGCATGTATCTAAAAATCTTTACATTGCTGTGAGGTAGGAAGACCTCAGACTCATAATGCAAGGGCACATTTCATTGTCAACACTGTGGTTACTAGTAGAGAATTCTGCAAGCTAATTATTATTCAATCTGATAATTTATTCTTTGGTCAGAAGAACAGCATTCCCCTCCGGGTGTAGCTCCTTTCTCTCCCTCAGGTACCTGACATTGCTGAAATGGAAGGCCGTAATTCAATTAACAATGGATGGGAACTTTTAATGAAAATTAACCATTCAGAAACAGATGTTGATGCCACAGAAATGCAGATACTCCCTATGAAGCATCACTGGCTGTCATGTGGATGGGAAAATGCAGAGACATCTTAACTTGGAATTATACATCAGATCTGCGGACCACAATTCAATGAAGTGCTTAAGCGCATGCTTAGATTTCATTAATCTGCTTTGCCATATGCTTAAATTTATTCTGTACTTGTAACATTACTAGCCAAAAGGTATACACTTTCACACTAGTAAAACTTCCCTGATTGCTAAACTGCCTTTGGATATCTGTGATTTCTTATGGCATACACAAAAGTGATGCCTAGATTTCCAGATATAGTAAATAAAATGCGAAATTGTGAAATAGACTCCATGGCTGGGGCTGGAACTAATGCTAACCATTTGCAAACCGGCACTGCTGAAAGGCTGGCCACAGACCACCACGGCTCATGTGACTCATGATTCAAAATGACTAACGTGACTGCCAGGATTCAAGTTTAAAAAGCAGGAAATTAAGGACAGTTGGAAACACAATGCCTACATAAGGTCATATGTTGGCAACTTTTGAAAGTTTTATGTTCACTTTTTTTGTGAATACAGTTGGGAATATAAAATCAACATAGTGGGCCCTGTTTCTAACTGTCCCCCTCCTCCCTATGATTTCCTTTTGGAAAGCTGTTCCGGAATCTCATCAGACCAATGATTAGGGACTTTTTTTCTAATTTCCGATGGAAATTTATCCATCACTGGTTTAAAGCAATTTACTCTTGTTCTAACGTTGGCCTTGAGCTGAAACAGACTGTTTATCTCCCTGGCATTTACTCCTTCAGTGCATTTAGACACAGCAATCATTTCTCCTTTCAGCACTTTTTCTGAGGTTACACAAGAGACTAAAACAAACATCCCCTTGTAAGGTAACAAAAACATGAACAGAGATCAGAGTGGACAGAACTACTATTTTTGAACTTGGCCACATAGTCTTCTGTATCTGGAGATTCCAGATTCTTCTCAACAGATACTTGTAAAATGGCTCCAACACCCGTGTTCAATCTATCCACGTCTCCAGAAGTGTCCCAGAATCACTTAGGTGGGAAGGGGTCTCAGAAGGTCATTGAGTGCAGCCTTCCAATCGGGTTTTGAATACTGCCAGGGCCAGAGATTCTCTGGGCAACGTGTTCCTGTATGTGATTATCTTCATAGTAGAAATATTTTCTTATAGTTACCCAGAACCTCCTGTTTCAGTTTAGGACCACTGTCTCTCATTCTTCTGTTGTGCACCTCAGGAATAAGCCTGCCTTTGTCTTCTTGATAATCTCCTCACAGATTCTGGAAGACTGCTATTAGGACTCCCCAAAGCTTTCTGTTCTCCAGGCTGAAGAAGCCCAGTATCCTCAGCCTCTTCTCACTGGGCACATGCTCCAGCCCCCAACCATCTTGGTGACCCTCCACTGAACCTGCTGCTTTGACATTCAGATCTGCCTCTCACAGGATTCCTTCTACTATGAACTGCTTGTTCCCCAAAAGGGTCACCACTCTTCTCCATTGCCTGTGTTTCCCAAAGAGCTGCTATCTCGCTATCACAGATCTGCAGCCATATGAACCACCTCACCCACTTCTCAGTTATTCCAATGGTTTCACAGTTCTGTGTCCATACATGGAGCTCTAGCTCCTCCTGTTTGTTTCGTAGGCTGCATGCATTTGTGTACAGCCACTCAAGATGGGTTCTCTTTTGACTTGTTTTATCTCTCCTGAGGGCTCTCTCACTCCATTCCTCTGCCCCTTGAAATTATCACCCCTAACCACTACTCCCTCACTTAAATATAAGCTGTCATCACTATCCTCCGATATAACCCAGTTTAAAACACTTCTCAACAGGTTGGCCAGCCTGTTGGCAAAGATGTTCTTTCCTTGCTTTGTCAAATGGATCCTGTCTCTCACTAGCAGTTCTCATTCCTCAGAGGAACACAAGATCATAAAAGCCAAAGCACTTCTTGTGACACCAGCTACACAGCCAGCTGTTAACTCACAGGTTGCGTCTACACCTACCTGAGCATCTCCCCCTCATCTGCAGGATTGAGGAAAACTATACCTAGGCTTGCATGTAGGCTTGCCTTTGCCTAAAGAGCTCTGCAGTTTGTCTTGATTTACTTCAGATTTCCCTTGGCAGTGTCACTGGTGTCCACATAAATGAGCAGCAAAAGGTAACAGCCCAAGGGCCAGACGAGCCTTAGCAGTGTCTCTGCAACATCCTGGATCCAGGCCCTTGCCAAGCAATACAACTCCTGTGAGAGCATGTCTGGTCAGCAGATGTGTGCCTTCATCTCCTGCAGAAGGGTATCTCCAGTCACTGTTTCCTGCTGCTTCCACCTGCTGCTAACGCTCAGATGGCTCTCCCAGAAGGAGCTTGTTCCCTTTCATTGGCTATTAGGGCACTGTACCAATTCTGGAAATTTAGATCTGAGGATGGAGAAGGAGCCTTTCTTCTGCTGCCAAGTCACAAGTTTCCAGACTCCTTTTCTTGCTTTTAACAGGAACACGTTCACTCCAAATACCTTGATTTTAGGATTAGGAGTAGGAAGCCTGTGCTCCCATGACAGTCATTGGGCCCAACTGCACTGTTGGCAGGTATTTTTGATTGCAGTTGACATGAGAGTGACAGACACATTACAGTCTTAAAAGACACTGAAGAAACCAATTGTTGATCACCGTCTCCTCTTGGGATGTTCTGTTACAGCAGAGAGAGTGCTGAACTAATGTAACCAGTTGTTACCAACATGAAGAAAATTCGGATTGCAAAGTAAATTACTTCCCATGGCAAAGCTGAATAGTTCTAGCTAAATCTTGTTTATCAGGGTAGTACAGCATTTTCCCTAGAACCTCAGATATTACTAAATATTATCATTCTTCTGCACTGATCCTTTTTTAACAATAAGTAAACATAGAAAATCCATACAGTTGACACCACTGCCCTGGCAGATATGGAATTAACAGTGATACTGCAAGGGACTGGAAAAGCCTAAGAAATTTCATAAAAGGACTGAATTTAAGAGATAACATATTTTCAAATATAACTGAGGCCAGAATACGGATGCTCACCTTCTGCAACTTCAACTAATGCCAGCACTCAGATGTGAGCAGAAAGGAGCATTTTTAAGTTTTCCTCTAAATGAATCTATCAATCCTTCAGGCTTGGTCAACCATTAAGTATTCAGCATTCTGATTTTTTTTATTTTTGTGGTAGATAATAATTACAATAACAATAATAGTTGTTTTCCCTGCTATATTTTTAATTTTATACAATAAAATATTTTCCAGACACTCTTTTTCTTTCCAGAGGAGGCTCTGTCGCAGATTACAGACTTCTGATACCTGTTAGCTTCCCTACAGAACCTTCTGTAATGCCAGGGAGGGAGTGAAGAAATCCCATACCCCCAAACTATCACTGAAATCTGTTTAACACTCAAAGAGGAAAGCTCTTACTACAAAACTTTGGTGAAATTCCCCTCAAGCAAGGCAGTAAGGTGCCTTCAGAGAGACAGTGTAACTTAGTGGGTAGTACTTAGGACTTGAGAAATTTGAGCTAACACAATAAAACTGAACAGAGTTATAACTCAGCAATAATTTAAAGATGATGCATAGGCATGCTGCAGTAGACATCACCCCATTAGTTTCCAGTACTACACAGACAAGGCCACTTTGGTCATTGCTACAACTGAAGATTCAAGAGGAAACACTGCGAGACCCAAGAGGAATAGATGAAGCCAGAAGGACAAAAGGACATCAATGAATTAGTGCTTCATAGCATAGAACTGTAACCGCTGGGAGGAGACAAATCCTGGGAAAAATCTTCAAGGCAGCAGTGGCTGCTTAAGTTAAAGCAAGAATATTTTTTACAAAGCTAAACTAAAAAATTAAGATATCATGATGTGCCAAGAAAAGACAGGTGACGGAATCCAAGAAAAATCCAGAGGGGAAAAAAAAAGGGAAGAGAAACAAGCTTAGAAAGAGAAAATAAGGTCTTGCTGTATGACGGTTAATTAGTAAGGGGAGTGGCCTCTGATCAGGCAAGTCACAGGAAGTGTTCATAATTATCCCTCTAAGTCCCCTTAGTCCTTTATGTCTAATGGTTAAGAAACTTCAAAACATTGCATTACTCCCTCTAGGTGTCAGGCAGTAGACAAATATTTTAAACAGCAATAATTATAAAAATACTACAAAATCAATCTGTAAAATACCATTCTATGAGATCTTCATACAGGCAAGCATTTGAGTAATTTTTCTTTTTTAAAGTAGAAAAACACGGCACCATGTAGAAAGCTTATTAAATTATGTACAAAGTATTTAATTCTGTTGATCAAATTTGGAATCCATATTAACACTTTAATTTTTTTTTTTTTTTTTGGTCAAAAATCTTTTCATAAAAAGCTTGAGAATTCGCTAGCTTGCTACAAAGTCCCCATATAGGATCAAAGTCCTACCTGGAAAAAAACCCAAACAAAACTAGAATGAACACACACATGCATGCACACTCCAGCTTTGTCCTGTTTAGTTACAGAATAAAGATTAAATGAACACACAGCAAGTTAAAATACTGCTGTGGTCTTCCTCAGCTTACCACTTTCACCAAAACAGGAGAAAGTTTTACCAGCTTCCCACTGACCTCAGTTTAAGCATCAGCTCCTACCAATAAGCAAACGTCAAAGACAAACATTACACGCTTTGCTGTTCATCATTTAACGTAAAGCAGGCAACTTGTGCAGCAGAATAATTGTTTTATGGTACAGTAAATTATTAATACTACACTGCACACAACCAACCAAAGTATCAGAGCACTGCAGAAAGAAGTTTCTTAAGTGGGGATGAAAGAAAGATTAAGACTTCAAAGGGAACACAAGTAATTGAGAGGCTTGGGAAAAAACCCAGCTCTAAGAAAATTAGCTTTGTAACAGAAAACTTCTTGTGGTTTCTGTAAAGCAGCAAAACAGATATTATCATATTAACAAAACCATATTACAACAGCTAGGGGCAACAACAGAGAGCAGGAACCTCATTGGAAGAGCTTCATTTAGGGTCAAGATTCTCCTAGACGATCATCCATCAGCTGCTGTAGTAACTAATTAAAAATCTGGACAAAGCCCGAAAAATTTTGAGAGCAGAACAGTTGAAACTTACCAAATACCAGATATTGATTCAGAATCAAACTGCATGACTCCAGAATTTAGAAATACATAAGTAATCCAATTAGACTCCTTACATCATCTTCTCTTGCAGACAACCATTAAGATGTGAATTTAAAAACAGCTATGTGATTAACATATCCTGCTATAGAGTATTACTTGTTTCTTAAGAATTATGAGCAGATGAAAATCTCATTTAGTAAGGACTATTCTTTTCCACTTGGCAATGATAGTTTGGTATTTTCCTTTCCTCTCTGAAAGATAAGTTGTTTTTTTTTTTTTAAAGTGGTTACCTGCAAGCTAATAAATTGACTTATGGCCAGCAGGAGCAGGGCCCCTTGCTACAAGAAAGACATTGAGGTGCTGGAGCGTGTTCAGAGAAGGGCAACAAAGCTGGTGAAGGGTCTGGAGCACAGGTCTTATGAGGAGCGGCTGAGGGAACTGGGGTTGTTTAGTCCGGAGAATGGGAGGCTGAGGGGAGACCTTATCGCTCTCTACAACTCCCTGAAAGGAGGTTGTAGTGAGGTGGGTGTTGGTCTCTTCTCCCAAGTAGTTAGCGATAGGACGAGAGGAAATGGGCTCAAGCTGCGCCAGGGGAGGTTTAGGTTGGAAAGAGTAGTCAAGCATTGGAAAAGGCTGCCCAGAAAGGTGGTGGAGTCACCATCCCTGGAAGTGTTCAAAAAATGTGCAGATGTGGCACTTTGGGACATGGTTTACTGGGCATGGTGGTGTTGGGTTGATAGTTGGACTAATGATCTTAGAGGTCCTTTCCAACCTTAATGATTCCTAGTTTTTACTTTCATTAAAAATAATCCAGCCACCAAGCCAGGAAACATGAAATTGCTACTCCACCTTTAATTGGTTTAGCGGTGGACTTGCTAGTGTTAGGTTAATGGTTGGACTGGATGATCTTAAAGGTCTTTTCCAACCTAAACGATTCTATGATTCTATGAATTTTGTTGTAATCTCTTTGCCTAAGCAAAGGCTGAGATACAAAAAAAAAATATTTTGCATATGTCCTTGTGTATGGAAGGGTTAAAAGATGGAATTTTGGTCCGTGGATGGACACTGGGTGAGAAGTAGATAGCCGAGGAATGTAGTTAGCACAGGAGACAGATAATTTATTGTTTGAAATGCTGATCATGGAGTCGAGGGGGCTGAGAACTGTTAGGGAGGATCGTTTCTTGGCTTTATTATCTCTATGGTCAGCAAGGAGGTGCAATTGGGAATATACAAGGCACAGCTCAGCTTGCTTTGTAAGCATCTTGTTATTGGCTTGAGCAAGGTTGATATGTGACTGCTGGATTATGGTAATATGTCGCGTGAACAAAGCCCATGAACTAATAGACGGGATGATTATGTCGCGTGCAGCGCACCTGACCAGCGGGCGCATGCGCCATAGTCTCCCTTTGTTACAACCGAGGCATGTTTTTGGCACTTGCTGGTCACGTGTGTCGAAACCCATTCCTCCTGCAATACAAATACCGGGATTTCCTGAAGAGGGGTGGGCTGGTGTACGGCGAGGTCACCATTGCCTCCATGGGGACGCCCACGTAAAGCTGGCACCTACCGACAACTGGGCTGAACTCGCAGCGCAAGACCGCACAAGAATGTATGGATGGACCATCTTCCTCACGGCCCTCGGGTTGGTAAGACTATTGCTTTGCTAAACTCTTTTAGTGTAATTAAGAAAGCCTTTTGTGCTGCTAGATAGACTGTGTGTGCGTGCCATTCTTTCCCCGGGAATCCTCGAAACCACTCTAAAACAGTCCTCATTATACAGAAGTAATCCATAACTATTAGACGTCATCCCCTGCACAGAAGTCCATGAAAAATCCACATAATCCCAAGTATTTCATTAAGCTGATGCAGATTGCACTTTTAACTGATGCTAAATAAACTGCTTGAAAGGATAGGAGTGTTTCAAAAGCTAATTATTATTTCTAAGATACTATATAAGCTTTGCATATTTCATACTACACATTTGCTGATGGTGGAATAGAACTAAGTTATAAAGAATTTAGCTGTTAAAAGAAAATCCCACTAAAATTTTCCTTTTGTAACAGTGAGAAGCAAGATAGCAAGTAAATCTTCCCCAGGTCAAGATGTGATTGACAAAAATGAATGAAATTTGAATCACTGTTATCCACTAAAACACAGAAATCCTGTGGTAAACACGAAGCAACACCACTTCATAGCCATAAATAACCATAAAATAAACCTGAGTAACTAGGACTTGGAGCCTTTTGAAGGTGCCATTTACACAGACCCACTATAAAAACACACTATAAGAATGACTGAATGATCATTAGCCCAGCTGGATTTTCCCAGGGAAGAAGAAAAACACAGGCTCTAACTCTAACAGTCTTATTTTAAGAATAGAAGTTGAGCTGTAACCAAATCCTCAAATTTCTTACCAAGGAAGGAAACTAAGGCAGCTAAACTACCAACATAGCAACTTTTTTTTTTTTTTTTTTATTCTGAGAAGCCATTTAAATGTCCTACTGAAGCTCTGGAAACACAAAAACCCCTTCTGCAAGGGTTTCTGTGAAGAAGTCAGGCTCCCAGAGAAGGGCTTGAGTAAGACTTTTCCACTGCTAATATTTTTGACATTGGCAGTATTTCTGTCCAGCTCAACGGCTGACTTTGTCATAGAAAAAGTCACAAAAAGATGTATTTATCAAAGAACAAGAAGTTGCATATTTGTGAATTCCATAGACGCTCATTCAAGTGATCTACAAGGAGCTCAAGGCACAGAGACTCACTGCTTTGTCCACTAGATTAAGTTCCAACAGTGCTCTTTCAGAGGAGATACCAAACAGGAAAGACAGCCTTTCAGGACAATAAATATTTTAAGCACTAAATATATGTTTAAATATTTTGTTTAAATATTAAATATATGTTTAAATATTAAATATATGTTTAAACCCCTTCCTTGGCAATTGGGACCTTTTTGCAACTGAATCTATCCACAAAATGTACTAATAATACAGGAAAAGGAGACATTAAAGGTTAACCCCAAATTTCCAAATTCCAAAGTTATTCCCCAGAAGAGGCACACTCACTCAGGATTTTCAGGATTGCAGCAACAAACTCCAGTAAAGTTTCCAGTCTTGTACCTTCCCGCACTTGTATCTATTGCAATGTCCCCATCTAGGAGCAGATCTCCATGCCTAGTCACTCTGTCTGCATCTGTAAAACAGTTCAGGTGATACTCTCTGGACTTCAAGCCAGCTGGCACAGCACTGCTCATATGCATATGCTGTTCTCTCTTGGCCCAAGACAAGGCGGTACCCTCCAAACGCTTAGTAAGCAGTTACTGGCCTGTGCTAACCCCAAACTGTGCCCAGGCACTGTCTGTGAGAACAATAGCTGGCTCCCACTAAAACTGTGCTTGGGACCATGCTAATTAGCTGCACAGCCTACTATATGGCAATATTTATGTTAATTAAAGGGCCTTATTAATACTGTTGTTACTATTACCATAATACTATGTTCCACCTCGGTGCAGAGCTGAGAATGTAATGGCGTTCTGTAAAAAACTAAACGAGCCTCACAGTACCCATTCAGAGAAGGACGTGGGCTTTATCCAATTTACAAACTAGGAGACTGTGAGATGAAAAGCCTATACAATTTACTTCTCTTCAATGAAAAGGTAGTAAAGAGCCAAGAATAAGGGATGGGACTCCTGATTCTTATTGCTCATATTTAGCTGCTGGACTACTATCTATGATGTTAAATTATTCATCATTTCTCACAGGGAAGGCAGGCATGCACTCACAAGAAAAGCTGTGTGCAAGAAAAAGGTTTATCGAAGCATTAACACACTCTTTCAAAAGAGTTAGCTAACTGACAAAAATATGCTGCTGTAACACATTTTCATGTGTAGGTAGCAATTCTTCTCCCCTACATCCCAGGGCTGGAATCCTGCGTGGGGAACACTGAACTGCTCAGTATAATGTAAAAGACAGGCCTCATTAACTCTTGGACATCTTCTCATTTCTTGGTCATAAATCCTATTACCTTGTATTACAAACTGCCATAAAACTCACAGATAAAAGATAATTTATGCTCAGTGTACAGAAGCTAATGTTTCTGTACTCCTGAGAAGCACACTAGCAGAAAATGAGAAAGTATGTATGTAAAGCCTTAAGCCATTCATACTGAGCATGGCTAGCATGATAAACATGACTCTAAAGGCCTAATGCTCTTCAGCCAGGCTATATTCTAATGGTAATTGATATTACCAAAATTTCAAGCATAAAACGTATGGACTGTTGCATAAAATATGCTGCTTATAACGAGTGATTACTCCTTATTAAGAATTCAGGCTTTCTTCCCTCCCCTCACTCCAGAAAGAAATACGACGGCTATTCAGTACAGAGATACTTTTTCTTTCTTTTTTCTTCTTCTTTTTCCTTTTTAAAATTCCAATCATCACATTAGAAAATGCTTCAGAGCAAGCATCACCTCCCGGAATTCTTACAGTCTCCCTATTTCTGACTCCTATCCTAATTAGTGTTGCATGGCACACAAAAACTAACAACCCTTGGAGCTGGCAAAAATCAAAGGCAGCTCAATCTCTTATTTGCTTTTTCTCTAAAGCAATTTAAGTCTTCAGACTTTGGCACCAATATTAACTGTGTTCGTTATCTGCTCAAAGGGATATTTTGCTTTAGTGAAGACTGAGCAAAAGATGCATTAAATTTAGGCTGTTTGTTATTAGTTTTCCCTTCCCATTCAGACAAGAGAAAATCTTTCACTGTCAACTTACATCTTCTGTAGTTACAGACTATGTTCTCATTGCTTGGGCCTTTCCATAGGTGCACCTCATTTCATGCCTGCTTTCTTTTCTTAAATACTTGTTTACTAATTTGAGCTATACTGGAATTCATTTATCTAAATTTAGACACCTACCGTGCATACCTAGATCTCAGCCTACCACTCAATTTCTCCACAGAGTCCACAGAGACAGACATTTATGGGGTGTAATCCTTCCCAACTTTTTTCTCTTCTCTACCTCTCAGAATAGTTCATCCTTACAGGTCAGAAATGAATATAAGAGTTTACTTTCTTGTAGTTTTCTTCATTTTCCATGCCAAAAAACATTTTTACCAATGTATTTCAAAATATATTGCACTGTTTGTCCATCTATTTCCCAAGAGAGGCCTCAGTACTCAAAATGCCAATTACACTTACATTCAGTACTTGGATCATTTTATTGGCTGATGAAAAAAGTCTTTGTTTACCGGGTCCTTCTTGCTTGATAGTCTGCAGTGAATTCCAAATTGGGCATTGTTCTTGCTGTCTTCCTTCTATCACCCTGAAGACTTTTAGCAAGCCTGTTTTCTACAACACTGTGGACCTTTACAAGCATGTTAAATATTGATATATTTCTTCTGATGTACCCCTCTATATCAACATTGTAATAATGTGAAATAACTCTTTCAAAGCAATTACTTAATAGATGTGGTGTACTTAGATATCTACTCACGCAGTCCTCCTCCTAGTTTCTGCATTACTGACTACGAATTCTGCAGCTTGACTTGTTATTCCCCTTTGTATCCTTCCAAGGGTTGTTTATGGGATTACTAGTTTCTCTGCTCTATCCACATATTTTAGCCTCTGCCTAGGTACACATGACAGAGAACCAATACTAGTCTCCCACTATAGTGAGTGGAGGGCTAATGTTATTTTGAAGCAAAAACATGGTTACATTTTGCTCATACATTTTATCCAAAGAATCCAATAAAGATCAGATTCTTCTTCCCCAAGAGAGAAAGGTTTCAGATCTACATTTTATAGGAAAAGCATGATGCTCTTAACTTTATCATTTGCATTAGCATTTGAATCTCAAAACCTTGCTTCATTTGTTGCACAGTTTCCAGACTTGCATTTCAAAAAGTCAGTGGGTCTCCCACTGTGTTCAACTCCCTCCTACCTTGATTTTAAATTACAAAGGAGAGAGGGGGAAAAAGAGAGAGTGCTGTGATTGTGGCTGTTTACAAGAGAAAAATATCACACTGAACTCTGTACAAAAAAAGAGTACTTCCAAGTTTAGGATCCTTGTTTCTTTCTGTGTATAAACTACTCACTCAATTTTTATCTAAACTATGCAGGATTAATATTATTATCAGGAGGTACCGTGACAGTTGACTGAAGATGCTGACAGTGACAAGTTTAAACCAACAATGAAAAGCAATTTTGTGTCAAAGTTAGCATTAAGATTGGTTGAATGACCTGCCCCATATATCTGCCGTTTATTTATGAAAGCTAGAAACAGCCTGAAGTTACAGAAGTCAGTTACTGGCAATGCAGACTGACAGCCAGGAACTGCAGAAAGAAATAATATCCTGTGGAACTCTCTCCACCAACAAAACAGTATTACATGCTTCTTGTATGGCATTATTAGAAACAGAACATAAAAATTTTCCAGCAAGCCCAAACAATTAGTAACTTCTCATTTTTTATTTAAATGCACAGATTATGATTTTTTTTTTCAAGTTGCAAAGGGTTTAACTATTAATTGAATACTCTTCTGAAAGCAACCTTAGGCATGGCATTTTAAAGCCACTTATGGACAAGATGAATGAAAAGAATTAAAAGTTTTTCCTGTCCAAGTAAGCGTTTTGTAAGCTAAATCAGGAATTCTCCATCTTATTTCAGCTTTTCAGTATGTTCTTAAAAATACCCTAAAATTAATTTACAGTGGTCAGTGAAGCACTGCACCCACAGGTCAATCACAAGTGAGTTACTCCTCACTTTCAGGTTTTAACCAAAGTTATCCTTTCGCTGTCTTTCCCCCTCGCTCTGCTGCCTCTACCCATGTAGCTGTGCAACTAATGATCACAGTCATTCCTCGTCACACTGGCAAATGAGCTCCTGTGCCTACTATCTTTCCTGCAGACACAGTGCTTCAAAGTTGTTAATACAGCATCTGCCCCTGTGGATTTAAATCTATAATCTCATAGAACCTTATTAATGCTTTTCTCAAATTACAATGAAGCACGTGTGGTGCAGGGTTTTGTCAAATTTATCTGTGAATGTTACTTATTTTAACAAAATAAGCTTTCCAAGATAAAATGGGAAAGTTAGTTAAGCTTCTAGAAACTGACATCAGGAAAAGGTATTTCCAAACAAATGAATGAATCGCTGTTAGAGAAAACTCTTTGATGCTTAGATTTGCCTTTAATTTAAATCTTAGAAGCAGAAGCCCAGCAAGATCTTTTGTGTGTGTTATTTTATGAATCAATAAATGGAATAACAGACCTGAAAACCCACAAAAATAACACATCTTAAATAAATTCCCTCGTTGATGCTAGCTGGATTCCCATCATAATGAACTGCACCACTCAGACCACATAAGAGCTCTGCCTGATGTGTTTGTCAGGAACTCCCTCATATTTTCCTCTTACATCTTTCTTTTGTTTCTCTTACTGCAGACATCCTTATTGCTACTCAACATACAAAAGGGCTGTGTGCTAATTTTAAACTCACTGGAATCTAATTAAAAAGTTTTAATCTTTTTTTCATTTAAAATCAAAATAATCTATTTACCCAAATTCAGTTTTCACACCCTCTGGATTTCTGTGTTCCTCCCCTTTCAAACAAATCTATCCTGAACAAATTAAACACAATCTTTTCCAAGGCAGGATTGCAGAGCCCATCATTTGCTGTCCACTTCCCTGCAATATATTTTATATTTAGGCTCTGACCCTACAGAATAGAATTAAGAAAATGAGCATTTAATGGTGCAAGACCTACAGGGTCAGGGTGGGTGGAAGGTCAGTTTTATTATGAAGTAACTTTTCACAACACTTACAGGTTGAAGCAGGTAAATCAGTGAGCACTCCTGGATAACTATCACTGGAAAAGGCGTGATATTTGTTGCATGAAAAAGTGTTTCCACTGATGCCATTATTTGGTCAAAGCGTCCTCCAAGTCCACCCAAAGTCACAATCACATCGATCTAAAGGATAAAACAAAAACAGTCACAGGAAAATTTTCAGGCATGAACCTGAAAATCAACAATAAAATCACTTTGGGGAAAAAAGAAAAAGAAAAAATAACTACTGACTATACAAAAGCAAATGTCAAACACAGTTATTTACTCCCATTACCGATAAATACCATTATGTGATTTTTGAGGCTGAGTATTAAAGCTCAGTATATTCATGGCCAACATGTGGCACTTTTAAAAATGACATAACCGTTCTCCCTAAAATACAGGCCAGTCTTTGCAGGTACTTAACTGTCTGTCCTGAATATACAGAGACTAAGATATATCACTCCACATCTAAGCCTCTCAGCTAAGTGTGGTATATCTGAGCCTTAGTATCGTTCATCCCCAGATCTTAACATCATTTCAGTATTATCCTCACAGTTTACAGATGAATAAAGGAAATTTCAAGTTAGGGCGACTGTATGTTGTTCTTGTTCCTGCCACACAGCATTTTCATGTACAAGCAATCCCACTCACAGGCTGACTCTACTCAAGATTAAAAGTACTACTGAAGTAGGAGGTTCCACCCCAAGCAACTGGCACATCACCTCCCAGCTGTCAGGGACAGGAGCGCCCTCCTGTCCCAGTCCCAGACCCGCAGAGAGCACCACCTGACTGCTTGCAATAGGCCACGGAGTTGGACTGCTGTTGCTCAATTGTCTCACACTCCATCAAGCCTCGGAACACTTTATTTCCTATAAGCAGAAAGGGAGTATTTAAAAGCCTTGGTTAAGAGCTTTTGGGTCCTCAGATAAAAGGTCACTGAGTGCAAAGTATTATTATTATTACTTCCATAATGTGAATCAGTTATGTTCAGTAATTGTATTTTAAAAAGCTACCACTGAGTGAGTCATATCTAGGGCCTCAACACACTGCAGCGATAGAGTCTTTAGAAGCTGCCTTGACAATGGCCATCTGGTGAAGTTTCCAACTGTATAGGGCTCAAGTCTATGGCCACTGCAATTACATGAAGTTTTACTCAACCCAGGAGCCACATAATGGTGCTCTGTGTATCTGGAATGATATATTAATAGCATCAGCTTCTGTTTTTATTACCAGGGTTAGGGCTTTACGATTCTGTTGAATATTGGTTTGCATGAAAATTAAGCTCTTTGCCTTTTGGTGAAGAATAATACCATCTTTCTCATCACCATCAGGAAAATACTTGAGAAGCCAGACTGGATCAATATAACACATTATATTAGCAGCAAACACTGAAACAAAAAAGCTATTCTTGTACTGCAGAGAGCACGTATTTTCTCTGCAGATTACCGATCACACAGACCTAACATACAACCAATAGAATATGAATGGTAGGAAAACTTATCCTCAAACAGGAGACAAAACAGCAAAAGCTAATGGCAAAGCTTATGGCTAAACCATAATTCATTTTCCATTTTATTGATTCAAGTGTAGAAACAAACTGCTTTTGTTTGACTGGTGATGACTGTGATTAAAAAAGATGGATCAATTATCTGAAAATAGTACTACTAAAAAGACCCACCCACAACAGTTCCCTACCAGTCAACTAGTAGTAAAAATGCACCCCCGCCAACAAAGGCCATGGAGAAAACGTGCTACATTAACCTGGAACCACAGTGAAGTTAAGGTGACTTTGCAAAGGATTAGTAATCCACATATAAGTTGCTTTTGTTGTGAGCAATGGGACTGAAGATTAAATATTAGCCTAGCCTAGCCTAGCCTTCAAAAACGTGAGCAACTACTGTGTAGTTTCTTGGTATATATGTCTCACCATACGTGAACTTGTTTGTTTTGGCTTTGACGTTTTCTACAGTTTAAAAGGTAAGAATGAAGGAAACACAGAGTTCCCTCTGACTTGTAATTAAAATGATGCAATAACATTCTGAATGTGTCTTCTTCCCTTGTAAAACTGTCAGTATGTCAGACAAATCCTGCTCTGTTATTCACACATGTGTACCTATCGCGAAGTACAGGACCTATCTGAAACAATGAAGTGTTTACTGACTGTATCTTTTTGTGATAGAGATTGTCAGAGTACTTAAAGTTGAACAAAAACATAACAATTTCTGTGTTTTAAAGTATGACAGAAGTGATTCCAAAGTCCTACTCTTTATTCAATAGCAACAATGCAGTGATCTTGTGGATTGGTGCCCAAAAAGAAAATAAAGCCAATCTAGCAGGGAGTAGATCTCTTGAAAAGGCATTCATAAAACAGAGGGTTTGGGTGATGTTGTGTTGGGAGAAGGCTAATAAAGATATCTGAAATGGGAATGTAGCTGTTATTTATGGTTTGCGTGGATTGTGAAAATGAAAAATACAAGTATGTGACAGGTACGCAAACAAACACAGCTGGAGTATGAGAGGAGCAGGCAGAGAGAAAGCTAAAATTCTGCACTTCAGTGATGGTTGACAGTCCTGCCTTTCACTGTATAGTCTTGGCAGCAGTGACAGGCATCCAGACAGTGGAGGACTTTTAAAGCCTCTGTTTGACAGTCTAGGTATACACACTTTGTTTATTTAGCAAAAACACAGAGAGGCTAAGTCCAACAAAAACCTTAAGAACCTTTTCAACCTAAAGCTATCACCTCTGTTGAAAAAAACCACAACACAAAAATCACAAACTAACAAAACAATCAGTTCCTTCCCTGCAATCACTGCTCCTCTTGCTCTGCCAAGCACTTAAGAAAATGGATGCACCATGAAAGCACATACACGACTCTTGGTCATTCCAGAACCTGAGACAAAGTAAATATCAAAGCACGGGACGTTTATATATTCCCACACTGCAGACAAGAAAGGCCATTCATTTTTCTACTATGATTTCCTGTATAACACAGGCTACAGAATTATACTGTTACTGCTAATCAGCCCAGCAGGTAGCATTTGACTAACACACTGTACTTCAACTGAAATGTCCATGCTTCACTTAAATGTCCTGTCACCAGTCCCCTTACACAATCTGCTTTCACAAAGTGCCATTCATTTCCTGAAAAAAGGGTAAGAAAATCCGAAATAACTACAAAGAAAAGCTTAGATCATCACAGGCACAGTGCAGAGGGCACTGTATTCTCTTAGACTGTCTATAACCTGACTTAAACATATTGCACAGCACGTTTAAAGGCAAACAAGCTTTAATTTAGAAAGAGTTTAAGATCTAAGGGTAGGATTCAGTCACCTTTAAATGATACGCTTATACATTAGTATCTCTTGAAAGAGTTTTAGGAGTCACTACCAAACAGGGCAGTTAAAAGGAGAAGGGAAGCATAGAGAAAGACTTTGTACTGGCAATTCAGGGATGTACTTCTTCCTTCTCCCCTAAGCCGTAATTTAGAGGGTGCAGTAACCAAGGGGGGCCAAGGCTGCCACCATGTCAGAATGAAGTTGCTCAGGGTCCACTCTCACAGAGACCAGTGAAATGGACATCTTGCTGTAAACTGCAGGCTTGCTAAACACCATCTTTCTGTGAGAAGTGGTCCAGATGACATTCCTCTTTCTGGAATGGATGGGTTAAATACAAAGGAGATTTTCACTATCTGGTTGAGGAGCACATATTTAAGGAGAAGGGTGAAAGGACACAGGAAGCTGGGAACTGCCTGGGGTGGGTGAAAAGAGAGCAATATCTAGCTTTGTAATGTCAGCATCCGTGACATCTAAGAGCGAAGTCTAAGGCTCAAACTGACAGCAAAGGATGCCCATTCTTTTCAAAACTGTGCTCCTTATATCTACTAAGAACTCCTCTCCCCAAGGCATGGGTAGGGCTCTGGACAGACAACTCAAAGGACTTTCTTCCACATGAGCTCAGTTTCAGCCAGACAACTTGCAAACAAACATGCCTTAGTCTCAGAGAGGTGGGTAGGTGAAAGGGAAACACATTTACTGACAACAACCATAAGCGCTGAATGAACCATGAAAAAGACCTCCCCTCAAGGAAAAAGGGAAGGCAACGGTAATCAAGATGTCATAAAAGCTCTGGAGCCATGAATAAACCTCCCTCCCTCTGAGACCATGGTGATCATCCACTGCCAATACCTAAAATATTTCTATGCCAATTACAGATCAGATATTGTATCTGAAAAGATTCCTTTTATTACCTTCTCACTTCACTGATATCTTTTCACCTTTCACAGCCTTTCTTAATTTCCTACCATTCATAAGCCTATTCCTTTAATTTAAAATTTTGTAGGATATGATATAGAGAATGAAATTATTGTAGTAACATGCATAGTATGTAGAAGTATATTATATGCCAAGATACATACACATTAAAGTATGTCACACTGAAAAGCAAACAATTAAGTAGTAGTGTGAATGCTACATTGATTACTGCTTTATTGGTTTTAACACTTCATCAGTTTTGACCAGTTTACATTTTTTCTTCGTAAGGCAATTTTGTCAACTCAGGATGTGGTTTGAAAATACAGATATATCCTTTCTGGTCTCTGCATCAGCTTCAGTACTGAAGACTTTAAAACACAGCAAGCACTTTCCTAGATAACAAATGAGCCAGAGTAGATTTCAGCTCATTCTCCCATAGCTGTATTAGAGCTCTCATGCTGGCCAGATCACAGTCATTTTTTCATATCATCCACAAAATTGCAATGTAAATTTAATGAACTATTAAAATCCCACAACCCAATGCTGAGTATATAGCAAGATATTGTCCATTTTACTTGATTATACTGGCTCTCTAGCTCAGTGTTTTACATAAAAGGTATGGCATTCATTTCCTACGGGAATGATATGCCCAGCCACTCAGCAGCATCTGAACTTTGCTCAGGTAGAATCCTTTTTACTCTAGCCAGAATTTGCTCATTGCTTCAGCCATCTCACTCTTCATGGGAACAAGAGCTCTCAGCCGAAGGCTGCCATCCTGTCTGTGTACCTGAGAGGATAACCTTCAATCAGCTTCATCGTCACCTCAGTGATTCCACTAACAAATTGTTCCAGCTCCTTCACAAAGCATTTCTTGCTTCTTAAGTTCATTTTCTTACATTTTTACCCAAGTACTTTCTCTATTTGTAAGCCTTTTTACTTCAAATAAGACATTAATTCTTTCTGCTAGTGACAATAAGCATGCAAATAGACTGGATTTGTCTGCTTAAAACAAGCAACATGTATGATGGTAAAATGGAAAAGGGAAAGATAATCTCAAAATCCAGTCACGGATTTGAGTAGCTGGAAACATTTTAATCTTGGTTCTACTATTGACTTGTGTTTACATCTCTGGTCAAATTACTTGATTTCATTTCAGTGCTTTGGCTTTGCTCTGTCCTGCAGGTAAATGGAACATTTGAGGGTGCACATAACATCATCTAGCATAAATTCTGTGGAACATAAACTTCATAACCACTGACTCCATTCTTTCTTACTTACAGAAACCTAATCTACAAAATCCATGTGAACTGCTGGACCCCAAACAATCTGAATTTGACTGCTTGCTCTTGTGCTGAATATTCCCACATGTCCTTGATCAAACAGTACTCCCTGTGCCTCAGGTAGAGTAGGGACAGCAGTAACTCCTGCTCTGCTACTGCAGCTCTACAATTCGTGCTGTGTGTGAGATGAGGGTCATTGGAATTCCTTATTGCCTCAGATTTTCTGGGTGAAGGACGTGTCCCTATTCCAGACTGTTACCATGCTGTTGTGAGTAGGCAAAAGTGCACTAAAACTCTTAAAGCAATCTGTTCACTGAGGCTTTGGAGGAAAATGTGTGCTGGTTTTGACCCTCACACATTTATTCTGTGCATGAACAAGGATTCCAGGACTATCTTCTGAAAAATCATAAAATCTTCTCGTCTTTTAAAACAGTATGAAAAGACATTCACAAGCATCAGCCTAACCCTTCTGTTCCCACAGCTGAACCACTGTAATCTACAGCACATACTGTGGTATCACCCCCATGGAAATGTAAAACCAATCACTGTAAACTATCATATCCCTAAGAAAGCAAGCTCTGGATTTGTATTAGCAGCAATGCAAGAAGCCCTCTAAAGGTTATGCTAAAATGGTCTAGAAAATCTCTTTAACGATCTCGTATCCATTCGCACCTAGTGCCAAAAGCTGTGTTTGGCACATGCTGTGTTTTTAATCTCTTCATATACTGTCTCCAGGAGTACCAAAAGGAAAAAACAAACTAACTAAAAACTCCCATCAGTGAACAACTCAAGGGAGGGAAAAAAGTGATCCTATCTTCTTCAAGAGAATCTGTTCATAGTGAGCTTTTTATTTCACATTTCACTTAACTCTGGCTGTCAGTCTTTACTGAAGTTGCCCTCCTTCCCCTCCCTCCAACATGTTTCCAAGTTTTCACAAGATCGGCAGGACAACACAACTACAACCCACTGCTTCCCTGCCAGCAGGACCCCCACTCTGCCGTGCTGACACCTGTCATCCCACACTCCTCAACTAGAGCCAGCCTGCAGCCTGTGCTGAAGCTTAACCCAGTCCCTCAGGGTCAGCAGGTGGGAAGGGCACTGCACAGGGAAGAGGCTCTTTGCTGCGAAGACTCTCCCTAAAAGCCTCCGTTATTGCCTCAAAGGGATACAGATCACGATCACGATCCAGATCGGCGAGCCTTGCCTGGACCGTGGCTCCTGCTGCAGCATGCTGGCAGAGAGAGTCTTGTACAGGAAGGTCTGTGGCTACTCAGGACCTGATGGGTCAGAGACACTGTAAGCTCTGCCTGCTAGCCCACAAACAGGATATACATCCCAGGACACAAATCAGTAAGAGTATATGCACCTTTGCACACCTCCACGAGCCCTGACAACTTCTCTTTGATTTCCTTTACAGTCCTGTGGTGGGTTAACCTTGGCTGGTGGCCAGGCACCCACCCCAGCCGCTCTCTCACTCCCCCTCCTCAATGGGACAGGGGGAGAAAATAAGATGAAAAGGCTCATGGGTCAAGACAAGGACAGGGAGATTGTTAATTACCAATTACCATCACAGGCAAAACAGACTCGACTGGGGAAAATGAATTTAATTTATTGCCAATTAAAGTTAGAGAGGAAAAAAGACAAAACTAACCCCACCTTTCCACCACCCCTCTTCTTCCCAGGTCGAACTTCACTCCTTCATTCCTGACTCCTTTATCTCCTTCCTCCCCCGAGCAGCGCAGGGGAGTGGGGGGCTGTGGTCAGTCCACACCAGCTCCATTCTGCCTCTCCTTCCTTCTCATGTTGTTCCCTTGCTATAGCGTGGGGTCCTCTCCGTGGGGTACAGTGCTTTAGGAACAAACTGCGCCAGCACGGGTCCCCCACAGGCTGTAGCTCCTGCCAGGAGCCTGCTCCTGCGTGGGCTCCACAGGCTGCAGCTTTCTTCAGGGCGCATACACCTGCTTTGGCATGGGGCTCTCCACTGGCTGCGGTGTGGGTATCTGCTCCACCATGCTCCTCCGTGGGCTGCAGGGTGGACGCCCGCCCCAGCCCGGGCTCTCCGCAGGCCGCAGCTCCCTCCGGAGCCACCCCCCTGCTCCGGCGGGGGCTCTCCGGGGGAATCGCTGCTGCCGGGGGGGCGGCTGGAGCCCCTCCTGCCCGCCTCCCGCTCTCCCCTCGGGGCTCGCAGGGCCGTGTCTCACACTTTCCCCCTCAGCCCTCGCCGCCGGGCAGCCTTGTGCCCTTTCTTCGCTGCCTTTCCCCGAGGCGCCCGCCCGTGGCTGAGGGGCTCGGCCGTGCCCGGCGGTGGGGCCGCTGGAGCCGGCTGGAACCGGCTGTGTCCGGCGCGGGGCGGCCCCGGCCTGGCCTGGCCTGGCCTCCCCTCACAGGGACCCCTGCAGCCCCCGGGCACACAAAACCAATGCAAGTCCCTACTTCAGCCTAACTAATAACCCTCATCACTCATTGTTATTTCTGCTTCTCTAGAAGGCCGAGACGAACGTAAGATGTGCCTCTCAGCCACAAAGCTCCCCTTCCTTTCCCACCGCACCTTCAAGTCGTTTTGTTTCAGCTCCTGCCCAGACGCTAGTCCAGGACCCTTGGAAAGGCCACAAAGGAGGCTAAACAAACCGGTGGTATTGCAAGGCAATGGGGTTAGATGTTCTGTAGACAAGGGTTGCTATATAAAATGCTCCGCCAGCAGCCCACAGGTGCTTATACCCAGATGAACAGAGAAAGCAGACTTCAACACTATGAGAGGTGAGATCTTTTCCTGTGGCTTCCTAAACCAGATGCGTCTTTTCTTTAAAACTAATTTTCTGCCTATTTTTATTTCCATTCTGTCACGTGAAATTTAGGTATCAAATTTTACGGAAAGAATCACAGATTTTTAAGGGAAAACATTCCATACAAAATAAGAAAAGGAAATTTAAAAAATCTATTTCCATTAAAGGGTGATGCTGGTTTTTTTTTTTTTTTTTTTTTTTCCACTTCATCTGAGAAAGAGTTAATGACTCAGGTGCTTTCCCTGCATATCTTAACATTTAGCAATGAAGTCTGTATAAAAGACGCCACAAATAATGGAGAGCTGTAGGGCATCCTCACTTCCCTGCAGCAGCATTGCAGAGGAGATAATGGCGAAAGAGGCATTTGTGCCTAACTAGGACGAGACATTAGGTCTGCTGTTTAAGAAGTTTAAACTTGGGTTCATACAGGTCTGAAGATCGCCCAATAGGTCCCAAAAGAACAGTAATATTTTCAGCTGGTCTGAACATTAATCTTCATGACGAACAAGGGGATAATAGCCTGTCCTATTATACTCAAGGGGCAGATATAAGACCTGAAACTAAAGATGGTAAATTTTTCCTGTGTCTCTCAGGCCCTATTCTGCAAATGGTTCCTCTTTTGAGTGATTTCACTGAATACCTGGGCAGTACAAAATTTTCTTTTTTTTCCATGGGAGTGCAGATTTGCAGAAAGAAGTCTTGAATTTATACATTCATTTCTAAGAGGCTGGAGATACTCTTACATTGAAGGAAGTAGGTTAGGAGCTTGGATGCCAATTTGCCTTTTCAGAGTAGGTTCAGTATTTATAGCAGGTAAGCTAAACATAGTCTGAACCATGTCAGCTTACACCCATTACAAAATCTGTTTTTTCTACACTGCCCTCTGGACCATATAAATTTAGCCATGCACTTAAAAAGAAATGAAGCATGATTTCTTAAACTGGAGGCACTTGTGAAGCTGTAAACATTTTATGCTCACATGTAATTTGCACAAAATACTGAGCTTTAATTGTTCAGTGCTTAGTTGTTCAGTTGTTTAAAAGGGAAGCTCAATGGGTTCTTTGGGCAAGTGGAAGAGACCATCCCCCAAGTCTCTTCCTTAGCAGTGACAAAGCCCAATTAAAAGGTAGCTGATTATAAAAAGAACAGTGTGAGCATCAGAACTAGCAAAGCCTAGCTGCCACTGTGGCTCTCCTGTGAAAACCCTTCAAACCCTACTCTGTTAAGTTTGTGCTACTGCCTTTTTCACAGTGGGAATACTGTAGGGGCCTTTCAAGTATTACCAGGGCGCCTCATTTTCACAATATGTGTGAAGAGTTAAATTACTGTAAGCCCCTTGCCCCTTCTTGCTGGTGTCAGCCAAGAGGTCCAGAGTTAAAGGTCAGGGAAAGTCAAAGGATTGCACAAGACAGCGAGGTCTCAGGGCTACAGGCTAAACCATTTCTATGTAGCACCAGCCACACACTTTTACTTTGCAACAGTCTTAATACCTTCCCCTCCCCTCCGCCCCCAATACTCCTTTCTAGGTAAGGAAAGCAAAAAAGAGAAAGACCCACCATGCCTTCAAAAAATTTGACCAATATTACAGTTTCACTGTTTCTCTTGACTGTTCAAAGGCCATACAATGTTACAAAAAGGTAAAATGTCATGGGGAAAAATAACTCCAAAACCGATAAGGAAGCGTTCTTATATGCAATATTTAGGTTAAATGAGTTTTCTTGAACAGGATGAAAAAAGAAGCTACAGAAAAAGGTTAATTTGTTGATTCGTCTACTGCTTGAAGGACCAGATCGCTGCAGTTTCTGAAGTTATGAAACTGTTCTCTCTAAAGCCAGTGTTTCTACACTCACAGATGTAGAAAACTGCTAAAGGTTTTTATGAAACTATCTCACCAAAAACCTGTCATTTATTCTTGACAAGCAGCTCAATTTAGTAGGAAGAAATCATATTTGAAAAGTAAAAAAATGCCCTGATTATTATAATCTGCAGTTAAAATTTGCTGTACCAGCACTATTTTCTTAATATGCTTAATTATAAAGACAAACTTACATCCCATTAACTAAACAGAATTTCATAAAAGTACTTACAACTTACGGGACATTTCATAATATCACAGTATTCGTGTGTAAAGCAGAAAAAAAAATAAACCAAGTTATTTATGAAAATCTCAGGCAACAAACTGAGCTCTCAGTCCTTGAACTGCAGAGAAATTCCTTGTGTCAAAACCTATGGCTGTTCAAGATTTCCTGCTACAACATCCACCTCCAAGACTCTGTCAATGCAAGTACGACAGTCTTTTGAGAACAGTGGTATGTCAGTGTAGCACGACCACTTTCCCAGCATGGAGGCAGTTACATCAGCAATAGCTGCTATCAGGGAAGCTGTGCTCCTGTAAAGCAGAAGGGGCTGGAGGGAGCGGGGAGAATCACCTCTCCTACCAAAAATAGTTACAAACAGGAAAAAATTGGTGGTTACAAAGGGAACACTAAATCGCCCCTAGTAACCTCATGTTTTCTGTTTCAAATGTATTTAGCCTTTGACTAAGTTGAGAGAACAGTAGCTGGCTTCCTTATTAGCTTCCACAGTCTTGTTAATGAGCGTATCCTTGATCTCTCCCATCCCCTGAACTGCCGAAATAAATGGTATTTTTTCCCCCTTATTCTTTCCCTCCCCAAAGCTTGATACAGGGCTTATCTTTTTTAAACAAACAAACAAAAATCAGTGCATTCTCCAGAAATCTCAGTCTGCTTCTGCTTTTTTTCTTTAAATTATCTTCATAGACCAAATGCAAGCCCCAGTAGAGTATACAAGGATTACATAAGAAAAGTATGTGATGCACTCTGGTCTTGCAGACACCCATTCTGCATGAAATTATTCTAACACAAAGATATTCAGTGTGTCTTGATGCCCACAACTGTAGTGGAACAGATAGACAGCCTGCTTCCTTTGCATGAAATGAGGGTGTTTCTCTTTGGGAAGTGGCAAGTTCTGATATCCTGTATTACAAGAAATGTACTTTGCCATACCTTTACAGTAGGAAGCCTTGAAATAATTCAACAGTAGGAAAGATGGGTTAGATACTGCATTCCTGGAAGGTGGCTTTGGACCTTAGAGTCAAAATAGTCAGCACTCAAGGATATGTCTGTACACGCTACAGGAGGGATTTACTCCTGTTGAAAGGTATTATGAAATTCTACATTTTGGAGTGGGAATTAACAGGAAACACTTTAAGATCCATTTGTTTCTTTCTGACAGGAAAGGTTTATGAAGAGGATTACTATTAATAACTCATGAAAATCTTCTGATACAGCACTTGACAGTATAGAAACCTTTTCATTACACATATTTAACTTCCCCTAGAATATATCTCATTTGCATTTTCTATTCTCCTCCTGTGGGGCATTAAGAAGAAAAACTGAACAGGTTCATTCTTAGCCCTGCCTGCTTTATGGAATTTGGAGATAGCACCACAAACTTCAGGGTCCTTGTAAAAGCTTCACACTCCAGCTCCATGCCAGCTTTGGTGTCTTCCAGACTGCCTCTCCCCCTGTTTATGGTATTTAGTTATTTCTCTGTTCCCAAATCCTGGTAATGGCCTGTCCTCATTCCTAGGCTTTCCTTTAAAAGCTATTCCCGCTACTGTCCTGGGTCCCCAAAAGTTTTCAGAAATGAAAACAATAGTGATCTGGCATGAAATTACCAACTACTAACGTGAGCAGCAAAATTACGATTCAGTCAGGAATGGAAGCTGGTATATTTACTGTTACAAAAATGTCACGTCATCAGGAATAACCTCAACTCAGACAAAAACAAAGCTAAGCGAAACAGAGCCCGGTGCATGCAATAATTATACCCTTGCTACATGGGACTGCTCTTTATGTAAAAAATTATTCTCTTTTAAAGTATTTTCTGATTTTTGTTTTACAGTATTTTCTGTTTTCCTTCAGGGTCTTTTTCTTCGTGTAAAGACAAACCAGAGAGTGCTTAATAAGCTGTTTGAACACTGCATAGCTGAAGGTGGTACATTAACATCACTTCATTGGCTTCTCTTCCGCACTTTATAAATGCAGGACTTCATTAACATTGTGTTTAGTTTAGTGTCCCTCAACAGAAAACAAAGTGGACTGATTTGACACTTTCTTTAAAAGGGCAAAGAGAAGAATGCTTGCATTCACTTGAAAGAAGAAATATCCTAGACTGCTGACAGATTGAACCTTTAAAGTGTAACTTTAAAATGGAAATGTTAGTATAGTATCCCTTCACTGCAAAGGGTTTTTAGGAAGAGTTGGTTTGGATTTTTTCACTTTTTTATATTGACACTGATGCTTTTATCAATTTAAACACACTAACATTAAACCACTAGAAGGCATGTAGGTTTCAATAAAATTCATTTTTTATATCTTCAGCCCATATAACCAAATGAGCTGCTTTAACTTTTTTTAAGCAGAAAAGATAATAAAGTTAAATGAAAAGTCCCAGAGCTTAGTTTTAAGACTAAACGGTATTTTAGATGAAACAGTTAAAGAAAGCAGAGTTTGTAACTCCAAGATAAAGATAATGGCTTAAATCTATCTTTACATTATGAGGATTCTTCTTGGAGCTACATAATTGATAAACACACTTCCACTTCTCACTGGCATGAGCTGCTATGAGCTGCCTGTGAGTCAGACCAGGGACACTGTTGTGGAAAGAGCACTTGATGAAGGTTAGGAATTGGAAGATCATCCCCAGCTGTACCACTAGCATGCTGGGAGACTGGACAAGTTGCTTCTGTACTTCTGCTTTCCGATCTGCAAATCGAAGATAATAATAATGTTCACTTTTAATGCAAGATCTGTTGGTCTCTCAATAAGAGATATTGTAAGCATGCCTATCATTTTGCCAGTTCAGTTGGTTTCTTGAAATAGCTTGTGTTATAAGAGAGAAAATTAAGAACAGAAAGTAGTACCAGACAGAAATTACTGTAAATAAGTTTACTTGAAGGTCTTGCAATGAAGAAAGGAAAGTACTCACATAATCACAGAATGGATAAAATAATGACTAAAGCAGTAAAGCAAAATGTGCATACCTAAGTGTTCAATAGACCATAAACAACATAAAAGGAACACATGGCAGAAATAAAGACAGAGTTATTAAGACATTAAAAAAGCATCACACAGGGCCAGGAAGGTACACTGCCAGAAAATGTGTGCGCTTATATACATACATGCATGTGCATGAATACTCAGAGACATGCAGAAAGAGAAAGAGAAATATCTAACAGCCTTTAGGTTGGAAAGAAACTTCAGGAGTCAGATTCTGTTGGTGGTACTGCACTGCTTCACCCATCCAATACAATGCAATTCACAAATGAATTAGGGCTGTGGAGAGGGAAAATTAAGACTAGTTCGAGCTTGCACATATAAAGGGTACTGCTTGTTCTAACAGTCACTGCAATATGTGATTATAAATACATATAATTAAGTGACTTAGATATCACAAAATGACCCCAATGCTGCTTTCTGCATGACTTGGCTATGCAACCAAAATATGCAATGTAAACAAGAAATGAATGACCCTGAGGATTCAGAATCTATTCTGAGAGTTTTTAATTGAGACATAAGGAAAAAACAGTTATGAATTTGGCTAATTATTCTAGAAGAAAGAATTACTGCTGTTTATATCAAACAAGGAGTTCAAGAACTAACAAGGTATTTTTTCTCCCAGATTTCTGTCTCAGTTGACCTTCAACTCCAATTTCATCTTTCTTGTGGTAAAGGTAATTCTAAGGCCTCTTCTCAAACTGAAATCTCCAACAGCCAGTAAAATCTAAACTATCTTTGCAGGCTTCTCTCCAGTGGGGGCACTGAGTATCTATCTCACCTTCACTCCCACTCAGGTGACCTCTAAGAAAGCTGTTCAACATGATTATCTTTCAGTAGTCTATTCCTCTGTTCAAAAGTTATTTGTTCAAAAGCTATTTGGGTGAGCAGGAAGGAAGAGGAGAAGCAGGATGGAGGTGCAGAGACATGGAAAGTAAATTACACAAACTTAATTCCTTTGGAACAAAATATTGCCCCCATACGTTTATGTGAGCTCAAAAACCTCCTTGACATAGAACTTTCATAGAGGTGACTGACAGATCAGAGTAGAAACTTTATCTGTTCAGTATAGCAGATAAATGATAACTTACTCTCTAACCAATGGAGGAACATCCATTTCAAATACCTCAGCTTCTCACAGTTGAATTTCATCCAGACAAACTATGTCACAGGATTGTGGATCCATGGTATGCATTGAATGTAATTAATTTCCTAGCTTACCATATAGCTACCCAGAAAGAGCAGCAAACATAGCATGACTGTGGTATCAGTTTTTTTAAGATACTAAAGACACACCTTCCATGTTTAGTAACTTCAACTATATATCATGGGGAAACAGATTTGTAGTGTCTCTGTCATATTCCTCTTGGACAAGTGCTCTGGATAAGCTGGACAAAGTGGATAAAAAAATCAAAGCATACATATTTTTCTTGGAACCATGAAGACATATTCCACCTAGTTAATACTCTCAGTTAAAAGGAAAGCCTTTATGATACTTTTTCCAGAAGGAAAAAAAAACACATTGTGACATTCAAGTTTGTACTTCAGGCCAAAATATGCAAATGCACGTGAAGAACCCCTTCTCTCTCCGCTTTTAGTTTTCAGACCCTGGACCTTCCTTTCTTCTCAGCTCTATGTACTTCCCAGGTGACCACAGAATTCAATGGCAGCTTTCTTCTCTGAAGAAATTTGCATTCTCCTCAAAGATTTTAGATCTATGGCTTGAACAGTCTATTTTCTCACCACTTGACATTTCTTATGCCAGAACGTTACCCATAAAGACGCCTTTGGTAATGTTAGGTTAATGGTTGGACTGGATGATCTTAAAGGTCTTTTCCAACCTAAACGATTCTATGATTCTATTCTATGATTCTAAATTAAGGACAAATTTAGGTAAAGAGGCTAGGGTTTCAGAGGAGCTAAGTGGTTGCATCCATAAACAGAGGCCAGTATGTATTGCAAGTGCTTAGAATCTCTGTGCTGGGGGATGAGGCATCAAGCTAAGCACTGCATTATCAGGACATCCAGAAGAATCACCAAGCCTCCTGCTAACGAATTATACCTATTGCTTCTGAACAAAGGGCAAACTGGAACCCAAACTAGTAATTTATACAGTTGTGATACAGTTTTGGGTTCCATTTGCTTAAGTTTCATGTATTATTTGCCTAAGTTGAATCAACAACTTCTTGAAACTCCTTATGTCAGAAAATGCGGAAGACCAAAAATACGAATGTATGCTTTAGCTAGTGCACATGAATCAGCTGATAGCATCTTATTATTATGTTTTATGGAACAGACATTGCAAGTGAGAAGCAGCTAGGATTTAATGGACATGGTACTTAGTTTTAGAAAACATATCTGTGTTACTTCTTGCAGCTCTGAAAAACTCAAGACTGTATTTAAAGCACATCTTACATATAACAGCATGAAAATATCACTGAACTGAAATCTTAAGGTTTAGTGCATTGGCATGAACCCTACACAGTTACCGCAATTACACTCTGGCTTATACTTTACACAATATCATCAAGGATTACAATGCAGTATCCTTTAGCCAACTTAACAGGACTTTACCTAGGAGAGTGATCAAAGAATTCAAAGTTTTACAAATAGGGTACTTATTGTTGAAACACATCTGTAGCTGTCATGTTCCCATTGCTCTTATTTTAACCACACATTGATTATTCATTATAAAACCTCTTGTGATAGCTTAAAAGAAGTTCCTCTATAGCAATAGCTGGGATTTGATAATGAACTGAATCCAGGAAACACTCAAGTTCTCCTTCATTCTAAGAGTAATTCTGTTAAGAGGGAAGCGCCTTACTTGCCAAAGTCAAAACAAATCCTATGCGTAGGTGGCTCCTCTGTTTCGACAGCACTCGTTATCATTCATGTCCTAGATGGCAAGACACCCCTCTGTGCTCTTGTGATGATAACTTATAGGAGAAAAAATAATTAACTAGCATATGAAGAGTTTCCTGGCCCACAGCCAGACAGATAAGAGAAGTGTATGGAGAAACCCTCCCACCTCTGTCTATACTAACAGGGAAAAAAAACTGATGAACAACAGTATGTATTGAGGGCAGCAAGAGGAGACGCAATTGCAGATGGACATTGTGCAACAGCACTCTGAAATGTCCCATGGACATATGTTTCCTTTAGAAGAACAAGACATTTCAAAATAGCTTAAGCAAAAACTGGTTAATTATTTATCAGCCTGGAGTGAGGAGGGAAGAAAGAGGGAGTGGTATTGGCATTTCCATTTCTTGCTGCTTTGTTGGAGTACAGCAACCTCAAGAAGTCAGGTAACTTTCCTATCCTGCTACAATGAAAATAGGAAAAGAGGAGGTTTACACATCTCCTTCCATCTTGTGCTGTTTTCATTTTCTTATGGGAGTCTTGCCCTCACTGTTGGTAAGAGGATGCAGCAGCTGTTTCCTCTCAATTCCTTTCACCCATAGGTACAGAGCAGAGGAGAGAGCTCAGCCCTTATGAACAACTGCTCCATGGGGCGAAAGGGCAGCAACCCCAAGAGAACATCTGCCATCGACTCATCATGTTGGAAATTCCCAAGGAATTTTAACTTTACATCTTAGAGAGACAAAACAAGCAGGCCTCCGAAACCAAACTGTGGAAGGGGAGGGGGAAAGTTGTCTCCTTTGCCTTTCCAATGAAATGAGCAGCTGACAACTCCATATGGCTCCTTTTAAGTTTAGTGCACTGCCTGCTCTGAAAAGGTTCCCTTTGATTCCAGAGGAACCTTCTGCAGAAGGAGGTATTGCTTACCATATGTAATGTTGGCAGGATAAGATTCCCCCTCCCATCTCATCTTTGGGAGGGGAGAGGAAGGAGATGAACATCAAGGCTCAGTGTGCCAAGACTTGAAAATATATTTATACGCCGAAGTGGGACTCTTGCTTTGAACACCAGCCACAACAGCTCTTCTGCACTTTAGGTAGTTCATTAACAGAAATCAATACAAGCTGCCTTTTAAGAAAGCCAACGCTTGTTCGTTGACACACTGTGTAATTCCATTTAGCAGAAGCATCAATGCTTACAAGGTGTGCAGTAAATTATGGCAAAACCACAGAATGGCAAGGCTACAGAAAATAATTGTTTCATTTAGGATTATTGTGACTGTTGATGCCTGGTAAATACAGGTGTTTAGTATTTACTACTGAAGACGGTGGGTGGCATATATCTACTATACTACTGAAAACTTTGGTTGGCAAAGCACCAACCTGAAGCATCTTTATAATGCTGCCTCAGTTATGATAAAATAACATTTTGAACACTGGCCTAGGATAAAGCTACCCTTAATTGGTTTAGTGGTGGACTTGGTAATGTTAGGTTAATGGTTGGACTGGATGATCTCAAAGGTCTTTTCCAACCTAAACGATTCTATGATTTCAGTGCAAACTTAAAACATAAACCTAAATACATTGAAAGGAAGAGTAATTACTAAGAACCAGAGACAAAAGATGTGTCGCCTTTACCTGGAGGCCCTTCTTCTCTATCTTTTTCTGGAGTATCTGAAGGCACTTGGTGAAATCCGTGAGGTCCTGATCCATGGTCTCAATTAACTCACATCCCTAGTGAAGAAGCAGAAAAATGGAGAGGGGGAAAAAAATGTCAGTCATCTTTCATTTTGAGTCTTTGGTGAAATTAACTGCAGTGAACAACTCTTAAAGTCTCTGTATGGAGATGCAGAATTAAGTAAAAGACTATTACCCTTACAGAGCCCAAAGACTGTAGGTCCCAGCTGAACAAATTATTATGAAACAGTGGTTTGACAGGCACAGGAGTACATGTTCAAAACCCATCGAGTACATTTGTGAGTTTGGATAAGCATGTTCTCTGCTGTATCGGCGTGTTCTGGTGTAGTGAGCCCTGGGTGATCAGTAACTTCCAGGATCAGGTTCCAGGAAAATGATTGCCCTCCCTGGTTCTACAGTTACTACGTTTCGGCTACATATATTCGAATGTGTATAAATGTAGGCATACAAAAGTGTGGAAGCTTTCCGGAACCAGTGCAGTTGTACTAGTTAATTTTCAGTGATGCAACAACAATTTCCTTGCAGTGAAGCAATATGGATGAGAGCCATGTTAAAGTGGGGAAGAGCAGGAGTTCAGATTTCTTAATTGAGAGCTAAAGCAATTCCTAAGCCTCTGATAAAAGCTGAGTAAGGAAAAGTAGAGTATGTCTACCACATAAAGTCACTATTCAAAGAGGTTTCAAGGATACAAAATACCCAATACAGCATCGTAAATTAAAATAAGAACCATACACGTTGGATTTAGAGGTTCCCTCTCCTACCACTTCAAGGTCTCCTTAAAAGCCTCCTAGCTTTGTCTTTATCTTGACAGATTTTATGTTTCTGCTATACACAATAACAACTGATAAGAGAAAAGCATTCAGACTACAGAATCTTTGTATGTGTGCCTGTGTGTATAAAGTACATTATTTTGTTACATCAGAAAAAAACCCCAAAATGTTAAAGTTGCCTCTACCTTAGTGGTAAAAATAAAGGTACAGAAGACAAAATTTCCCAGATCAGTGCATGGATGGAGTTTAGTGCATTGAATGCAACAAAATAATAAACCTCCAACAGGAAGTCATACACTATCACTGAAATGCTTCCCCACACAGCCAGAATGCATATAAAACCAAACAAAACCATCATGCAGTAGGCGATTTGGATGAAGCAGAAGAGATAAGGGAGGAGATAACGGCACGCTTTTTATTATACCTCCTCTCCTCCCTTCTCAAAAACTTCTGAAAGGAAACCTGGTCAAAACTGGTTGCCCTTCTGATACCTGATATTGCTCTAAATACCTTTTCAAGTAGTAATAATAGGACCGCTGAAGTGAAGCATCATATAGCTGCAACAGCACATGTAATCAAAGACCTCCCTTGCAGAAGCGATGCTGCTGCCACCACGAACAGGCTAGGGAAAATGCAGCTGGAGCCTGAACTCAGTGCTAAGCGTCAAACAATTTGAAGAGCTGCCATGTCTCCATTTCTCACCAGGAAAGGCCAAAACATAAAATTGGCAGGGAGAGAAGGGACACAAGCCACCCGGAGTCTGTAGTGAACATGTGAGCTGTGCAACACCAGCCAGAGACACCAAGGGAGCCCAGGAAAGGTATAGGGATGTTCAGGCCCACCCAGAAAGCTCACAATTGGATCTGAAAACTACTGAAGGGAATCTGTTAATCAAAGCCACTCTAAATGAAAAGATGTCTCATTCACTAAGAACAGGGTGCTCTCAGACAGTCTCATTATTGGCATTGATAGTGGCAAGAGAGACCAAGCTGTGAGAAACTGTGAACAGACAGAACCTCCCCAGTCTTTCACAATCAGCCTTTGAACAGCACGAGGATGTGACAGATGAAGACTAAATCAATGGCAAGGACAGCTACTGCTGAGCATGGGAGAAGAGACAGAACCCGAGTTATCAGCTGTTAAATTAGCAGTAGAGAAGGAAGGTCTTTTATCTTTTGCCAGGACCATTCCTTGGCTTCACAGCACTGGCAGAAGTGGTTTATAGGTACCAATTTATAAATAAAAGATTTAACCCCCACTCTACCCCAGCACTTTGAAATACTCCTTCCTGCAGTCACTAACAAGCCTGATCTTCTCCTTGGACAGTCAGGTTTTGGCAGCTGCAGGTAGGCTACAATTCTGCTTTCTACCCAGGGAAGACCAAAGTGTCTGTCTAGGTTTTTTTTTTTTAAGTTATGATCTACAACAACTTAAATTATTTTATTATATATTGTTTTATGCTTTCTACTATTAAAAACATTTCACTTGAGGTTAGTTCTTGCCTAGCTTCTCAGGATGTCTATGTTCTTTGATAAGAAAGATATTTCAGAGCAACTACAAGATACTACCAAGGCAAAAAAACATCAGCATGGTGGTTGGAGAGCACTGTAGGTCATTCACCACAGCTCCAGAAGAAAGCCGTGATGCATCACACACAGACATCCTATGTTCAGCCCTGCTACTGTGTTTTGCACATATTCACAATAAAAGGCCTCAAATATACGTCACAGAAATGCAATCTAAACGTGTAAATGGGATGTCAAATGCACAATCCATTAAAGGCAGGTTACTGTACCTCTGATATTGATACCAAGAGGGTACTGTGGCAGCAGTAACTAAAAATGAAACCTGGCTTAACAGCAGTATCCTGAAACTGTTTACTCACTGTCTGCATCTTTGACACTTTATACAAGTACTGCTGTAGATCATACTGAAAAATGTTGACAGAGTGCCAGCATTAAAGGTACCTCTTCCTTCAAATTGAACTGTGATTTCCCATGCTCTTTCCACATCAAGCAGATAACCAGTTCTGGAAATGGCAGAGATTTTAGATCCACTCCTTTTGCCATGATGGCAAAGAGACTGGCATGGTCAGACTGTACTGGGGAGGAGGACAGGCAGCAGCACTTGCATCTTCCTGCATCCTCCTTACAGCCTTGCTGGAATTAATGTCTCTGCAGTTCATGTTCACTGATGGTAAGAGAGTTTTAGATAAATCTGTTGCTCCTGACATATCAAATCCAATATTTTATATCACAGAATTGGATGACAATTCAAATGCAGTTCTTGTCAACCTTCACCATATTATTCCCGAATGACAAAAATCTTCAAGACAGAGCTTTCCGATGCAGCCAGGGTTTAATGAAAGGACAGTATAACAATTGCAAGGTAGGCAATAACGCTTGCAGTTTTATAGATACGCGCTCAACTTAATAACATTAACCTTTGGTAAGAAAGTTAAAAAGCCAAACAAATTTAACATTAGGAAAGGTTAGAAAAATCAATACCACACAGCAGGAAAGAAAACAATAGATTGCATCTGATGACGATATACCTTTGCTGAATGATAGGATGAGGCACACAGAATAAGGCTTTGGCTGTTCTGTCTTATTATAGCAGTTATGGGAGGCACATTGCTAGAGAAGGGGGAGTGTGCCAGACATATAATAGGATTATTGAACCCTATATTTCAGACAGACACTGAAATCAGACAGGCACTGTCAGTCTGAACATCTCAGCATTTCACCCATTTTTAGAAATATTATGCATCACAGCATGTTGTGTGTTTGAAGAAAGCAATGTGTAGGTGTCCATTCCCCCATGTCCTTCTTAATCTCTTATTAAAAGAAAGTCATGTTTGATCTTTCTCTAATCTTTCTGAGCATGAGAATATAATTAGGACAGAATACATAAAATATCCTAATTTGTGCTCTATCTCCAAGACCCTCCTACGGCGAGCCATTCGAGTCTATCTTTTGAAGCCTGCATCTGGCTGCGCTCACTGAGTGTACCAGTGACCTCCAGTTCAGTCTTTTAACAATTCCTGCTGCACTGAGGCTCAGTTTTGAGGTATTGATCTCAACACAGATGCACTTATGTATAGAGTCAATGGCAGACACAAGAAAACCATATATCCTCAACTTAAAAGAGAAGGGGGACAGCTTATAGAGCCTCTCAAAACCACAGTACAGGCAAATAAAGTTTCAGGAACCTGTATAAATTAAATGGTATTTCTAAACATGCTCCTTCCCCTAGGCCTCACCTGCCCTCTCACCTGCCCAAACAGGAATGCACCCAGTCAATCCCAGTACCTCACAGACCACTGAGTGAGAGCTATAGATTCAAAGAACTATTTCAGTTGGAAGGGACTTTTCAAAGTCATCTGGTCCAGCCTCTCGCTCAGAGTAGGTTAGATTTGCTCAGGTTGCTCAAGGCTCTTTCCAGTCTACATTGAGCATCTTCCAGGATGGAGACTCCACAACTTTCTGGGCAACCTCTTCCAGTGCTTGACTACTCTTGTGGTGAAATTTTCTTTCGCAGTGTCAAACTGGTATCTCCTGAATTGCAAGATGTGGTTGTTGCTTCTTTTCTTATCCCTGCTTACCTTAAAGAAGAGCCTGGTTCTGTCTCCTCTCTGCCTTCCCATTAAGAAGTTAAAGACAGCAATATGATCTCCCATTCACCTTTTCTTCTGGAGGCTGAACAAACCAGTTGCCCTCAGCCTTTTCTCACACATCATGCGTTCTAGACTTCCTGAACATACATTTCCCTTACCTATGCTATATTGGCATGCAATATTTCCACCTCAGAGAGCCTGAAGATGTCAATTAGCAGCAAGGAGGCAGAGGGTTCCTAGTTCTCTCTTCTTTTTAATGTAAATTTCTGGTCCCAGGGAATTTCAGTCATTCCACCCCTCTGGTATCCTCTTCCACTTTTGCCCACTTGGAGAATAAACCCAAACTTCCACATTCTTCATATACTAGCTGCAGTCATCTGAACGTTTTGAACCCCCAAACATTTTCATACCCAAATTGCAGACAAGTATTTACACTCTGAATTGGACTCAATGCAGTTGATACTGAAAAACAACTATAGGAAAAAGTACACATGGATCCAAGCAAAGTGCTGCTCTAGACCAGGCACTGATGAACAGAAAGGGACCACAGGGTCTGACTGCAGGTCTTGGACCAGGCCTAGCAAAGAAGAGAAACATGTGGATGCATAATCAAACAAGTTGAACAGATGACAGACATTATGTTCTACCACTTTGTCTATAGTAGGAGGGTGGTGTTGTAAGGCTACAGCATTCAATCAATATTGGAAAGAAAAAAAAAACTAGTTTGGGAAACATTGCTTGCAGAGATGGCAGTCACCCAGACAGTGGTCATCTTTATTGTTGGCCCAGTGTTTCACAGCTGATCCAAAACAACTCTTCCAGAATGGAAACCGAGTCTCTCATGGGATAAAGACGAAGCAGGCTAGAATGTCACATGAGGTTTCTGAAAACATTTGAAGAGACAGGATTGGAGAAAGACAGACTGAACAAGGACATCCAACTTGAGCTACTGATAGGTATAAAAGCTGCATAGATTTTCTACAGGCTGTAAGTTACTGGAGACTGCTATAGTAAGATGGCACCAAAACCATGGAACTGGTTTATCTCTGCGAATTACAAACCAGCAGGAAATTAGTAAATTGAATCCTTTTGCATTTTGAGAGTAGGATGCAAGTATGAAAGGCAAAGTAGTTAAGTTCACTGATTTCTTTTGGGAGTTTCAAATACTGTCGAACAACAAGTATTGAACAGCTCTTTTGATCAGCTTAATTGTATGAATTGCCTTTTGAATTTTGTAGTAGAGAACAAAACAAATATGTGTAATTGCTGAAAATTATTTTGGATATTTAAATAGCCAAAAATACGTAATTAAGTGAAATGCATTTTCTTTCAGTTTTTGGACTCAAATTTGGCTGACTGCTTGGCATCAGTGCAAAGCTACTACTGTACAGATTGCTTGGCCCTCAGTTCTGGGGTGGATGATGTTTTGACTCGTCCAACTGCACATTAAGTGGCACTGCCATTCAGATTAACTAAAAAAAATTATTAATCATGTTGAAGCATATGCACTGGAAGCCAAATAACTGAAATCCACACTCAAGTGAAAGCCCCCTTACTGAAAAACAAACCAAGAATGTTTGGTTTTGACCATCACTTCTAACCTTATATAACACCACTTGATTTATTAAACATGTACTACCTGGTGGCATGAAACAAAACCGGTAAATATATGTAAACATATGCACACCTCTGCAAACCAAAAGCCACACGAACTTGTCAAATTTGACAAGCATTAAAAAAAAAAAAAAGAGCGGCTCTGTAGTTGAAACTTTGACTGCAACAGCTGCAGCCTCTCCTCCCTTCCCCTATTTCTATTTTGATACAGTCTTTTTCAAAGTAAATAAAATGTTTCCTGTTTTTGTTTTTAATGAGGCAGCATGTGGCTTCTGGTGGAGAATAGCTTTTTTATATCATACATATGATGTTGAGATAGCAGCAATGAAAGTTCTTCTGCATTAATTAGGTTGCCCCCTTTCAAAAGAAAAGTCTATTGTTCATGAAATCATGGCAATTACTTAAAATGAACAAAATACGAGTCTGTTTAGTTGGTATTTGACCAATACCAGAGAAAGCCAACATGCCTTCTTTGCTACCTGTAACAAACTGAAAAGCAGAAAACGAGAGGTTTCTAAATCTAAGAAACTAAACCCAAGCAAAAAACCCTCACAAATGTAAAACAAACAAAAACCAAACAAACCCAAACCAGCACAGTTAACATTCCATTTTCTGGATAAATTCCCAGCATTTATCTTTACTGAAGCAAATTCTTCTGATTTATTAAGTTTGCTGAATGAAAGCAAACATCTTAAATACTCACCCACAGGTCAGAAAGAGCAATAAAATATACGTTATTGCAACACCTTTATCAGAAGACCACGAACGCCTGTTAAAACTTTTAAATAATGAAGCGGAAAGGTAAGAGTGTTGCCTGAGAAAACTGAGGTAGAAACGTTTGTCAGGAGCTGCAGTCTCATATATACAACCCATATGTCCCCATACCCATGTCTGGCATTTAAACAGTAGACGTACATTTGTACATCCCTGTGCAACCAAGACATGTTATTTCTCCAGTCTGATGATTAAAACTGAGCACAGTGCAGCAGTGACAGCCACCTGCTATTTTTGGATCTTCTCTGATCCCTTCCTTGTCTGAAAAACAAAGGTTCAGAGAGAGGAGTTTTAATTGATGGTCAGGCTCCCTCTGTAATTACTGTGAAATATTTCTGTCTACCAAGCTGATTAGGTCCTTTGGATCCTAACCTATTGATAGGACTGATTACGGTACCTTGCTTTTCTTGGAAAGTAACTTGGAAACAGGAATTGCTACTCTATCTGTGTGCATTTATGCATGAAGATACGAGGTAGCTCGTGTAAGGGAAATCAGAGTGCTGGAATAGCACCAGTCTCTGACAGAAGGGAAGCACATACCGCTGACTGTAGACAGCACGAGCCACTGCCCAGCTGTGCCAATGAGTCTTTTCAGTTGACTTGGATGCACTACGAACCAAGACTAAGAACTGTATCATTTCTAAAATTCTGTAACGACACTTAAATACATATTAAAACTAACACTGCCTTTGGCACTTGCACCAATGGCAGTGCAAATAAGAGTCAAGCACTCTCCTGAAATAAAGCAGGAAACAGAAAAAATGCCTTAACCACAAATCCTATGCTCCACAAAGCTGAAGAAATAGGGCATGCAGTATTCCTTGCAATTCAACCATTTGAGGTAGTTTTTATGAGGTGGGAGGGAGCAAGAGAGGCTATCTGCATTTCAAATCCCACAACACTTTATGCACAGTAACCAAACAGGTTTTTGTTCTGGTTTTGTTTGTTTGTTAAATTAAAAGGGTTTCAGGTTAACAGCTTTTGCTTTTTATCACATACGATGACAGACACTCTAAAGAACTAAAGTTAATCAGCAGACACTGTATTTGAATTGACTTCAGTTTCCAGACTGATTGCCAATTCTCAAGATTCACCTCAAGGTAAGAAAAACAAGGAGAAAGCAGCAAGGCTTGTACTGGGGTGTTTTCAAGGATTTGGGCTGGCAAATTTTAGCCATCCTAAATACCATCTTAATATGATCCTTTGCCAGCAACCTGGGGACCCAAGAGCACTGTGACTGTGAAAAATACATAGAAAATATAGCAAAAGAGATGTTAACCTGGATGGCATAAAATTCCCTGCAAGGCATTTCTAATCATTAAGCTTATTTAAATATATATGACCAGTACAGCTAGTCTCTCTCTCTCTTGCATTCAGACAGGCTTTATGCAAAAGAATTCTCGTTCCTTAGCTAGTATCTACCAGTACATCCTTAGTTTCAGAGATATGTAATTGATCTGAAAAGAATTTGGATTGTGAGAGTGGAGCTGCATCTCAGATATTGATCACTGGACAGAATTAATTGAGACCAGGCCCCAAATGTGTGCTATGTTCACAAAAAAAGGTACTTTCTTACACAACTCTGTCTACACGCACAAGATGAGTACAAAGGGATTCAAAGATTTTGATGACCTAAAGACAGCAAATTGAAAAGTGAAATATCCTCCCACTGTGGATAAAACTTCAAAATTTGTGCTATCAATACAATTCAGTAGCTCAATTTTCTTTTTGGTATTGGGCTATTAATGAAAATAGCAAGATTAGTCCCAAGACTGATCCTTCAGGGAAGTCACTGATTACTTCCCACTGCTTGTTAGTTTTCTTATGAACAACCGTCTGCCTTTAATTTGTGTATCAAATTCTAACTTGGCTAGGTATGTAGCTACATGATACTCTTTTTTTTCCGTGTCATTGTTCTGTCTGACAGTTTCTAAAACCTCTCAGCCTCAGTGTAAGAGATGTATATCACAAGGAACAGGAGAAGCTTTCTGTAGGGGGCGTTTTTTCGTTGTCTGGAATACCCCATCATTTCAGGATCATTTCATATAGATCAAAAGGAGAATGCTAGACTATATGTATCCTTAGCCCAATTCAGGTCAGCTTCTGTGTTCAACATTTTAAACAACATGCCTAGCCCCTCTTCTTCTTCCTTCAGTTTTGCAACCTTCTTTCAAGTCATGTTTCCCCTTCTCTATGAAGGGAATGGCTAATTTAAATTTATGGATGTCTCCTTTGCTTTCTCTAGGCAGATCATTTGGGACAGGCAGATTATATAGCATTTCCAATACGTGCTGGTGCCTGAGAAAGGCAGCAGGTTTACATCGCTGAAAACTGGGTATCTCCCTGCACTGCTACACCAGGTCTACATCCTGCTTATATATTTATAGGATACTAGAAACAGTAACACAGAGTGAAGTTAACATTTTTTTGTTAACCATACACACTCCATGTTAAGTACAGGCAGAAAATTAATGCATAAGAGATGTTGCTTTTGGGAAGTAATTGGAGGAAAGTTCCTATCCCATGCTTCAACAGATTCTCATGTCAGAAGTACCAATGTTGTAAAGGGTGTCAAAGTCAAAGGGCACATTGCTATTTATATTTATTTAGCTATAGTGTTGTGTACTGAACTTTATGGGTCCAAGAATTATAAAGACTAAATAGCTTTTGTAAATGCCTAATCTTTATGTAGACCAGTGGAAACAAGTTGCCCAAATTCAAAACTAAATTACATTAAATTGTTCTGCATTTTCAACAAATGATATTGCAAAGCTAACAGCAATGAAAATAAATAATAAAAACAACAACAATAACAGCAGCAGCAATGACTAGGTTTACAATCCTTTTCCATCAAAGATCACCAAACCATCTGGGAGCAATGAACACAAGTAATTGACATGCTGACATTTTGACAGACATAAGGGAAAGCTAAGGAAAATTAAACCACTGCCCAGCAGAGCAGTTCTGACTTCAACACTAGCAAGTGTTCCACTGAGTACACACACATTTCCAAATGAAATTCATGATATTTGCTATATTTCCGCATAACTGAGGTAGATTCTTGAATAATAAAAGGTCACACATCATATTCACACAGTTGCTGCATTTTTGATTTGTGGAGGGCTTTAACTACTCTGAATTGCAATGTGAGGTTGTTGAACAAACATTCAGTCTTTCGGTCTGAGAGTGCTTGATTGCTTGGTAAGCTGGAAACCAGTTTTATCTTCCAGGTATACTTGAAGGCCTGCTTTTTCAATAGGCAGAGGTTGCAGGTTGAGAAACAGAGAACACCTTGCAATTGAGCTCTACATCCTTATCCTCTCCCCATCTCTCTTTTCCACATGATTTATAAACAACTACTCAGGGGACTGTTCAATTAGATATCAGAATATCCAGCTTACTGTGCTGAAAATATTTCCATTACACATGTGAAATGCTTCAAGCTTTGAACAGGTGACAAACATTACATCAAACAAAATAAATAATGCGTAGCCAACTAACAGCAATGACTCTGCAAGCCATACAGAGCTTCGCAATAAAAGATTTTGCATTGGTATAGCCTAGGTCTCTCCTAGTAGGATACCCCTTTGCTTTATATAGCGACAGTGATTTCTGAAGTCTACCAGTGTCACTTCTAGCTCTCCTTACAGATAGCTACGGTCCCTGGCAAAGGCAAGCTAACACAACATAATAGATACAGACATTACAAAAGGCACTACACAGTCACCTTCTTGTTCTAACAGGGTCTGTTCAGAATCCACTCCACTAACCATCCTGCGAGCTGTGATCAGTCATAGTCCATTGGATAGGTTATATTTTAAGGGATATACGTCCATCTCCAGAAAGCAGGGGTCCCAGTCTGATCTCTATTAATGCTGTACTGTATGCCTTAAGTGAACTACCCTGAACAGACATCTATGTGAAAGATCAGATTGCATGACCTTCCCCAACATGAGAGCAGAATTTGGCCTCCTGCATCTCTTGTTCACAAAGGGCACATTCACAATTCAAAATGCAAGTCACAGCCATTTGTGCAAAGAGCTGTAACTGGTTTGCAGGAACTGAATGCAGCAAAAAAGCAGAGTTAGATATTGCACTAAAATACGAATGCAAGTGTCAAAAGGAGCTGGGTGCACACACAAGGGCAGACTGGCCTAGTAGACTATCTGGAACATGCAACGATGCAAGACAAGCCATTTCCTTGACTGCTGCCTAGACAAAGCATAAGGGTCAGGAACATCCTGCTGTGCTCTGAGCTTCCCAACAGTTACACTGGCTAACATGATCACTGTGTGAACTTGACCTAACATTCATTGATACTAATACTCAGGACAGTAAGGCACAACACTAAATTTCCATAACACCCTTATTCTAACACATAATCACATCTGGGAGCTTCTCCTTTTCTGCTTTCCTTCGTTCTGCCCATCCTCTCTTTTAAACTCTGCTGTTAGAAAGAAAAGAAAAAGATATCGAGACCTGCTTGTGCATTTTGATTAGAGATCTAAAAAAACCTTACTGCTTCAAAAGCTGCGAGAAGAGACATCATAAGCTCAGCAGGGTTATATGTGCACATTTTGAAGGGGCAATTTTAAATTTTTTTTAGCTCATGCAAGTCTTCCACACGTATTGATTATTTCGACTGAAACCTTGCCGGAGCTGTATGTCTGAAGCAGATCCACGTGGAGATAGCAAGATATGCAATACACACTCCTGCAAATTCTGAAGTTCTCAGAATATTTGGCTCTTTTCCAGCTGGGGTTTGCAAACAATGGTTATGTCTCTACCATAGTCAATTTGCTGTGATTGCAAACTGGACTGGACCTAACCAAGCTTTAGTGGGCTACAAAGTTCACCCTAGGTTCTACCTGAAAGCCTCTGTCTTCTCTGGTGGGTTTTACAGTCTAAACAGATCTAAATACTGCCACTGCTCCTGGGGGCCAACTAGCTAGTTCAGAGCAAGGTAGGTTTGCCCAACAACCTAGTTCACAGCTAGGCAGGTTATGTCTGCACTGAGCAGGCACAGAACAGCCCTATGAGCAAATCAATGCCAGACGTTACTCTACCACTCAAAAGTCTCTCCCTGCAAAGCAGTTTCAAGCAACAATGAACATTAGTGACTGCCCTTTAACCTATTATGTCAAAGATTTGTCAGACATTTCTGAAGGTATGAGGACAGTTGCAAAGAAAACACTTTCTAAACATTTTCCAGGGCTGGATTTGCTGTGAGAAGGCAATTAATACACTAATTGGATGATAAAACATGGAGCTTAAACTAACCTTTTCAGTTATCCTGACCATCTTTCTAAAGAGAAAGTTTTTCTCCAGTACACTCCCAAGTGCTGTGTTCAGTTAATTAAAAGATTTTTCAAGCTTCAGAGGTTTTGCTTCTTTCCCACAGAAAACTGTACCACACCACAACTGATCCTGCTAGGTGTTTCTCCTGATATTTACCAAAGTCTTTTATTCAGCTGTATCCCCCCTTGCACGTAGGCATTACATAAGCATACCTCCCCAGTCCACACAATGCCCAGTTACACTCTATCTCTTCTCTAATCTTTATTCAAACTCATGTCTCAAAATCCCTAGCATCCAGACAGAGAAAACTTAAAGGTAAAGCCAATACACAAGCAATACCTGTGGTGTATACAAAGCAGCCTTTCTCTACTGACAGAAGGCATTAGAGCTGCTCTCCTTTTTGCAGGAACTCATTGTGCTTTTCCTTACACAATGCGATGGCAGTCCTGTGCCTGAATTGGACCACAAAAATTATTTGTGTTGAGAAGCTTTGCTTTTCAAGCTGCAGATCATATTCTAAATGTCAACAGATTCCAGTACATTCAGACACTTAACAGTTTTCCCTTAAACAAGCAAAAACTCCCCCTCCACCTTTCATTCCATGTCTGCCTAATTACTAGTTGTCCACTCATGGCATCTGGAGACAATGCCCTACTTTTACTCTTCATTGCAAATTAGTCATCTCTTTGCCAGTCTTCAGTTTTATAATCTACATCCAAAAGAATCAGAAGGAAGTGGTCTTGTGATCAAGGCACCAAGACAACATTTATCAACTAAGGTTTCAGCCACCGATGCTGCCATGGGAATGTTGCATGATTCGGGCAAGCCATCAGTGCACAGCCCCACAGTCATGTTCAGACACTAAATGGTTCCTAGCTTCTGTGGGTGTTAGGCTTTGATTTTGGCCTCTCTCCATCTCAGTCCTGCAATTGTGCAATAAATTAATACTTCTAGCATGCACTGTGAAAAGACGTGAATAAGCATTCAAGAGGTAGTCTATATGGCAACAAGAACCATCATGATACAGACTTGTAAGGTAGCCATATTCCTAATCAGATAACAACTGCTTAAGGCAAACACCTACCTCTCCTCCACAATTTTTGAAGACATAGTCATGCATGAACATCTGTGCTTTTCCTATATTAAAATTCTTTAAATACTTAATTTCTTCACCTTGACTTCTACAGAAAAAAAGAAGTTAGCATAAAAAGGCAGCAATCATCATCTATTCTGCATCTCCATTTTAGCCATCATAGAAGCTTTTGCTTCCTTTGGAAATTCAAAAACTAAGCACTCTAGAATTACATGCTGCATAAAGTAAAAATAAAAATACCACAACGGAGGAAGTATGTGACTCGCTTATTTTTTCATTTGAATGAATCACATTGGAGACCCACAGTGGAAATGTTTTTGCAGCAGATTTAAAGCAAAAGCTGTTTTTCTGATCAAATTCTTCACTATGAGGGTGGTGAGGCACTGGAACAGGTTGCCCAAAGAAGCTGTGGATGCCCCCTCCCTGGAATTGTTCAAGACCGGGTTGCATGGGGCTTTTGAGCAACCTGGTCTAGTGGAAGGTATCCCTGCCCACGGCAGGGGGGGTTGGAACTAGACGATCTTTAAGACCCCTTCCAACACAAACCATTCTATGATTCTATGATTATATTATTACTAAGTGGAAGAAGAGTTATTTAATATTTTCTTCATGTAAACTTGAAGAACCACTGCTTTACTTCTAGATATTTTATGTGAAGTCAGTACTTTTATTCCCTAGATACTTTAACTCTTTCCAACTTTTTTGTGCACATAATGAAATGAAATTCAAAACTGCAGCTTTCAATCAGATGGTTTTTTGAATGTGACACTAAAATCGGTACCTGAATGCAGTCTGGTAGAATGTAAAATACATTGTTTTTAATGGATGCACTTGAAAAAACCCTAAAACCACTGTGATCAATTCATTCAAATTATTATTAAGCAAGTAGAGGATTTGGCTAGATTGTTAGAATGGAAGTAGAAAAGAACTACCGCAGACTTAAGTAAGAATATACCATTATGGAAAAGCTTTATGTTCAGTTAAGTTTTGTGAAAGACTGTAACACATCTCTGTTACACCTCTGACAGGAGGAGCATCTTCCTTCATTCCTACCAAGCTCAGCCAAAATTTTGCTAATAATAAACTTCAAACAGTGCTATAGCACCAGACATTTTAATTAACCACTTATTTGTTCCAAATAATTTGGCGGAGAGTGAACAGAGCTCATTTTAAAAGGAACTAAGATTATCATGTACAAGAAGAAATAAAGTCCCTCATTCAAGAAGAATTAGTAGGTCACTGTAAATAACATCTGCACACTTACTGTAAATCATTTTGGTGACAGAAGGTACTGCCATGCAGTCTGATCAACATTACCAACAAAGCACAGCCAATTATTTTGATATGTTTGTATCACAGATTACTGTTATTATTCAACATTAGGATGTTTGATACAGTTGCATAGGGCTGCCACCCCCCAAAACTTCTTGTTTTGTACTCTTAGAAAAGCATGCCTGCAAAGATTAAATTGAGGTGAGAAACAGGGATGAGGGTTTTCTTTCACTTTCACATCTTCTCTTAACTTATAGCAATCTGTAACTCATCTTGAAATCTATACAAATTACCTTGTGCCATACCTTCAGCACATTCCATCATCACCAGTGTCTGCAACCAGAACTCAACCAACATCTGTACTTTGCATAATGCAACATTGAATCAAGTTTCCTCCTTCTGCTGAGCTGGAACAACTAAGAGCAAGATCTCCCTTTGCTTCAGGAAAATATGTCATCTTCTCCAACTTTTTTGAGCAGACAAAGCACAGTTGCTTTATCTACAGATCATTGCAAAGGGGCCACGGTAATTCTGGTCACATTCTGTCACTGCTGTTAGGCCAACACTGGTGTAAGGTGTAGAGCTTCTAGTCCGGGGGACAGACTTCCGCAATCCTTGAAAGACCCTCTTAGACTTGAGGGCCAAACAAATATACTTCCAGGGATTCAGCTGTTTCTTTCTGAAGACATGGAAGATTAGAAACAATGTATATAAATAAAAAATTTGGGCAGCAATAAGTAGACAATAGAAACAGACTGTCCCAGGGCTGGCAAAGCAGACGACATACCTGTGAAACTGTGAAGGCAGTAAGAGTCCCAAACACTACAGCCGGATTTGCTACTGAGATTTGCATCATTCCATGTTCATCTTCCATTTCATTTTTCATGGTATCTCATATGCTTTCAGTAAATAATGAATTATTACCCTCGGATAATTATTTTTACGTACCACATTAATCTCAATGGGAGTCCTGCAAGCACTGCCAACCACTGCCAATCATTCTGTTGTGAAAAGCCCATCTCTGAGAAGGCCGATGTGCTGCCTCCTTCTCTTATCCAATTTTCTTTTCTTCAAAAGCAGTGCACCTAATAGCTATTTAATACTGACCCCCCCACCACCTTGAAAATCTCCAGTGACTTGAACAGAAGTTAATGATCTGAGAGGATATTCCTGCTGCACCACCCAGCTCACACTTTTTCTTCTTTCATTCCAAATATTCAATTATTTGATTTCCCGTGTTTCAACTCATTAACCACTTTCCTGAATTTCTAGCTCAGAAGCAGAAATAAAGACAGTATAAAACGCAAATTGTGAGGAAAGTAGCAACCCACTGCTCCCAACTGTGGCCTTTCCCTATTCACTAGTGACCCATTCCTGTTCTTTGTAATTTAGTTTCTCTGCCCAAACCTTTTGGTCAAAAAGCTGCTTCAGACAGGATCCAGTGTGTCAGTACCTCAGCCCTCCAGCCAAGCTGTGGCAAAGGCCAGCCCCTTTCCTTTGTAGGACAACCACATCCCAAAGCAAAACAAAACATCACTGCAATGAAAGCCATACTCTGCCCCAGCTTGCAGCTGAATGTGGTCCCTCCAGCTGCCTTTCCAAGTTCCCCATGTTGGCCCCTCCTGGCCTGACAAGCAGCCAGGGAAACTAGGGTTCCCATCGCCAGCTTGCTCCGTCACCAACAGCAGGAGAGCTGCTCATCCTCCTGCTCAGCTCTGAAACAAGCCCATGTTTTTAACACTTGGAAAACGTCTCCAACTTCTGGCTTGACTTTATCAGGAGAAACAACTGGATGGAGTAGAATAAGCCAGATGCTGATTAGTACAGTATCAAACCTGTGCATCACAGTACAAGGAGGGGGAAATGGAAGAACACATACAGACACGTATACCCTACCTAACCCCTGAGGATCTGCTTTACTCAGTTTTTCCTAGTGACTGTGAAAGGAGATGAATGTGTGAATCAACTCTCAAGAAGTACTGAATGATGCAAGCCCACAACCTGGGGAAACAATACAGGGAAGGCGAGAGTCTTTGACCCATTTCTGAAAACCTCTGACAAGGCATCTTGTGTTGGAGGGAAAACAGAGCCTTCACCTAAACGGGGAGCACAGCCCCCCCTCTGGAATTGCTCTCTTCAAAACAGAGTAGGGGACAGGGGACGAGGCAGGGAAGAAAATGACTTAAACATATGGGGCTCACAGGTACTGTGACACCACATATAAAAACATCACACATTTGACTTCTAGATTAAGTGCAGGGGTGTACAATGAAATCAATAAAGCAAAAGGAACAAGGGAAAAGAAGTATTCAGAAATACTCGGGCATGAATCAATGAGTTAATAAATTGGCCTAGCAATGTTGGACAAAGGTTCCTTGCAAGGCATCCCTGAAAAACTGAAATTGCTAGTGATAATCTGTATTACCCCATTTCCTGTAACGGTGCCTTATCCCTAAACTAACATCATCCCTTCTGCTGTTATTGATTTATCTTGGGCCATCCTTCTTCTGTACAGAGATGCAAAATAGCACTGGCAGGATTAAATCAAGCACCTGCTTTTAAGTAAGCTATTAGTAAAACTGTAGGGAGGCAGGAGAGCGAGGAGAATAAACACTGTCTATTTGATTGTACCGTAACAGTAGCTTTTCTTGCTCAGTAGTATGCTTACAGAGACGGCTTTTTCGGCTGAAAAATGAATCACAGCAGACTTTATTACTTCCCATACTACAGAATGATAAGGACAACTAGTGGAATAATTACGCTATGGTATAATTACACATAGTAACCAATTGTCAAGGGCATGGCAATGCTCTGGAAGTCCTCTGAATTCTAAACATTCCATGTGTTTCTCAGGCAGTTGTTAAGGGCTTTCTGTATTGATGATTCCCAGCCTACAACCTATAAGCACAAGACAAGTGAAACCCAAGTGCACAAGCAGTGCTCCCTCCACGCCAGCTCCGTGCAGAATTGTTGCAGACACTTTTGTGTTATGTTCTCAGGCTCAGGAGCACTGCAGGTCACGCTGCCGACACACTCAGGTCGATCAGGGTAAATCCCAGGGGACACCTAATCAAGTTGGCCTCAAAGTTGGAAACAGAGCCCATGCTGGCAGGGGAGGCTGGGAAGAAGAGGAGAAAGGAGAAAAGACAAGAAACGTTACTAGCGACTTTGAGGGAATTTAGCCAGAAGCACTAAGCTTCACAGCCTGCAGTACAACCAGAAACCAGAGACATCACACAGACAATTGGTTCTGGAACCAGCATGGCAAGGAAACATTACATTTGACTGGGCAGAAACTGGGGGGGAGAATATCAAGATTTCTTTCACTGTCTCTCTTACCCTCCCTACAACTCTAAAACCATGTTGTGTCTTAGATGAGGAAAATGCATTCCCTCTTTTTGCACTGTATTTCTACAATACCTGGCAAAAGGGTAACATAAATAATAAATAACAATAAAATATCAATCACAACTACAGGCTTCTAAGCCACTCCATAACCACAAAGTGGACATTTGAAGTGGAAGCTGCCTGATATAGAAGGACACAAGAGAGAGCAGATAAAAATCTGCATCTGTCTACAGCAAAGATGCATCTCCACTTAATCTCAAGTACAGTCCTTTCACGATACTCATACAGAGTAATCAGATGAATGTATCTGTAGCCTGTCCTGTATGATGGATTGTCTGAATTTCTTACCTAAAATTTGCATGAAACATGGTGGCTGGTTTGTCTGGAGGTCAAACAGGAGATTTGATCTCAAAATTTTGTTTGCACTTTTTGTGGTTCAAAGGCACAAAGGTTTGAAGTTCTACTGAAAAACACACATTCACTGTAGTAGTCACTCACCTGGATTAGTAAATTTAGTTAAATAAAAGGTGAACTTCAGCTCTGCAAGTATGAAGATTCTTATTTTCCATGCAAAATCCAGTGTTATGTCTTACAATGCACATACCAGCAGTTAGAAAAATGCAGGTCAATAAATTTAAAAAAAACCAAACAAACAAACATACACTTTAACATAGTTAGTTTATTGAATATTTGAAAAAAAATGCCTAAGATCTGAATCTATGAATCAGATGTATATTGATGTAAAAATTTAGGACATATGCTTTTGCTCTATTAATTCTAGCTTTTGCTGTATTCTTTAGAAATCACCAAGAGGTCTATCAGATTTAGGGAAAAAAAATCCTGGAACAGTGTTTGTGGCAATAATCAACTTACTGAAAAAGGAATGTTGGTATCACCATTCAAATTAGGCCCATTCTCATCCTATGTTATTTAATAAGATTTAATCTATCAATTGTCAAATTAACCAATAAAGTCATTAAAATGAAATACACACTCTGTCCACAACAGATGCAAATAATATCAGGTCATATTAAACTGACTATTAAAAACATGCAAAAGAAAAATAACCAATGATTGTAAAATCCCATTTTGCTTCTAGACTATTTATTATTGCAGAATAAATAGGTTTAAAAAACAAACAAACAAAACAATCACCTGCACCGTTTATGTTTAATGATTAGAATTAAAATTTGAAAACTATATGCCTGGATACTGTTCTTTAGAGTCAAGCTGGTTTCACAAAGGTCAGAGAAGCATCTAAACTGATGATCCAAAAAGAAAACAAAAAATTATCTTCTAAAAGAAAGGCTCTTTCTCAGTAGGTCATCATGATCACCTCAACAGAGAAAAGAGTTTGTTTTTTGTTATTAAATGATATGACACACTTATCCTCCCAGACATCTCTGTCTAAACATGCTTTTAGTCAGATTATTAATTTCATACATCTTTTTATTTTTCTAGAAAATGGTGAATGATGCCTCTCATTCACCACATGATCATTTTTTGGTGTTTTTCCTGTTCAAGCCGCTTTCAGATGGAAATTAGCATCAAATTAAAATGTACACAACCACCATTTCACATTTTTAAAAGCAATGAAAGATTTTCATTAAAATCTAGGACAGGTAGGATTGCCCTGTCTCATCAAATTCAATCCAGTGCTGCCACAGGAAACATGTCATGAAATACTTCTCATAAACTTTCTAGCACCCATTTTAAAATCACTCGGGCTTCTTCTTGCCCAACTACAATCTCCTGGAAGGCACATTCCTCCAATGGATAACAGCACACTCCTAATTTGCAGCTTGATTTTATTTGAATGGATCTTAAATCAATATTACTTTTTATCTTCTCCAACCCTAGTGTTTAGCCATTTTATATATTTATTTTACTTTAATTTCATTAGGCTAAACAAGACAAGCTCTTTTAGCCTTTTCTCAGAAAAACAGGCTGTTGACCCCCCTGCTCATTTTAGCAGGCATTTTTTGAGCCTGCTTCAGGCTCAGGTTCATGGTTTTTGGAGATGGGTTATCGGAGTTGCACGTGGTGTTCCAGGGGGGGCATCAAAACCTGCTCCAGTAGCACTAAAAGAGATCCTACTGCTGGCTGTGAATCCTTCCTTCACCAGGGGATCACCTTTGCTCCTGCTGTTGCCACCATATTGCAAATGGAGTACACACATCTCCAGCGTCATTAAAACTATATCTTCTCCTGCACATGCAATTGGGAGCCTGAGTGTGATATTTGGAAACTGAGTCTAGTATGTTGTGGCAATAGTCTAGTATGTCCAAACTAGGATCCTAACAGGAGGGGTAGCAGGCTTGTCATCCAGTGTGTAGCTGTCACCTTCTAATAACAACAGTGATTTTCACTTCCATTTGCTCCTTCCCATTAGCCAGTGTGCTTTTCCCCAACTCCTACTCTGTCCTCTTTCCCAAAAATTTAAGACAGGTATCATTTTGCCAAGGAGTGTAGTAAGATTCAATAACCACACTGTCCTCATGGCTCACTTTGCTCACTTCATCTTCCTGCATTTTCTAGGTAACTAAAGTACCCATTACTACACATAGAGCTCTCTTCTGTGAGCTGCAATTCACCTGCACATTTTGACCTCTGAAACAGTATTTTTGCTCATCAGCCCTATTTCCTCACCCTGCCCTCCTCTTCTTGCATGCTTCACACTTAATTTCCTTTCTGAGTTCACATGGTTACACTTGAAGTCCTTCTTGTCTATCTTTCACCATTTGTTTACAAACCAGTTCCAGGCAGAAGTTCTTTCAGACAAAAGAGGTGGGGTGGAAATCTGCCTTCTCTTCATTTAGTGCATAAGCTCCTATACAGATTGCTTTCTGATCTCAATTTCTCGAGGCTTTCCCCTTTTGAAATACAATTACATAAGATTTATTAAAAAACCCCAAAACTGAAGTAGAGCACAGACCTCACAGATTTTCTGTTCATTTCCACAGTTCACAAGTCAATCTCTGATCATTCTACTCAAAGTCATTTTTGGCCCCCAAATCTACCAGAAGATGTTTTGTTGTCTACCAGAACAACATTGAAAATACCATGACTTCTCATTTGTTCAGAGACTGTACGCTGAAAAATTACCTGCCACCCACCAGTCAGGTATACCTGGGTTTTGCCATTTAAATAGCATTTTTTCCCCTCATACCCAAAAACATGAGCTCAAATTAGATGGTTTTGTTTGTAGTTCATCATAAACATACAAAGTTATTTTACATTAACCTTTATTTTTTATTCCTACTATTCCTGATTACGTGCCTTGTCATATTTCTATTCAATCCTTGCCTGCCACTTCAGCATATTTCCAGTAAAGCTGTAAAAATCTATTTGCATACCAATAACAATTGTTTTAGTTCTTCTGTTTTGCTGCCAAGATTCTTGTACATTAATCAACAAAGCATTTCAGTTACTCCTCGCTGACCTTATCCAATCTTCTAGCTGGGTTATGTATGTTGTCCAACTACTGCTCCAATCCACATTAAATTGTATTTCCCTCCGTTCCACACTCTAACCCCCAGTTGTGTCTTTATCCTCTACTAAATAAAGCAATCTTATATGCTACAGAAGACATAAATAAGCTTATCTAACCACATTTTGCATTTAAAAGTGAACTGATTTACTGGACACACGTGGTTGAACTCAGTAGCTGGAGATAATATTGATCGTTTCTCACCACTGAGCCCTTCCGCACTTTATGAATAGTACTTATCATCTCATACCTCATTTTTATTCATACACTGAAAGAAAAAATAAACCATTCTACGTTTTTCAAACCTAAGGACTGAATTGAAGTCAAATGACTACAATAAAATAATACTACTACTACTAATAATAATCATCATCATCTCTGACTCTACAGTAGACCCCTGTCAAAAGCTTCTTTAGCTTACTCTAGCTCCAAGCTAGTAGTGTGGCCAGTTCTGTCTGTTCCCCTTAAACTTTCAGCAGTCATATTTAAAAAACCTTATTTATTTACTTTGAATGATTTTAAACTGAACTGAGGAATTTATTAACGAAGTGCCACATTTTTAATTTTAATTAGGTCCACTTTTCAAGAGAAATGTATGAATTCAGTGAAATACAAATCCTGTGTTTTTATCTTTCAAATCAGTTTTGGTTGCTTGTTTTAAATTTGTGATAGTAATACAAAAGGTAGCTGCTAAATACTTATTAAGCGCTGAAAGATATGTAGAGGACACTATATGTTTCTCAAGTGGATACTCACAGAAGTGCCTGACAAGCAGACTTCAAAAACTGTATAATCTGCCAACACAGCAACTGGAAAAGACCTCCCAAGTCATCACACTTGCTGCCTGCAGTCCTAGGTAACTACATCCTAAACACCCTTCCACTGAATCACCAAAGACCAAAGATGGGCTTCCTGCACTCAGGCACATAATTTGGGGTTGAAATGACTGTGATTGCATAGCTTCATCAATATTACTTTCAAGGACAGGTGGCCACTTCGAAAGCATGTCTGTGTACTGTACAACTCATTATTACACAAATACACCTAATTAATGCATTTTTGAAGATGCAGTTTCAAAGCCTGGCTCTCCCATCATGTTTTAATTCAGATTTTTGAGTCCAAGTGTAATGCTCTTGCTTCTTTCATAACTCAGACAAAACTCCCAGCAAGAAAGGCTTAGGCACAGCCATTTTAAACTAGTGAATCACTGGAAGTAGGGAGGAAAAAAAAGATAGGAGAGTGGGATGGCTTGAGGTGGGAAGAAATAAATGATCTACTGACAGATAATAGGATAGGAAGGCATTGTCCATTATATTACCTTCTGTGCAACTTCTTTGAAAGAGAATTTAACTAAAGAAGAGACAGTGTAAACACCAGTACAATGACTTAGGTACAGTTCACCTTGACAAAATTTCCTAGTATTTTTTTCAAACTATATCAGATTTACCCTAACCCTTCAGAGCATCTTGAGTTTGCCACAAAAAGTACATCACATAAGTGATAAATAGTGCTCCCTAAGGAACCTTAAACTTTTTATACTATTTCCTTCTTGAATCTAACCACTCATTGTACATTGCTGCCTCTCTCCTGCTCCGCCAGTCTCCTTCTGCCACAGGGAATTCTGAGCTATTCCACAGCATCTATAAGCTGTCAACCCATATCTACATTTTTCACACTATAGAGAACCAAGTTCAAGAAGAACTTGTCAAAGAATGTCAAATGCAATTATTCTCTTTCCCATATCACTTTATTTCTTTACCTGTGCATCTGCTTGCACTTCAAGTCTGTGAGGCATTTAGGCATAGCATTGACACAAAAAACATTACACAGGGCTGTCCTATATGCTGTACAGGAGGGCACTATCACAGGACAATCACTGACTCACTCTAAATGCCATGTAATCTCTGTTTCCTCTAATAAGATGTCCCTGTTCAAAATCCTGAAAGCCTCCCCATTTGTCATAGTCTTAAATAAGCTGAAAAGTTTGCAAATTCATCGGCTACTTCCCTTTATTAACTCTAAGAGATGAACTGAGCTATTATCGTGGCTTTTCAGTTTCTCTCTGCAGATGGTTGCCTCGGGGAAGACCCATCCTGAACACCCTGTTGCAATTAGCAGAACTGCCATCGACTTGGATGGGAACAGCACTTCACACCAGGACAAGGGCCGGCCGTGCCTCCTGCTGACCTGCTGCATGGCATTAGACTTTCTTTGGAAGCCTGGTGCCAAGGACTACAATCAACGCTTTATCACAGACTCCAGTCAATTGGAACAGACCAGTTATTTTTGATGAAAAAGTGTTCAAAAAGACTTTCCAGTGAAGCAAGAAGCTTGTTTTACATTTAAGGCACAGATTTGACTCATCTGAAGGTTCACAGCTAGTAGGGTGCTCTTCTACAGAAGGGGAGCAAAGTAGAAAGAAGCTGAGTCTGGCCACAGCCAGCTATTTGCATTGCTGAGGGCACATTCATTCAGACTCCATGAAAATCCATAGAAATGGTAAAATTGGAGGGGAGGGATGCCTCCCTTGGCTGGACTGTTCCTAACTCTTCCCAGACTGTGGGATCTGTCTCATGAGTAGCTGCTTGCTACCCATTAACCCCGGGGTGCAAACCTCAGCACACTGAGGGTGGCACAAAGACTGAAGCACGTAGAGCAGTTTAAACTCGGTAATTAAAGGCAGGATACATGCTTGAATCCATAACTGCCTGGGGTGAGGAGGAGTTGGCTTGTCCAAACACTCAACGAATTACAAAAAACATTTGAAAACTTCTCCACTCCCCTCTCCAAGACCAAGCCAAATATATTTTAACTACAACTGCTGGAGCATACGTGAGTTGATTCCATTGTTAACAAAAAAAATCCCTTGCAACACTCTGCCCCTCAGACCAAACTACACTTGCTCAAGGTCTGGTGGGTGCAGAGCTCTTTTGGAACAGCAATGGAGCTTTTAACATGGAAAAACTCTTCAGGGAGTTTCAGACCCCCTCCACCCTCCCTCCCATTTTATCCCATCAGTGGGAGAATAAAATGGGAGTTTGTCGTGGTTTAGCCCCAGCCAGCAACTAAGCACCACGCAGCCGCTCGCTCACTCCCCCTACCCCGATGGGATGGGGGAGAGAATCGGAGGACTAAGAGTGAGAAACACTCCTGGGTTGAGATAAGAACAGTTTAATAATTGAAATAAAATAAAGTAAAATAATAATAATAACAATATAATAATGATAATAATAATATACAAAGCAAGTGATGCACAATGCAATTGCTCACCACCCGACGACCGATACCCAGACAGTTCCCGAGCAGCGATCGCTGCTCCCGGGCCAACCCCCCCCCCCCAGTTTATATACCGAGCATGACGTCATATGGTATGCAATAGCCCTTTGGTCAGTTTGGATCAACTCTTCTGGCTGTGCCCCCTCCCAGTTTCTTGTGTACCTAGCAGAGCATGGGAAGCTGAAAAGTCCTTGACTAGCATAAGCAGTACTCAGCAACAACTAAAAACGTCAGTGTGTTATCAACATTCTTCTCCTACTAAATCCAAAACACATCACTATGCCTGCTGCTAGGAAGAAAATTAACTCTATCCCAGCCGAAACAAGGACAGAGTTGAACTGTGATAATCCCGGTTTCCTCCCAGCACATGCCCATCACACTCTGGGAAGAGCTCAAGATACTGAGAACACAACCTTATCAAAGAAAAGATTTTTTTTAAATCACTCTAGAGATCTCCCCCCACATTCAGCTGTGTAAGCAACTGTCGATGCCAGCAGAAATGCACCTCTGCAGGTATGTTAGGTATTGATGAGTACATTTATTTGCTCCAAAAACCTGCGATAAATACAGGATACAGAGCACAATCTGATGCCTGAACATGCTCCACTACTGTTCCTGTTAAAATTTCCACTAGGAAATGTATCTTAAAGTCCCAAGAAATACATCCATGTTTTCTCTGAAGACGGAACAGATGCAGGACCACAAAGACCATTACAAGGCATTATTCCTTCCCTCTGTCCACAGCAAATGGCTTCATACACACCCAGTGCTAGAAGTACAGGAGTCCCAGCTGGGTCAGTAATATCCAGCTCAATTATTAGTCTGTTGCAAACCCTGAGATGCCTCTATAGGCAGGTCTCCAATTTTGACTTCTTCCTACACATACCATTGCAACAGTGATTAAAATATAAAGCAACTAAACGACTAACGTATAGGAGCTATATTTCACTGTATGTTGAAACAGTAGATGGTGAACAAAACAAATGGAAGACTTTACCTGCATATTGATATGTCAAAAGGCTCTGGCTTTTAAATGCCAGCTGTGTCACAACAAGCAATTATATCCCATGTTTAATCCCTACGCTGTTCTCTAAAGGTGTTCTCCTGCTGCTAACCTTAAAAGGAGGAAGGTCTTTTCAGCTCTCAAAAGAAGGCTCCTCTTGAAGGCTACATTTTTATCAATTAAAAGAAAATCTGGTAATGTTAACTAGAAATTTATGGTAAATTGCCAATTCCTTACTTGAAGGGTTATTATCAATTAAGTGCAAAGTAAACACTCACTAAATGAGTTGTTTCAATTGGATTAACAGTTGCTTAGACTCATTATATATTACAGCAGCAGCTGCTGCAGAATTTGGACAAAACAGTCTTAACACCTGTAAATTTACTGTAAATACATTCCAACTTCCGTTGCAGTTACTTATGTTTTAAGCTCCTTGTATGATTTTCTATTCTTCACCTGATGAAACTCCCATCAAACCTTGGTCAAGGATGGAATAAACATAGGTCCTACTATTTTAACTTCAAACAAAAACATTTGAAAACAGTAAAAAAAACCCAGAAACAACCACCTTGCAATCATTCCTAGTAAACTGAAAATCTTACTTTTAGATTAGAAAAATATGGTTTCCATGGGTGTCTGCTTATCTTATCACACTCACTTCTTCACAGCTGCAAAAAAAGACAGCAAAATTAATTTGCTGATGTGTCAGGGAAATTTTTCTATTTCTCTTTCCTACCCTCTGCTGATGTTACCTTTATTTTTCTCTCATAAAATGCTTACTTTTTTCTAACTTTTTAAAGAGTCTCTGCCTTTTTCTCAGTTTCCATTCCTCATTTTCCTCTCCCCTGACATTTCATTTTTCTCTCTTAACTCGTTTCATCACATAGGGGACTGTTTCCATTTCTAATTATACCTCCCAATCTCTTTGACTTTTATTATTTTTTAATCAAAGACCATCACAGCTTCTTCAAATTAAGGAATCCAACAGCACACCAGAACGCGAACTAACTCACACTGGTCCTGAGACTCCTCAGATTTCAGCTGAGCTTCCTGCACAGTCAGCTTATCAAGCCTTCATCCCCACCCCTCTTTCCTGGGCTCTACTGAGTACTCAAAGAAAACAGCAGAACTGAAACAGACAAAGAGAGTTTCAAATGCTTACTGATGACAGTGAAAACAGCAAGAGTCCAAAAGAATATTACAGTCAGGAAATACAGGACAGAAAAATAAAAGGAGAAGGTACCAAGAAAGGTAAGTATGAGAAATATTCCAATTTGCACAGCCTTCCCCACCCAGCTGTAGTTAAAGCTGTCAGAATTTGAGTTATTTCATCCCCTGCTGCACGCCCCCCCCCCCCCCCCCCCAACAGTCATGGTACTTCTCTGCCACTAACGGTCTTTCAAAAATTACATCTTAAGTTAAACTTCCTCCTGCCATATGTGAATGCAACTTTTATCAGCTTGCACTATTTCTGAGTGCAGCTATAAAAATAAACCTTGTATTTTGCATGTTTTTGACCAAATCAGAATTCAGTAAGGAAAAATAACTGTCTGTGCTCCAGAAGCTGCATGTGAATTTTCCGGTTAGACTCCACCTCTGTCTTGGCTCATATCAAAATTCCAAATAACCTTACACTTCTATGATTAAGTTACTTAATACAGGCAGGCTGATATTTGGTAGCTTTAGCTCATCCTTTGTTTCACTGACAAGCTACAAAAGCATTTAACTTTTCTACCCGAACAACACACATCATTTTCTCTTTTCTTTCCCATTTGGAGGCTTGTAGACCACTCATGTATCTGCATGAACTCAAACAGACCAAATCATAGAATCTAACCTTCTTGCATCTGGATTGTCATCCTTGAGGTTTTGTAACTGTATCACTGTAAGTGAAGTGTAAGCACCATGAGGGCAACATTATGGTAAGTAAAGACATGGTAGCCCTGGATCATGCATCCCAATTTATTGTGCCTTTTTAAGTTCATAGCTGCGTCAAAGATGAAGCAGCAAAGCTTATGGTGGCCTTGGTGAATCTGTCTCTGGAATTTGGAGGTTAGGGAGAATGATCCTTTTAAAGCAAGGGAACACACTCACCAAAATGCTTGCTACAGGTCCCTGAAAGCATGCCAAAAGCATTCCTCCTCCTCCTCCTCTCCAACCCACCAGCAAACCTCCAGCACACCAGCAAACTCCTACTTTGAAATGAGCAAAAGACTTCATCTTTTCACTCTGCTTCTGAAATGAGAGCTGCCTGCTCTTTGATAAGATGCACAATAGAACATTTGGACAGGCTGCCAAGCTGCTTCTTAAAATACTTAAAAATTGTAGCATCAGGATTTTGGTGACCTTTGTCTCGGTTAACGATCAGGTTTATGTTCCTGTTGTTGGCCAGAGCTGTGCTTTGGCTAGCTAATGGGCTCCCCCACAACAGAATCAAGCTTACAAATCCCACAGAGTGTTTGGGCTGAACTTGAGCTTTCAGCAACATTTGATGAGCTGCGAGGTTGTGGGTTCCGCAGCTTCATTGGAAACTGTTCTAATTAGCAGTCCAAAGGCATGGGCACTGAGCCTTGTGCTCCAGGAACAATTTTCTCTTAAATTGTCTAAAAAGAAAAGATGGATGTATAAATCCCACTTACATCTAAAAAGACCTATCATCTGAGTCTTCAACCGCTAGTACCATATTAAAGCTGTCTCTTTTGTGTGAAGAGGCTTAATCACAAAATAACTCTGTTCAATTTCCTTCCCTAGATTAAGCTGTCATTGTTTAAAACACCTTTTTTGTTCCTTGCACTGGAAATGAAGTTAATTCAATACCTTTCTATTTTTTAAACTTTTCTGTTATTTTCTCCATCACAGGCTGACATACCAGAGTAATGACTTCTTTCAGAGATTAACACCAGATTAAATTTTTTAAAACTCTTGGAAGTAACTCAAACGTCTGTTGCAATATAGATTCTACCCTTTCCCCTCCTCAGGCCATAGCCAATGAAAGGGAGAAATAAATCTCATACTGCAACATAATATTAAACTGAAATTGGATGCAAGACTAAAATACCACCAGCATCATTTTTGTTATATGGTGCACTGTTTTCTTGCATATTCTACTGTCACGCAGTTGAGCTTCAGCTAAGGCACTTGTGAGAAGAAAGAAAACAACTCGTAACCTGCAAACTGTCATTTCAAACCTAAGCAAAAGAAAGACAAACTACCTCTAATAAAAGTTTGATCTCTTAATTTCTATATACTGTCTCCCAAAGCCACATAACAAGCAGAAAAATACTGCAAAGAAAAATAGAGTAGCACTTTTTAAGGAATGAGAACTTGGTCAAATTGCATTCTCCATCCTACTAGACAAATTAGGGCCTGACTCAGGTCCTAATAAACATACACAGTGACTCCAAATCACCTCAAAATTTGCTGAATCTCAACGATATTATATTGATCTTACAAAACAAGAGGGACTTAGCTGTTTCTTCAGGTTTGAAAGGAGTGATGTGCAACTTCAGGAGATAACACAAAGAACACGCATTACTTAAAAAGATGCAGGGCTGTGTAACTGAATTTGGGTTTTTTCCCCCACAAATCTCATCTGCATTTAAACAGATATATTGTTTCCTGGGAATGACTACCTTGGTGAACGCGTAAAGAGTGATATTAAGAACTGGAGAGAGATTTATCTTGGTTTTGTTTTTCACCGGCACATAAGGAGAGCACTGAGCAAGCCCAGAGGCCTGAAATCCTTCCCTTTGTGGAAGACTCTTTTGAACAGGACTTCCCAGCCATTATAGGTATATTAACTCATCAGGACACAAAACATCTGTACAGGCTATACATAACTTTAGGCCATAAGTTTGACGGCATATACAATATTCCATTGGTTTAGCTGTGTGTGCACACACACCACTACGTCCCAACAGAAATGCAAGGCACAATCATACTAATACAATCAGAACGGGAGTGAAGAGGTGGTTGAAGTATGTTCATCCACTGTTTATCACAATACAAAAATTCAAGAGAATCAAACGTGACTATCAAAAGTCAAGCTCAAAACCAAAATAAAATCCAAAAGACAGCTATTCTCCCCAGTAAACACTTAAACTGGGGAACATATTGCCACAGGTTTTTTGTGTATACTTGCACAGTCTCATCCACATAGTTTGAAGAAAAGCGTGGGGTTTTTGGAAAAAAAAAAAATCAATCAATCAATGAAGCGATTAAACACAAAGATACACCTCTGACTTAGGAAATCTCTAAGCTTTATATTACTGGGAAATGAAAAAGTGTATCAAAGGAGCATCACTCTGCATGCAGTATGCTTTCAAGGTACTTTGTACCGGCCCAGCTGAAACCAGACACTGGCTGAATAAACCTCTGGTCTGACCGAGGGTGACTCTCTGTCATGTTCACCTTTACAAAAGTGCCACTGAGAACAGTATCTCTTACAAATTTATGACATTTCTGGAACATTATGATATTATTTTTGTTTGGCATAAATAAGAAATCCACATAACCCAGTCACCCACACAACTCACTTGGAAACTCAATCTTGACAAGACCTCTGACATACTTATCCAAGAACGGAACCATTTAGTGAAAGCTCCCCTTGAATAATTACATGACTAAGACATAGAGAAAGCTTCCAGTCCAAAATCCTAAATGGCATATACAGTCATATACAGTTTGAATTAATAATAACAGGACTATCCCAGCCCTATAAATCATTTTAACTTGACAAACCTCTATCTATATTAAGACACTGAGGCTCTTTCAATGAATATACATCAGTAGAAAACAATTACAACTTATAATTTGTTTAAAAATCCAGGCAGCACTGGGCACCCTCAATACGTCAGAAGCTGAACTGAGGTAGGCACAGCACTTTTTACAGTTGTCAGAGATGTCTTCAGCAGGACATATAAAACAAGGGATTACTTGAAAGCTTAAGTAGTGATTGTCAGGTAGGAGTTGCCTGTTCAACAGCAAGACCAAACTGTTTCAGCACCACCCGCACAACTTTTACAGCTCCTTCTGAAACCTTAAAACCTCTCACAAGGGCATCAGGCCCAAAAATGCACTGTGTTTGCTTAGAGAACTGTTCAAACTAACAAGAATACTTTAAATGAGTCAAACTTCTTAATATTTAAAGTCCCATCCTGTAGTAAAAATTAGTTTTAGAAAAAATACTAACATTTTGGGGTAAAAGGTAAATTAAAATAGTCACAGAAAAACTCAATGGTTTTTTACATATTTAAATTATTAAAATATAACTGAGGGATATCAATGAACATTGTGATTTCCCCAAATTATTAAAAATTTTGGCCTCAGAATGCAAGCAGAGAATATGACACTAAAACATTCAGTTTAGCAAGGAAGTTTAGAAGTTAGAGAGATGTACAAGCACTACTTCACTGCTACAAATATATTTTGTAAATCTAATTACAGTTGCATCATCATAGAACAAGACAACAATACCCACACCATACCTATTAAGCATTTCTACAGCCCTGATAACCATTAAACCCTGGAAATGTAATAGAAAAAGGAAAGGGAAATTGCTACAGCTGCAGAACTGCCTGCAAAAATAAGCAGCTCTATGGGGCTTAAAAAGGAAAGAGAATAGGAAAAACAGTGGACTTGTAAATAAGTTCACAGCATTTAATTACAGATCTGAAGCAGAGTCTGCTAAGTCTACAGAAGCCTTTTAAAGCACTTGAAGTTTGCTTAGTGAAAAAGCCAAACTGGATTTTTAATAAATAGCATAATCTGGATTTCAAAGGGCACTGGATTCAGCCTTCTGCTTCTAGGCTTAAGTACAGATTGGTATAATTTTAGATAATGTCTTTGGTCTCAAAACTTCAGAAACTGGGCCTTGCTTGAGGCATAACAATACAAATGGCTGCTTTAACTTCAAAGCAATGTTTAAAAGGTTTCAATAATAGAAACGTTCAGCTAAAGCAAGAAACAGATAAAACTGCAATGACAGAAATATCACCACACGTCCTCCCTGCTTTGTGCAGTGTCATTTCCAGTGCACTTCAGACTATACAGAGAAAGATTGCCAGTGCATCTATTATGGGATCACATGCAGGTGCATATTTATCATGAAAGTACAAAAACTCTTCTGAACATCTGTTTTAACAATGACAGAAAATACACAGAATAAAGAATATTGAATTGTTATTCTTCATCCTTCATTTATAGTGCAATATGATTTAAAAAAGAACATTTAAACATGATATTCCATTTCCAGTGATGGTGAAGTTTTATCCAGTTTTAACATTATTTAACTCTTTAAGAAATGGAGGAAATCATCAGTAATTTTTTTAATATAAAGAATAAAAGACTACAAGTACCTAGTTGACAAGCTAGTGAGGTGAAACCAAGACCACAGAAAACAAAAAGTAAAGCCGAATAACCTATGACGCATGCTTACTTATTCTCTCCCAAAAGCATAACATGCCTAACCCATCACTTACACATCCCACTCATAAGTCTATTACACGATTACTTTCCAACAGAACTGAAAAACCAGCACTTTTGCCTTTAGAACTCTTCACTATGCCATGCCACACCTAACAGAGATAAAATGGATTTATTTGCTTCATGTTTATGAACTTTATTTACATAAGGTTCCCCAACACTGTGGCGATAATCCACCTTAAGGGAAAATGGAAACACTTGTCATTTAATCCTTGCTCAACTAAAAACATCAGAGGAATAGGCTTAAAGATATCCCTTCCAGCAAAACCCTTCGGCTTTGGGAATCTGTATGCCATGTTTCCTGTAATGGCACATATCTGCTCTTGCTTTCATCATTTAAATGAAGTAGAAGACCTTCTGAGTGTAGTAGCAACATCCTGGCATGAAGCTGGTGTGATAAGGGGTCAGGCCTGTCATTGTTTCGTGATGATGATACAATTGCTTATAGACAACGCTTTACAGAACCATCATTAGTTTCACACACCGAATTTAATACTCCCCCTTCTTACTCAGCAGTACACTAGGCTATCTTTGACACAAACACTTGTAAATGAGTATGTTTTATAACTTAATTATTAACATCTGTAAGCTTTACTATGGAAAAGTAACTCCTCTTAACCAGTGGTGTGCTATCTTCAGACAGATAAAAGAAGTCATGATAAATTAATTTCTCTCAATAATTGGGTGGCTTTAAAAAAAAAAGGTCACTGGCACTCTGTTGTAAATGTAATACGTAACAGAACTATAAAGCATGTTTATAAAAAACACAAGGAAACTTACCTTTGGCTTCATAAACACAAAGGAAAAAAAATCACTTTAATTCGTGGTATGATTAAATCATTGCAACTGAAGTACCAAAGGAACCTCCAGCTCCTTCAGCAACACTTGCCCTTCAACCAGAAGATGACTCTACAGCAATCAAGTCAGACTTAAGGGATAGAAAAGTTGGCATGACTTTTCACTGTACATCATACTTAAAGGCAGACGGGAATGCAGACAGTGAATACCTCTCAGCACTTGCTGCTTGCTTCACCTTCCTTCCTATTCACTTCATGCATGTGACAGCTCCTCCTTTCAGCTGGCCATAATGTATTACTTGGTTACACACGTACCAAGGAATGGAAATAGGGGGGAATTCCTTGCAGGTCACAGTAATGTTACAGCCAGACAGCAGAGATCTTAACTTATCCCAAGTAAGTGACTTCAGAAAGTGTCACCTTACCTTTGTGCAACATTTGGGAATAAGTTACACTATGTATATATGGAAAAAAGCAGGGGGCACCAAGACACCATCTACACTACAGTATAAAATAGTCTATGTAGAAAATGTGAATTTTGATGAATCTAAAGCTATAGCTACAGTGTAAGTCATTACTAACCCTGTCCTAGCAGCAGCTCAAGACAGGTGCATGTAACTGGGAAAATTCAGGCAGGACGGTCCACTGCCTGGTGGAATGGGAAAGCCAGCTTGGCAGTGAATGGGAGCAGAAGCATTAGGAAAGCTGGTAGAATATTCTTGTTATTTTGTGACGAAGACCTAAACACCCTGAAAAAGTTTACCTAGAGACACATTTCAAAAGAAAAATAAATATTTAGTTGTCTGAAGGTAACATGCTCAACTGCAGAGAAGTCCAGCTAATAATGAAATTGTTGGTACTAACCTGGGCAAATGAAACTGGAGTGATATCGCATGACACAACGTGTGTGCTTTCAGGTAATTCTGTGTGATAAGAATGGTTCAGGCTTTCCATTTGAGCAAGAGTGAGTATTTGGAAGCGAGGCTGGGGAAGGGGAAGGCAAAGGAGCATGCCAATGTCAAAGTAACTGACCACAAATATCAAAAGCTAGCATGAGAAAGGGATTTTTCTTTGTACAGGAAAATACTGATCAGTTAGTTACCAGGTAGAATTTCTGTGGATTCTCATCTACTTGCTCACTGAAAATGGCAACACCACATCAGTCTAAGCTTCACTACAACAATTATTCCATTTTCCCATTCAAATTCATCAACAACAGATAAAAGAGAATCATAGAATCATAGAATGCTTTGGAACAATATACTAATACTATCTAATGATAATAACTTACCCCGTCTCTAGGTGACGTCTGCATGCGGGTGAAGGAGTGCTTTGGTGAGGGACGAAGCACAGCATGGGAAACAACCCTAACTCACAATGTGACACTGTACTTCCCTCAAGTCAATGGTGCTACACCAATCTACTCACCTGAAGTTCTCTCACTGCCTGTTTGAAGCAGCCCTAACCTATCATCATCGCAGACAACACTTCCAACTGACAGAGACTTTGGAAATCGCCTGGACTACAGAGGGTGCTTTACTGGACAAGGTACTTTACAAGAAAAGCAGCACACACCTCTTTCCAAATTCTGTGTTTTATTATATTTTTTGCTCAAGATCTCCTTAGACACCTACCCAGTATTTACCATTCTAATTTCCTAACTACTGAAGTTTAATTTAAAAATGCAAAAAAATATTTTTTCTACCATGTAGGAAAAATTTCTTCCTAGCAGCTGGCATACTGCTGTGGTTTGGATTTAGTATGAGAATAATGTTGATAACACACTGATGGTTTAGTTGTTGCTACGCAGTGCTTACACTAGTCAAGGATTTTTCAGTTTCCCATGCTCTGCTAGGTGCACAAGAAGCTGGGAGGGAGCACAGCCAAGACAACCCAAACTGACCAAAGGGCTATTCCATACCATATGACGTCATGTTCAGTATATAAACTAGGGAGAGTTGGCTGGGGACAGCGATCGCTGCTCAGGAACTGGCTGGGCATTGGTCGGCAGGTGGTGAGCAGCTGCATCACTTGTTTTTCCTGGGTTTTGTTCCTCTTGTTGTTGTTTTCCTTTTCAACTTTTTTTTTTTTATTATTATAATTTTATTTCAATTATTAAACTGTTCTTATCTCAACCCATGAGTTTTCTTACTTTTACCCTTCCAATTCTCTCTTCCATCTCACCGGGGGAGGGGGAGCGAGCAGCTGCTTGGTGCTTAGTTGCCAGCTGGGGTTAAACCATGACACACCCAATCTTAAAATCCTAAAGTCAAACTGCTTTTTCCTCAGTGATGTATGAGGACTCCAGGCAAGGATTTTGCAGGCTAGATTATGCTTTTCATTGCACCTTTACAATCCTGATGAAATTACGCTTCTTTTACATCCTCTCACAGCCCAGCACTTGCATGGGTGTATAAACTCTGTATAAAGCAGAACAGCTCACCACAGGTGCATAGGGAAGATGTCAACTGCACATCAACAGTCAGCTACAATGGACCTGACAAAGGGCATGCTACAGCCAGAAAAGCAATCCCTGTGAAAAAGACACAGTGCTAAACCCCAGTACTAAACACTGCTCCAGCCCTCCGCTCACAGTTTGAAACCTTTTGTTCTAACCATTTGATCCCCCGAGTCCATCTAGGAAGATTTTAGGCAAATTTCAGCCTCACATGTTGAAGTAGCAGCAGACATATCACAGACCTGTAAGTCCACTAGTTCACAAGGATCAAACACTTAATGCTCTTGCAACTACAGCCTGCTGCAAAGGCAAGCTGGCGCACTGAGGCAAACTCTACATTTGCACAAAGCTGCTGTCCAATATGTGAGGGTAAAGCACTGTGCTCAGCCCAAAAGCCTATACAGGCAGGCAGACAAAGTGTTAAATGCCAAATAGTCAGCTAAAGGCAGAACTTTGAGCCCTAAGACCTAAGAAATGTGAATTTACATTTATGTTGCTCACCAGAAACATGGTGGCTACACTGGAAATAAATTAATGTATGCAGGAATTTGTCCAAACACCCATTAAGAAGGGCATTCCACTAGTGAAGCACAGAAGTAGTTGGGCCATAATTCAATGCTTCAGTGGGTGATGAAAGAGACAGATGTCTCTATCCGCAGCTTCCTGCTAAAAAGGTAAAGTCGTATCACACAAAAAAACACACAGAGAAACTCTCTCTAGAAACTCAGTGGGTGCCAGCCATGTGGGAATCACGGGAGGTTAATAATCCTTATTGCTCTGTATCTCACTGAGGAAAAGAAGTCACAGATTTTTCAGGAAGTTTTATCCTAGTTTCTAGTTGCTATGAACTCCAGCAACGTACGATGTATTTCTTGAGCTGGTGCTATGAAACTGCACCCTACGCAGGACTCGGGCAGTACCGCACCTCCTGTGTTTACTTTAAGCATTAGTACAGTGCCAGGCAGAGCGCAACATCTGAGCTTGTAAGGTGCTTCACAACTGAAGCCTCAAAGAAACCAATGGAGCTAGAATCACTTAATGACCAATGGGGGCACTAATGGGTTGGATCCTACAATGCTCTAACACACACAAACTCATCAAAGAGATTTAATTTACCTTGACCTTGTAGTACTCCTTGACTTCAGGCTGAATGGAATCAAAATCACCACTGATGTAATCAGGCAAGAAGCTGAAAGGAAAGCAATGAGCAGTGAAATGAAAAATTAATCCATCTTACTACATTTAATATTTATTTTCTCATGAGCACTAAGGGGTACAAGCATTAATCTCTCAAGGGAATAAGAGTTAGTTAAAAGCATGTTAAAACAAGAGTTGATATGAGGTGACACAAAATAAGGTAAAAAACGAACTGTAAAACTGGTAAACCTAGTGTCCCTTCTTTGCTGAGGGAGTTACACATCACTTAAATGTTTATACATAGAATCATAGAATGCTTTAGGTCGGAAGGGACCTTTAGAGGTCATCTAGCCCAACATCCCTGCAGTGAGCAGGGACAGCTTTAACCAGATCAGGTTGCTCAGAGCCCCATCCAACCTGACCTTGAATATTTCTAGGGATGTGGCCTCCACTACCTCTCTGGGCAACCTGTTCCAGTGCTTGACCACCCTCACTGTAAAAAATTTCTTCCTTGTATCTAGTCTAAATCTATTCTTCTTTAGTTTAAAACCATTACTCCTTGTCCTGTCATCTCCCTGTGTCAGTAAAGCAAGACTTCTATCTGCACGGTTCTAGAAAGACAACTCTCAAATATCTTTCAAATGTATCATTCAGTCAGCAAAGTTTTTGAAAAAGCGTATCTGAGTGCTGTACATCAAGCCTTGGAGGTTTTCATTTGTCAAAAGATGATGATGATGCTTCTTGGGCAGCTGGTACGCCACAAACATTCCAAAGATTTGTACTTGAGTTGTTACTGATGCCATCTCATTTCTGCTCTTCTCCTTGATTATTAAAAACACTCCTTCCAAAATATGGAAGCCAAATGCTCAGTGATTTTTAAGTCACATCTTGGATGTACAAAATGTGTATGATTTCAAATACTAACCATCATTTGTACAGTAGTATTGCTGCAAAGCACATAGGAATAATGTTGTGATATTTATCTCAACTTGCTTCTTGTCATTTTTAATTGCAGAATGCTTCACAATATTTACTGTAGAAATTCTTACCAAATTCATAACAAAACTTCAACTGTGCTACAGAAAAAACAGCTTAAGAATATTTTCTGAAGGGAAAAAAAACCAACACAGAAATACAGCTTTCCATCTTGCACAATTCCTTGTGTTTTTTGTGTTTTAAGCAGCAGCTAAGACGACAGGTGAAAGTGTTGCCACTGTTTCAACAGATAAGGCTGAACTGAGTTTTGAAATTAAAGCTGTGATTTCAGTGTTTTCTAAAAAATTAAATACACAGCTCCTCCAAGGTCACTATACTTTACGAGGGATATGAGAGTTCATCAACAAATTAGTTTGCAGCTCAAGCTGAGTTACAAGGAATTGGGCAAAGCATGTTGGGACATATTTTTCTTCCACATGATTTTAGAAAAATGCTGCAGGGTCTACAAACTCCCCACACCAGTAAAACTTATAAAAAATCTGATGTTCTGGCTCCGTTCAAAGATTTCAAGAGATGTGTTGTCACTGGCCACCACTTTCTTTGAAAACTGAAAGCTGCTTCAGCAGAAGTCAGTAAGTACAATTGTTGTCAGTTAGTTCATGTGCAACTACGGCATTTCAAATTCACTGCTCTCTGCTATTACTAAGGCTGTTATAAAAGGATAGGTTCTAAAACCACTCTCTCCAAAAGCGATGCTCCCACACTTGCAGCAGGGGGAAGGCAGTCCCTTCTGCACAGGGTTTTATTGAGGACACAGAAACCAACTAGAAGAAATACAAATGCTTCAGTGCTCTGTTTTATATGCCCAAGTCAGTGTAGTTCAAAACCAGCAAAAACGAAGCAGAAAATTAGATTTGCTCCTTCATTGTGAGCCTGACCTTTTCAATGTACTTAAAATACCACGTTTTCAAAATTTAAATTTGAAATTGCTGCCTTTTTTCCTTTCCACAAGTTTATCAATGAAATATTTACTGAATACAACAAGCCTAAAAACCTACTGGTATTCTCTTTCAATTTGTTATTTTCCTTTCATTTCTTCCCGATTGAAACAAAACCATTAAAATAAACTCACTCTAGGCATTACAGTGGTGGCCCTGAATGCAAGCCCTGGAGGCGTCCCAGCAGATTGGGCAGGGAAAACAACAGCCAGTTGTCACGGAAAGCCAACTTGGTATGACACACACATCCACTCTGATGAAAAAGCTGATGTCTTAAGGTTGTTTATCTTACTGAAATGCAGTACATAAATTCAAAAGTGTCTTTGTCATTTTTTTTTCCTCTACAGTAACTACAGACTGCAATGCTTTTAAATAATCAACCACTTCTCCCAAGTGCTTCAAGAGGCATCACCAGGAGCAGAATTAACCAAAAAAAGTATCTTCTCAGAATCAAATGCTCCTGCATAGCTTTTGCTCTCATCCAAAGTAAAACCATTTCCATGACAAAAGCTAGGTGAAGTTCTGTCTGAATTTTTACAAGCAAAGGAAACAAAAATCTCAGTTGCACCTCCCACATACTCTGCCAGGGCTCCTGGCTACACTGCCTGAACATGTCTCCTCTGCCAGAAAGCGCTACATCCATTTTCAAAACATCCTCTCTAAACAGTTCACTTGTCGGCACCACAAAGCCAGAAGTGACTAATAGAGAATAAGGAATCGTGGCTGGGAACTTCAAAATTTCAAAAAGTCTAAGCCTTACATTAATGAACATGAAGAGAAGAATTCTTTCTTCTTCTCTTCTCCTTCCCTTTTAGAAACACCAGAAACAAGGAAAATTCAGAAAGTCACTCCTGATGAACTTAAAAAATATCCATCATGAGTAAGTCTCAACTTGCGCTGTCTGCCTCACAAATATCATAAAATGTTTCATCTTTCTCTTCAGAGGATGGCTGCTCTTTGTAGCTCATTGACTATACAAACCAATAAAAGCAAGCAAATGTTCAGTCAAGAGTCAAAAGCTGCATTTGACTTGATCCTTTTGAGTTCTGCGGAACAAATTGCCTAATTCTGGTGAGTAGAAGTGAGTCAAAGCTCTTCTCTAATTAACACAAGTGAAGAAGAGTCATTGTGTGAAAAGTCATCCTAGACTGACTAACCTCAGAGAAGATTGGCACTAGCTGATACAGAAAAAGGGGAAATAGTTGAGAGAGATATATATAGAAAAAATCCTCATAATAAAAATAAGAATATTTTGTAATAGTTGTTTTTCACTTGTTTGCTTTGGTATAGTTTTGTATTTACTCCAGGGCAGACTAGTCCACGAGAACATGCTCTGGAGAATCACATATCAAGCTTACTACTATATGAGTGAAAGACATTATGTCAGAAAAAAGTAACAAGAAAGGCCCCTCCATAAAATTTAAAACAGCTGCCCTTATTTAAAGTACAGATTAAGATCAAGTATTATATTAGTCTAACCCGTGCTTTCCTACCCTCTGGCCTCAAATGCATGAATAATTCTTATTCTGTAGCGTAACTGTATTGAAGATGACATGTACTTCAGTGACATATATGGCACATATCCTTTAGTGAAGGTTATCTTTTTGCCCATGATGGCAAAGGATGTCTCTAATTCTTTTTCAAAGTGCAATTTAAAATTTTAATTTCTAAACAGTCCAGATGACACAGTCTACTGCATTTCAGAACCATGTTTTACCAGTCTCATTAGCTATTAATTATCACTATGCATATAAGGTCATGACCAGCTCAGCCAGCTTGATTCTCTGCTGCTTTACACTGACATTCATTAGGAGTGAGCCAACTCCATAATCCTAATGGGACCGAAAGTATAAAATTCATGTGAGATCAGCCTAGTCTACCAAGTCTTTCCTAGGGCTGTCAAGCAGCGTAACACCAGGCACTGAGCAACAAAAAATCCTCAGAGGCTCTAGGTCAGCTGGAATTTTTCTTTCTCTTCTCATTCTCTCGCCTTTTTGGGGGTTTGAGGGGTTTTTTTGTTTGGCTTTAGGATGTTGCTTTTTTGTTGTTTTGTTTTTTGTTCTCATCAGGGTATTTTAGAGCCGTATGGCATCCACCAAAAATGAGTATGGAGTACAGGAGGGCCAGGATTGCTTTCAGGTAAGGACCTGAAGGCACTTCCATAGCAGACTGCTTATGTTCTGTGTATGTAACTTTTTTTAAAAAAACCCACAGTTTCAATATGAAACCTTTAAAGGTTTAGCTAGCTTACCAAGAAAAAATAGCACTATTTCTCAGAAGTTTTGAGATGGATCCCAGTGAGGGGATTTACCCAGATTGGATAAAAGCTGAATGTTGACTGAACAGTTTTATAAACTCCCAGGATGCTGGGCTGTAGAGCTGGAAAAAAAAGAGATTCCAGCAAGTTTGCCATAGTTTCAAGATACACTAATGAAATATTAGTCACCAGTACCAAAAACCAATAATTGACTCTTAACATAGACACAGGTTACAAAATAAATAGAAGCTTTTTAAACTCTGAGGTTCTCATGCTAAGTAAGCACAACTGTGTCTTTTGCCTTCAAGAAACCCATCTAATGGACGCAGCTTAATTCAAGAAGCAGCTTTATTTTTAAATATTCAACACTAATGAACAGCATGTTAAATTTAAAACATCAGAATACTTGTTTCTTGATTCACTCACTTCAAGACTTCAGTGTGGAGTGGTAAATATGCCTTTTAATACAGTTATGAAAAAGAAAAAAAAAAACCAACACATCACACTTTAGCAGTTTATAATAAAAAACTGTGCTGCCTCCTTAAATAAATTGCTCTGGCATAACTGTTCAGTTCTATCACTAATTCAAAGTTAGACTTTCCCGGTACTATTGACTTTTCTTGTGATGTAGCTCCTTTAGCACATAATTGTCTGCAATTAACCTTTTTTAAACAAATGTTAACATCAGAGACACGAACATTTAAAGGCAGTATCTGCGGTACCCTTTGCTTCCTTCAGTTACAGCACAGAAAACAATCCCATGCAGACAAGCCGTACGTGACCCAGCTGTATCATTCGAGGGCACAGAGTGGGTTCCCTATGCTTTTTTTTGTCTACTAAAAATAAATTTCAAAACCATGCCTTTTACCCCAGACTAACAGGCACACACAAGCCACTTCCCAGTAGAAAAAATACAGTGAAGATAAAATGCTGCAGACTTAACATGAAGCAAAGTCACTAAAGTCAGCTTTGACATTCATACGCATCTAGTAGTTGGGAATACAGAAGATAAGGCACTTTAGCATTACTTCAGGATAAATATTAAAATCACAGTTTAACACAAAACCCCAACAAACAAAAACTAATGCCCCCAAATCTACATTTGCTAACTGTAAGATGCACTTTCAGCTTGCCCTCCTGACTGTCAGTCTTGACTAGAAGGGGGAGTGAGTGGTGTTCTCATCAGAAAGGTGTTAAGTCTGTTTAAATCTGCCGAAAGTATTCTGTTAACTGCTGCAAAGATCAAAGTGTCTTTTTAACTCTGAGAGACAGGTACAGCACAAGTAGATGCAATTTATATTTTGTCTCAAAGCAGCATACTCAGATGCCCCATCTAGCTGTACAGAGGCGAGTTCCTGGGGAAAGGGGAAATGCCAGATTGCGAGATATATTCAGAGTTAATGTCTATACAATCTAGAAATACCCTCCCGGCATTACCTGCAAGTTTACCACAAGTGAGGGTCACACCTGAAGCTCAGAAGCCAAACACTAAATATCAATACAATTAATGAGCTTCAAGCTGACAACAAAAAAACATTTTGTTTTGGTTCATCTTGAAGAGACCCCACTAAGGTTTCCATAACTTCTTCTTATCATCAGGCCTTTCAAGAACAGCTAAAGCACGGTCCTTACCTCCTCCACCCTCCCAATCAAGACTCTCTAAGTCAGCTAGCCTACTTTTTCTGACTCCATGGTTCACATCACTGTTATTTCAACCCGCAAAGCCTCCCTTGTCACTAAATAATATTAGGGTGGCATTGACAGCGATGTTGTGCTAGTTGCTGTACCAATACAGAAGAAAAAAAAAAAAAACAAACCAAACCACTGTTGCCCATCCCTTCTTCCAAGACCTTAATAAAGCCTAATGTTCATTATGCAATTGCTTACACAGAACATAATTCCCAAAGAACATTTTGTACATTACAATAAATCCAGATGAGATTTAACAAGATTTGGAAAAAAAAAAAAAAGGTGGCGGGGGTGAAGGACAAAACTACAGTACTGCAGACCCCAGTTTAACAAAGAAATCAAGTATATGCACACATCAGGCCATACACAGATAGCAGATTCATGTGACCCTGCCAGAATTATTTGCACACTGTTACCAAATCTGTGCATTACAGTCAGGTAGCTCTGTGATTAAAAGTACTTGGTAATATTTGGCAACCGTGGAGAACAGCCTCTTTTCTCCTTACTTTTTAAAGAGCTTAGTGTTAAAGAGCATAAAAGTATTATTTTATTTGCAAACGCTATGATTTAAAGAAAAAGATAAAAGTGTGTGAAGATATGAGGGCAATAATGCATTCATTTATGCTTGCCTGGTATGCAGTGTCACCTTGCAAATAATAAAAAAAAAATCTGAAATAAATTGTAGAACATATTACCCTCAGCTCAAACTGCTATGCAAAGCACACATCAGGGGGACATCTTCTGCAGGGGACAGCCAACTAGCTCCCATTATCATTAATAAAAATCATGCAGCTAACGCCCTGCCTTGAAACCTTATCCCTCAGTGACAAAGCAAAGTGTTAATAATAGCTACAACTGTTGCATTTTTCTTTTTAATTGCCAATATTTGAAACTGTTCTCCAGTTACAATCGATACAGCACAAAATAAAATCATGCTCCAAGATTTAAGAACTGCTCGCTTGATGGTGCTGAACACCCTCCTGTGCTCAGGTTAAGTACAGGTACTTCAGGAAAAACCCACCATGCACAGGACAAAAGCTGGGGAAGCGTAACTACTCATCCAGAAGTGCCAGTCTCTAGTCTTCTAGGACACGAGGCCACGGAAAAGGGGACAGAAGATGACCAATGTAGCCAGGACTCCCCCTGACAGGTGAGGGTATCTGACTAATTGGGAAGATAGAAGCTGACAAGACACCCAACACCATTTTCACTCTTTTCATGTCAAAGCATGGCAGAATTTGCCCTAAAAATTGAGGAAAACCAGCCACTACATTAGAGAAAGGTAAACTGTTCACTATTAACATTTTAGACGGCATGTGAGGAAACAAAGGGAAGGGATGGGGTCTAAACCTTCATAAATTTACATCAAAGGAGTCACAAAACTACACAAACTGAGATTTAGATACTAGTCTCAAAAAGGCAGCACTGGAAGCCAGAGCCAGCTCAGGCCTTCTTCATGGAGTGCCACCAAAGTTGGATTTGGCTGCTCCAAGGCCAGAACAAACTTTTCCAAGACAAGATAAACAATTTCTCATCTTTCCCAGAAGAGCTAGGAATACACATATTAAATTTTTTCTCCTGATTAGATAGTTACTAACAACCCCTACTGGGTGGCTTGAAATCTCATTACACAATTTTAAAAGTCAGCTTTGACAACTAGTATTTTAACTCTACATGTCCTTTCTGTGAACCTACACACCAGTAAGAATGCTTAAAAGTCAAGCACAATCAAACAGCAAGCAGCTATATGTGAAAGACCTTCACTGAGATTTCTTTGCTTCCATAATTTACTTATTCTCGCCCGAGTACCTTAAGTACCTACCCTGAGTTTAGCATCTGTTTACATACTTCAAAAAACAGGGAAGACGACCTATGCAGGAGAGGCTGAGTTTGAAGAAGCCCTTTGCTTCTTCAGGGCTTGAAACTGCAGTAAGTAGCTTGCAGCAGAAATCCTTTAGAGTCCTTTCTACACAGTGACTCACGAGTGCAATGGGAAGAGATTTATTCCCTTATCGAGCAACCTGTTCCAAGCAGGCAAGGAGAAATCTGCAGGTTTTCAAAAGTCTTAATTACACTTCTCCTGTTAGGGCCTGCATTTTCATTTCTGATTTCCACATACAAATCATTTTATGGATTAATTTTCTGTTTCATGGCCTGAAAAGAGACATCTTGACACTTGTCCATAAGGAGGAAGACCATCCATAAAAGGTGAATTGCCACACAAAAAGCTATTTAAAAACACCTACTCAGAAGACATGAAGTCTTAAGCAGGAAACCAGAACATCTGATGACAACACAACTACTAAAAGGTAAAGTCAACTCCCGTATGGTTAATGAAAATATCTTCTATCCTGGGCTCTGACTGCCTGTAGAGCAGCCACTGAGCAAACTTCTGACCCTTTGGGTTTTTTTGGTGAATGTGTGTTTGTGTACCTTAACTACGTTAATAAAATTTCTTCAGGTTTTGAGCCCTTACACTGATAAGATACATAACATTTTGCAGAGAAACAATGCACTGAGGATCCTGAAAACAACTGGGCTACACAGAGGAACAAAACATACTGCTTCATCTTTTTAGGTAATGTGAGCCCACATGGCAAGGAATGGAGAAAAGACACAGAACAGCAGACAGCTGTTTGAAGTCTGTTGTCTCTGTATGGATGAAATTTGGTAAATCAGTAGGAAGCAAAAATTTTATTAAACCTATCACTGCTGACCTTTCCTGCAGCTTCTCTGGAGCTGACAGAGAACCAGGATATTCCAGCGGATCATTAGCATTTCAAAAGGTACCTGCACCTCTTGCCCAGCACAGCACAGAAGAATTAATTAGAGAGATAGCAGAAGATAAATGCGCATACAAAATGAGAGTCGGGCTCTATCTGATGCTTGGTAACCTCTACCAAAAAGCACCCTCACCTTCATCAGATTAACTCAAGGGAGTATTCTCCTGTTTCTACATAATTTAGCTGTACAATATATGACCCTATTGCATTTTCTGGAACTTGTGATTTATACAACAACATACTGCAAAGTTTAATAGAAATTCTTTTAAGGTTAGTACTAATTGCAAAGGTAAAAGGTTGGCCTCGAGCTCTGAGGGAACTGGTGGAAAAGTGTTTAATATAGCAATGTCCCTGTCTTCAGTGAGCTGGAGCATCCCTGCTGGGTAAGGCTTCTGCAGCTCACTTTAATCCTTGCCTTACCATCCTCACCTCCTCTACAGACTCAAGTACCAGCATGGATATTTTAGTTAGCAAGGCCAACAGGTTCACAGTTATGAAAACACATAAGCAGGTTTACAGTTATGAAAACACATAAGCTCTCTCTCTCTCAAGTAAGCTTAGAAGTATTTCAAACAATGATTTTGGTGAGCATAACTGCAATTTAAATGCCTCTGATAAAGCTCTAATTAAAGAATAAAAACCTCTTTTATCGTTACCTGAACATATGGATGAAATTAGGAAACAAAATAAAGCTGCAACTCTCCTGTATAAATAAATCTACCTTCTGATCACAACCTGATGTACTTGGTCAAAATAGTTTTTCTATCAAGGTTTTATTTGTTGCATGTTTCTTAAGGAAAAACAACTGAAATGTGTTCAACTAATGAAAAGTCATCTCTCTCTTGCTGTTTTCTTCTGTAAAATGTTTGAACTGCTAAAATAAACAGGTAAGTTCATACCTATGCTCTGCACCTTAACAGACACTAAAGGACGTCTGGTTGACAGTGACTTGCTGGACCTAAATTTTTATTTCTTTCTGCTCTTCGTTAGTGAACAAACCTACGTGTAAGGAAACCTAATAACATGTAAAGAAACCTGTGGCAGTGCCACCCTGGACACTATACAGGCTGTCTGCTTTCTAAAGACTGCCTCTCCCGAGTGCAAGGAAACGTGCTAAACTTGCTGTTGACGTCCTCCTTTTGCTTTGTTGCAGTCAGATTCCTCCTCCTGGCAGCCAGCACAGCTTCCAATGCTGCCCAAAGGAAAGGGCTTTGAAGCCATCACCACCACAGGGAAGCTCCCTGCAGCTCCCTGGACAGTCTATCTGAAAAGGGGAGAACAATTACACAGCCGTGGTATCCAGTGTAAGGGTGGGAAATGTTCCTTAGGAGGAAAAAACATTAATTTGGCAGTGGCCAAAGCATTGTGCCAAATTCCAAAGTCCTTCTAGTTTCTCAAAACTTCCTCCGCCTCCTGAAGGCCCCAGCTGCCACACAGATACTCAGAAGGTACAACCTTTTCCTGTCTTCAGGTACTGTCTAACACTGAAGTAACTCACCAGCAGCTAATTGAGCCAAGATAACTTACAGAAGCTGAGATGAAGTTTATATTAATTATTTCATCATTTAGCCCACAGCTACTATATATTAAAACCAGGATGTATCTCATACCTACTCATCTGACCTACTGATATTTCACCTGCAGCTTGTTAAACTAATTTTACCAAGGAAATACTGCTCCTAAGCACAACATACAACATCTGTCCTAACATTCACAGGAGTCTGCCCTGGTTTTTATCTCTGATACAGACTTAGCAGTCCTAACTCTTGAGAAAGAATCAACAGCAAATATATCAAGGCAGCAAATGTCTGCAAGAGGTCAAGGTCTGCAAATAATGCTTTCTTCAGATCATGTTAGAAGACATCTACCACTACAAGGTCTTACCTACAGAAATCACTAACAAGCACCAGGAATCTGCACCCACATGCTGAAATCCTCACTAGGTCCCAGTTCTTCAAACCTGCACAGGTACAGCCCTGCTCAGCACACTTGTAACCAGCAGCTCTCCTCCCTGGGGAGAGAGGGAAGCTTTGCATCAGCTCCATCAGAAACTAGCACAGCAACATGCAACACAGCTGGTGAGTCAGAATCCACACAGAGTTCAACACAAACTCATGTTCAGAAGCAAGTTTATACTTATAAGTATATAATTCAGACTTTGCAGATGAGAAGAGGATGTAAAATTAATTTCTTATGTTTTACTAGATTTAAAACTGAGCAATGTTCAAAATAATATTTACTACAAGAAAGAAGAAAAAAAAAAGAGAAAACCACAAAAACCCCAACCAAGTGTAAGCATGACCAAGAGAAATCAAAAGGGCACTGTGAAAGGTCTCCAAGGCTACATTGAGAATGTGGTTGACTGAAGTGTATATAAATCTGAGCTAGCTTAAAAATAGGTCAGAGACTGGTAGTTACAATGGCAGTGGTTGCTGTGCTGCTGTGCTGTTTTCCTGCACAATACCAGCTTCAGATATAACATTCTTAACAGTGTTCAAGAAACAAACATCCCCCTACCACTACTTACCCCAGTCCATTAGTCAAACTGGGGTGCTACACTGTGTTTTCAGTAAAGCAAGTAGCTACATGCTACTGTTGCTGTTAAGTCTTTAATACCCAGACTGTGGCTGGGACCTATCTACCAAACTCCTACTCTGTTGTTTAAGCTGGCTGTCATCATTAATGTTTCATCAAAAGCAAGGAAATCGTCCTGTGGAGGCAAGGTTTTGAGAGAACCTGAGCCAGCCCTCCAGTTTGTATTTGCAGCATCTACTTTACTGTGACTAGTATTTAGAGCACAAATGATAGCATTTAGGTAACTACCTACCTGCCAGATACCACATCCAGGCAGGTGAACTTATAGATTTAGTGTTCATTCATAAATGGCATTCACAGAAAAAACCTGCATGCATGACTGAGGCATTAGAAACATTAAAAATGTACACATAGTATTATACAGTTCTCTGTTCCCAATTCTTCCCCTCCCCAATCCTCCTCCTTTCCCCCTTTTTGTCTATGTGGATTAAAAACACTCTCAGACAGAAAATACCTCATTCTGGGCAAGTAGTGCATAGTCCAAAGAGCCCCCATCTTGGGCTCTGTACAAGTAATTTTCTATCAAGTAGAGTAGCTGAAAAAAAAACTTTTAATGTAAACTCTGATGCTGTTGATGCCCTGCTTACTGTAAGAAATTTTCAAAAATCATATCTACTTCACAAATTATTATGATTAAAAAAGTATTTATAAAACCCTTAACTGCTATCCTACTAAGTTCTATTATTGTCATTACCACTTTCGTTTAATCTTCTATTAAATTTCAACACACTAATTAACTTTTCTTATACAATCAGAAATAGATCTTAAGGACAGAGGTCTACCTATAAATAATACCAATGCAATGATAAGCTCTTATTAAAAGCTATTCCCTTTATATGTAGTGATAGTAGTTCCTCGGGGAAGACATTCAGAGGTCTGATATCCCCACTGTACGAGAAGGGAGGGGAGAACTCTGAGCAGATGCTGCATTGGAAATGCTTTGGAAATAAATGGACACAGACAAGTTGAGAACCAGACACTCTGAATTAGTGTGTACTGAGATGCTCTAGGAGTAGCCCAAAGACCACCACAGGTGACGTGATGTAATGTAACTGTTCATTAGAGAAGTCATTTAATAGAAGAGCGAGGTTCTGGATGACAGTGTGGCCCATTCCTTCAGTGTAAAATTCACTACTAGATAATTTTTTTCCACACATTTTAATATTGGCAGGTCATTAATTCACAGGTTTATAAGTTTTTGAAAAATGTATAAAGTTGGGAGGAATAGACCCATCTGCCTGATAATGAGGTTGAGAGACCCATATTTTACTGGAATGACAGAAGAACTCTCACTGAAGTGACTTTTTAAATTGTTGTCAGAGAGAAATGGATAGTCCTCCTGAAGATTAACAGATAATTGTATTTCATTGTAAGCAAACCCATCACCTAAATCCTAGGTTGTTAAATACCTACGTAAGCTCAGATGCAAAACAAGCCTGCACCAGCCAGTTAAAGCCAGCCAGCTAGTAACAAACAAATGTGTACTTAGATGCTGATAAAAAGGCATAAACGTTTTGGACCATTCCCACCTTCAAATTCAGCTACATGCGCTCTAGGTGCAGCGCACCTACTCTCTCTCTAAGGTAGCAAGGGCTGGTGGGGTTCACACCACAGCAAATTTTGGGGATCCCATCACCAGTGTTTTTGGCAACGTGGTGCTCTCAACTTTCTAAACCACCACCTCCCTTACCTAGGTCCATGACGGAGAGAGAGGTGGTGAACACAAACTCCCCTGTCAGAGCGGTGGGACCACAGCCAGGTCCGAGGCCCGAGAAGGGCAGGCTGAGCATCAATGAGCATCAATGCAGCTTTTCCAGAGGCCAGGCTGTGGAATCGAAGAGCGGTTTCTTTTCGGCTGTACTCCTGGCTGATATCAGTACATGGAAGGGCTGATGTAAGGTAGAAGGATTCTCAACTTTTACAGGATTTTACAAAATGCAGGTTCCTAGATTCATGCCTATGCTTTGTCTAAGCCCACGAATGTGTAGATACGAGCAGTTTTTCCCATCCCTTTCTTTCATGAGGTGGGAAAACCAGTTTAAAAATGCAGTTTTCAGATGAAATAAAAGATTAAAATACTTAAAATTACTTTTAAAACACAGAAGTAAGGAATTAAAATTACAACTTAGCAGTAACGCACACTTTTGTTCTCTAGATTCCTGTAATATGTTCAGTCACTAAAATCATTCACTCTTCAGAGATAACAGAGCAGAGCAAGCCAGTGTATCAATGTCTGAATCAGCTGATTTAAAATGATGGTTGGGGAAAAAAAATAAAGAAAAATCTACATTTGGACCGACAACTTCTCTGTGGCCCTGTGCCAAGATCCTGCCTAATACACTTGACCACGCTGAAATATTAAACCCCAGAAGCACAAGAACTAAAAAGGAAATTTTGATGAGCTCTTAAACAGGGCCATGAACATGACTGTATTTCTGCTGGTGCTACTGAAAGAAGTCAAAACTTGCCATGGCTTTTCCAGTGTCAATATGGCAAAGAAAGCACTTTCCACTCTGATCAAAAATGAGATCCTGCAGAATGGGGAAGGCATCACCCTCCTGAAGAAAGCCCTCTTCAGCATGTCAAAACCATAACTGTGTGTTATGATCACATATATGCACGACAGCGCTGACCACTTAATCCCCCTTTTGTCATAGGCAAGTTGGAGAATAAAAATTACACTGACACCCAAGGGTATTTTATAATAGAATATGAAATAAAATAATAAATTTGCAAATTATTTTGGCTTTGCCTCGTGGTACTGCATTATACACCAAATACTCCTGGCCTCTCATTCATTACTATTTAATTACAACAGAATACCTTTCTTTCAGACTTAATTAACCTCTGGAAGGAGTTTGTGACCTTGGGACCCTCCTGCACACTTGCAACGTGCTGTTAGAATATTGCTCTGCCAGGAAACACTTCCTTTTATGCTGAGATTTAATGAAATGCACTGGTTTTCATGGGGAACACACGAAATACGAGAACCCTGCATGTGGTCACTTAATGAACAAGAGCTGGAGCATATTAATTAGAATCAAAAATCAATACTAGATTAATGTTAAAAGATGCCACAAGAGTTTCCCCAGAGGACAGGCTCATTACAGTAAACATGATCATGGATGCTCTTCCCTATTACTTTCACCGTGGGGCAGAGAAGAGGGAGGAAGGGAATGAGAAGGGATTTGCCCATGTAATTCCTACTTGTTTAAGCCAGCAGAAACTTAAGTGTCCCACCAAGACCAATGACAGTGTAGCACAGTTCAGCTCCTGTCTTTGTCAGAATTTGCTGTTCAATTTGAAACGCTTTGACTCTCAAAAGAAATCAGAGAGCAGTAACCTTTTCACAAGATGAGAGGCAGAACCACAGCCCGTGCAGTTGCTTTCATTGCTTTGCTGCAAAGCTTCGAATGATGGATCAATGTTGGCCCCTTGGTGCCAATCAGAGCGGATGCTTGCAGAGTGGGCACGGGTTCAGTAACTTGCTAGCAATGTTAACTCTTCAAAACAGATTCTTCATCATCCTGAGAATTCCCTCTGAGAGCTAACAACCCCACATCAATCCATGCATGCTCCTCACACGATTCCCTCCTGTACAAAAACACCCCAAAATCACCTTATGCACAGTTTGCTTTTTTCCTAAAATTAAAAGCATCAGAAAGAAGAGATATTGACACCCACATCTGTCACTTTCTTAATTAAAAGTGTTTGTTGTCAAACCTCACAGATGATGTTTTAACACAAAAAAATGGCACTGAATTGTTTACTGACTCTTTCAGTTGTATTTTTGGGACAGTCTGTCTTTCTCTCACCACTCAAAATACCTTAATGTACACAATTCCAACCTGATCTGTCACCAGCATTTAACACGCCTGCTGCAGCTTATAAAATTAGAAAACATCAGTCCTCCCACAGATACTACTGGAACTTGCAGAGGCAAATCACATTTTTGCCTTTACTACTATAGAGCCTTCCTTCCTTTCTTTCTTTCTTTTTTGTGACAGAATAACAGTTGCTCCACTGGAGTTACTAGCCTAGTTTATTCCAGAGACTTTTCTCCTTTTCAGCTTTGGTATCAAAAACATTTTCACTCCCTTCCCATCCTTTTCCTTGTACCCTGTTTTTCTCCCTCCCTTCCAATTTTTGCCTTTTTTAGATTATGCCTCTGCCACCTGTCACCTAACCTGTTTAGCTCTCCTAAACACTAAGGTAAAAGCCCTGCTGACAAAGAAACAGAGGTATTCAGAGTTCTGTTGCATAAAGACCATAGGATTTCAAGCCCTTGCAGAGTAACTCCACTTCTGCACAGAGGAGATGACAACCACAGGCACTGCTCTCAACACTCTGGCCCACAGCCGGCTGACCAGCATGCTGAACGACGTTAATGGACTTTCACACACACCAACTGCTGGAGGGAATCACTATACTACCCACACATGTGCTTAGAAAAAGCTAACCTTAAAATCCTACTACCCTCATACCAAATCTTTTGAGCTACACCTGAGTACCAGATACCAGTCTCTCTCATGCCAAAGAAAAAGACAGAGGAAGTCCAAAGGCGCAGTCTTTTATCAGCTGCCGTTGCTACCCACTGTGTCATTGTTTCATACATCAGGCACTCTAAAAATACACCTTTTCTAACCCACTGATCCTTATCAATCTTCTTGACTGGCATCCTATTAGCTCTCTCCACAGTAATGGGATAATCCAGTCTTAAGCTGCAAATCCCTAATACTGCCTTCAGTTAGACAGTCACTCTTCTTTATCCATAATGCTTATAATGAATAAATGAAGGGGAACAGCTATAAGATTATTACCTGCTTCTATTCTTTTTTACATGCCAGACACCTTTTACACAGAGATCAAGATGCTTAAAGACACAATGAAGGAAATATGGAGCAAACTGCATGCACACGTGTACTCCATCTCATCCAAAACATCTTATCTACACATTCCCATTAGTCACATGACATGGATACCTTGAATAGGCCACTCAGCTTTATATCAAAAGAAAAGAAATTCCATCTGGAATTAGTAATAACCAGGGAAAGCCAGGCAGTTTGAGAGTCAAGCAGCTTATGCAGCTGGGATATCCCTCAAGAGTTACTAGTCCAAGAACAATTTATTGCTATAGGATGAATTTCATTCCTGGTGTTACTGCTTCCAAAGACTATGCTAAATATTTTGATCACTGTGTGGGCACCACAAGGTAGTTCTGAATACAATAAGCAGTAAAAACTTCCAACTCTTGCCAATGCTTGTTTCAAATCTGAAATCGGAGCAGTAGATGCTCAAAACACTATTTACACAGCCAAAAGATTTTGGTTTTTTTTTTTTGTTTTGGTTTGGTTCTTTTTTTAAAAGCACAAGAGATAAAAATGCATTACGTCCCAGCCTCTGGAGGACATGGTTACTGACAAAGTAGCAGTGAGAGTCTCACTCTTGCTCCATCCAGTTCACAGGCTGCTGGAACAGAAACAGGTTGCTGAAAACATTAGATCCAGCTGTGGCAGCTTCCCTGCTTGCAATCACCATGGAGAAGTGATGCATCACATAAAGCATTAATTACATTGCAAGAATTCAGGGCAATGTATGGAGAGGGTGTAATTGCTTAGACATCTAGAGCTTAATCCCTTCCCAATTAAGTCAATAGAAGATCCTGAATCAGTACAAAAGCTGATCTGGGCCCCTGTTTGGCAAGCACAGGCCTTATCTATTCCCATGTTGTGGCATTAAAGAAGAAAAACTAAGTAACACTAGAAAGAAAAAAACCCCAAAACCTCCATTAAAAACTCTGCCAAAGTTGCATGGAATCTTAGGTTTCCCTCATTCATCAAATGCATTTCAAAATCCCAAACAAAACCAAAACTTAATTTCTAGCGGAATTTACATGTACTGTGCCCACAGAGTCAGTCACTGGTCAGTTTTAGTTTGTTTTTTCTCTCTCTGGAATAAAACAAAAATTTCAGCCATGGTGAGCTGTATTCATTCTCAAGTATTATTTGTTTGACCTTTTTTATTTTGCAGTCAATTTAGTTCAATATCCAGTGCTACTCAGAGGGATGGACCAGGACATCAGTCGAAACCCAATAAAAGCTGTGAGCTTTTTACTTGAACGCATCTCTTAGTCCATTTCAGTACTTTCTTTATACAGTACATGCACATGTACCTATTTGAGCTAAAAAGAATTACTGCAGGACAGATGTATGTTTATTCTGAATGTGTTCAGGATAAGATTGTCTCACACCAGACAGGTATTTTGGCAGTATTCTGGAATTGTCATCTAGCCCTTCATCTACTGCTCTTTTCTCTCATCTCTCTACAGTTCATTCTTATAGGCGTACACAAGTGCTTACCAAAAGGTAAGTGAGATGGAAAATATTTGCTAGTAAAGGCATTGCCTATGGCACACAGAACAAGCTCACTCTGGTATCAGAAACCATCCTACTACCTTAGCGCCTGGTTTTGCCCCAACACTCTCAATTTCTTAGTTGGGCTAACAAGCCAGAGCTGAATGATGTGCTGATACTGGTCCAGAGTTCTGCAGAGCCACCAAAACCAGTCTGCAGATAGACACTAGACTTGCTTGTACAGGTAGAGAAGCATCATAAGACAACCCCAGTGGACCTTCATGCATCTCCATTTACTTTAAGACACTCTGTAACCTTGGATCCAATCTACCTTACCAGTTTCACAACCTGCCACATGATCAGACATCATTCTGCTCAATTATTTGGGATTGGTAGGCAAGATATTTCTGTACAGCTTATGCCATTTCCAACTGCCTTTTGACTATATTTTAACATCACTGCCCCCTGTATTTTCACGTTAGCCAAAAAGATCTTTTTTCCCTTACTCAAAACTCCGAATTCTCTACATTTCTCTATAATTGACATTCACTGTGGTTTTCAAGTACCTTGGCTAAAACTTTTTAAAAATAAAGTCTGCATGCAAGACAGAGACAGCAAATTATCTCTTTTTTTAAAATACAACTACACCAAGGCATTAGAAGACTTTTTCTCCCCCATTTTGCAAAAATAAAGACCAGACTGGTACCTAACTAAGGCAGGTAGTACGTTGCTTGCAGAGGAGTGTGTACACCCAGGAGTGTGATTTTTATATGAAGGAGAAGATTTGAGTTTCTCTGAATATAAATATATCCAAGAGCAGCTTTGGAGGTACCACCGTACACATTATCCATATGCTTGAGCAATTTCCGGTAGCAGAACAAACCTGGCCCTATGATGTCTCAGGGCTCTAACTTTTTACCGAGGATTAATCCTTGTGTCTTCAGTTACGGAATTTGTAGAGCTGCTTGACAACCTTACATAGCCCAACTGATTAATCGATGCTCAAGCCTTCATGTGGATGGCTTTGAACTCGTTCTGCAGTTTTTGTTCCATGGCTTGTCCTCATCAGAAGAGGCACAGAGTACTGATCACTTGGCCCTGAATAGTTAATCTATTAACTATTCTAATTTATCACCTGTAATAAGTAGCCTTGATCATAGTTTGAGAATACAGTTCCTTGTGCTTGATAGCATGTTCTGTGCAAATAACTGTGGCACAAAACATTTTAAAATGAAAAGCTGAAAGAGTCCATTTGTAAAACGGAAACACTCGTGGAATACAATTAGATTTAAAAACAAATCTTAGCAGAAGAACTAGGAAAAATAGTTTAAAGATAAATGGTTTTATGTTTTAAAGGTTTACTTCTCATTATATTCTATAATGCATAAAGTCCCCCATTCCAAGCTACTGGCTTCACTAACACTAAATTTAAACAGATTTGAAGTATACAATCATCTGTTCTCAAAATAAAGGTGCCCATTTGAATGCAAATTGTTAAAAGTCAGAACTTCTGGCTTTCACATATTTATAAAAAGAGAGCAGAGTCTACTGAAGAAAGAGAATAGGAAAGAAAACCAAGAAATAAACATCCAGAATACGTTTACGCTCCAACAATCACTAATAACTTTACTGAAAGAGCATTTTAGACACAGCAAAAACTAATCTGGATAATTTATCTACAGGTGTTATTTGTGTTCAGTCCCATTATGCAATATTCTGTAATTTGAAGTCACCTGGAAGGTACTATATCGGCGCTCTCCAGGAATTTTCTAGACTATGAAAGAAAAAAAAAAAAAGCTGAAAAAGTGAACAGGTGCTATAGCACTAGTAATCCCTCCCTAAATCTCTGAAGGGCAACAGTGCAGATCAGTCAACTGTAAGGTCATTTATTAACATTCATTTTAAGGCCCTGATAGCACATGTACTTCTGTGCTCCCAGATTGCACGCTGATCTTGGCAATCTTCACAGTCTTAACAGAGCTTCTTTCAAATCTAAGAGCGCTCTTGCCATGTTCAACATAAAGTTCATATTTTAAATTTTAAATGACAAATACTATTGCAGCAAAGACCCATCCTGGTTTGAGGCTTGTAAGAACCTTCTAGTTTTGCTTTGTTTCAAACACAGGAAAACTCCCACCCCCCAGCCCGCCCCAAACACTTGTAAAAAGTATTGCTCCATAAAAGAAAGCATTGCCTGCCTAATCCTTCATTTCTATTGATATTCAGAGATCCACAAGAAACACAGGCATACATTTTACCCTAACGCTACACACAGAGCCAGCTTTCCCTGGATCCTGAGAATTACTCCTTAGCCACAATGAAACACTATAAAGTGCAGAGCGCTCTTAGGCCAGCTCAGGACTCTTTTCTGAGCTGCTTTTTCCAGCGGTGACTCAATGCACAGATATTTTATCACTACAGAGTCCTAACTTCTAGCATCAGGGTGGCCATAAATGATTTTTACCATGTCATAAAGCCAGAAATCACCCAGATGGAGATGACATTCCTCTACTTACAGTACACTAGGGGCACAGATACAGCTATTTGAAGAAGCAGCTGAAGCAATACAAACCTTCTGATTGAGAGACCTGGGATTAACTGAAAGTGTCCCTATACCCTCCTTTCCTCAGCCACTTTTTCCCGTTTTTTCCAGAATTACTGTTTTGGACAAATCGTGACCCTTTAGTTTCCTGGTTGGCAATTATAACTTGGCTGATGGTGCTCTTATTGGGACAGCACAGTTTTATGGGCAGAACACCTCACTGGCAGCCAGTGTCAAACTGTCCAACTGTTTTGTACTTGCTCATCACTCCATCTCCCCAGACTTTTGTCCTGGTCCTTTGCATCTACTCCTTAACAAGATTAGGATCGTTCCAGAAAAGCAGAGTCTCACACTTAGGTCTGTTGATGCAGCAACAACAGAGTCTTAATGCCATCTTTGAATGTCTTGAGGTATCAAAAAAACCCAGAAAATATGTGCATTTATGCCAAAATGTGCAGGTACCTGGAGTGCTAATGGACATCAAGTCTGCCTCCACCTGGGACCCACTATTCCTTATTAAATACTGATTTCAGGAGGAACAATATCTGGCCCTTTTATAGGCCCAGCTTTTAACAAGGAAATATCAGAAACTCTGATGAGACCACGTGAACAAGGACAACATTTTAGCCCTTCTTAAGGACTATTTGCCCATATTTTAAAGGTGACTGACTGAGAACCTGAGGTGATTTCGTAACTCATTGGATGAGTCCGAGCAAATTGGGAACAAAACAAAGATCTTGATTCCCAGTTCTCCATTTTAACCAGTAGACAATACTCTCGCTCTTACCCTAGATGACACCTGGTACATCTACCTCTGCCACTTGTGAATCATATCCAGAAGTTCTACCTAAGAGTGCTTTTCTTTTTTACTCTTCTCCTGTAAAGAAAGCAGGGTCCTGTACTAAGGCAGTAACCTACTTTCAGTGTCTCCTGAAATAAAAGAAACAAGGCATGCATGCATCCATGTACACACATGTACATCAGGGATGAAAAGCTAGCTGTTTCATAGCTTCTCTAAGAGTATGATGAGACTAAGCCTTCTTTCTAATAGAGGTCTAACTTCCAGAAGTCACAAGAAGGGGCAATGCTGTCACCTCCCTGTAAATATAGTAAAATATATATTAGTTATAAATATTACTATTAGTTATAAATACTACTATTATTCTACAATATCCACCTTGACTAGCAAAAGCAAAAAATTCAACATAAAGAGTAACTTAATCTCAACTAACTTCTGCTAATATTTATAAACCCATGTGCCGCCTTTTTATTTTTTTTTTAAATCAGATGATAATCTGCTGTTCGATTTTCAGGTTGAGGGGATGGTGCAAAAGCCCTTGTCCGTTTTCTGTTATGGTTTATGGAATATAGTAGTAACTACACTTAGAAGCACCACCAAGTAAACCTAGCTGTAAAACAGCTTTTACAGCTGGTTATTGGTGTCTCCCTCAAGATGTGTCTTCACTTTGTGTGATCTGCAAAACACAGTACTCCTGCCCCTTCTGAAATTCTCAAGTGAATCCAGACTATGGCTATGTAACTCCCAGATTTTTCCTTTATAGCATCTGATGACTAACTGAATAGGAATAAAGCACTATAGTGACTTAGTCAATAACTCCAGAAGAATACATACTCCTGTTCTGGCTTTACACCACTTTACACCACCTCTCATCATTTCTGTGAGCATTTGATTCAGAGACCCAATAAGCCTGATATGCTTAGTGATGTTACTGCCCTAGTACTTTTAGGAAACACCTCCCAATACAATGAGCTAATCGTGGTTTAAATCAAGGACTGAATCTATGAGTATCTCTTGATATTCAACTCTTGATATCTCAACTCTTCATTGTTTCTGAAACAAACTTTGAATTATATTTACAGTGCACAGCTACAGGAATAAAAAAGCATCTGAAAATGTAATCGAGTGAAAGTAAATATATTGAAGATATAAATGAAAAAGCCAAAAACTAGATGAACTTAATGTATCTTGAGAATTTCTCATCTGCGCTACCTGAAACAAACGCATTATGTAACTCCAAATGGATTCATCTTTCCAAACACTGAGAGATAAGTTGCTTTGTTTTTCTGAAATTTGTTGATGCCTAGCAGTTTTCTAAAGTAAGCCAGGATTTAAAAATGGATCCCAAGTCAGGTATTTCCTAAAGAAAGACAGAGATAGAGATGGGTTTTCTGAATACTGCAGAATTTATTAGGATAAACTCAAGATCCTGATTTTGATCTTTAAACACTGCTACAGTTTTTAGGTCAGGCAAAAATGTCTGATGTAAAAGATTTCCTTAAGCCATTTGACAAATGAAGCACTGCCTCAGCTTTCAACTTTCTTGGCTTTCAGACTGTAATCCCTCAATTCAAAGAACTCTTCACCACCAGTAGCAATAGGAAAGCCATTTCAAATAGCTTTGACCTCACAGTTTCAGAGGCCTTTTTTTATTTACCCATTACTGAAACATATCCTTATACCTACATTAATAAAGCAAAAATTTCACATGTGTAACTATCTCACATCCTCCCAAAACATACAATGAATAGATTTTAAAGACAAGAAAAGATCATTGTACTCTTCTAGTATAACTCTATACTCAGAAAATCTCATTCAGTGTTTTCTGCATCAGTGCCCTAAATTTTGCCTGAATATAAGATAGCTTAAAAACAATATCCAGTTTAATCTGAAGACTTCAAGCAAAGAATTCCTCTCAACCCTACATTAAGCTACATCAATGGCTAATTACCTTCATAAGTACCCTATTTCTAATCCAATATGGAACACAGTGAAGTATATATGAATTTCTGACTCCATAATCCTATTAGGGTCCCACTTTTCCATGAGTAGAAGGTTATTCAGGAAACAAGACAAAAGATCTCATTTTACATATGGGTATTGCTAGCTGTTGCCCTGCTGGTTTTTTTTTTTTTATGATCTTGACAATGAAGACAGTGGTTTCTAAGGTTAGGCAAATTCAGTGTAAGTCATAAATAGCCAATTGAACTAGCCAACAAAAGGATGATAGGACAGCTGGTGAACTGGCACTACTAACCCTCACTAATTGCCAAAATGCATACCTGAAGCCATCAAAATACACAGACAATTACACTATAAGTTATCTTTCCACCTTTCACGCAAGTAAATATGTGACTACTTCTCCTCATTGAAGTTACGCTAGCTTAGTCTTCCTATTCAAAGCTTAAGCCTGTCACTTCCTTTTCAAACTTTTGAGGCAAAATAAAGCCCTGGAGAATGCATGCAGCATGATGAGCTAGAGATCTGTGGGCAGTTGCAGAGCTACAACCTTGTTGGAATCATGGAAACATGGATGAAGTGTTGCAATGAGGGGATGGCAGGAGGAAAGGCAGGATGGAAAGATGACGAGGAGGAGTTGCCCTTTATGTGAGAGAGCGTCTGGAGAGCATGGAGCTCTGCCTGGGGATGGATGAAGTTGGGCAAACTAAAGCCCAAATGGAATTGAATCTGGCCAGGGATGTCAAAGACAATGTGAAGGGCTTCTATAAGTACAAGGGTGACAAAAGGAAGACTAGGAAGAATGTGGGCCCATTCCTTAATGAGACAGGTGACCTGGTTAGACAGAACATGGAGGTGGCTGAGGTACTGAATGCCTTGTTTGCCTCAGTCTTTACCAGCAAGACCAGCCTTCAGGAATCCCAGGCATCAGAGACCAGGGGGAAAGACTGGAACAAGGAAGACGTACCCTTAGTGGATCAGTTCAGTGAATACTTAAGCAAAATGGACATATATGTCCATGCACCCAGATGGGACACGCACATGAGTGCTGAAGGAGCTGTCTGATGTCGTTGCAAGGCCACTCTTGATAATATTTGATCAATCATGGCAACTGGCAGAAATACCCGAAGACTGGAGGAAAGCAAGTGTCACTTCTGTCTTCAAAAAGGGGAAGGAGGACTCAGAGAACTACAGGCTGCTCAGCCTCATCTCAATCCCTGGGAAGGTGATGGAGCAGCTAATCCTGGAAACCACTTCCAGGCACGTGAAGAACAAGAAACTCCTCAGGAGCAGTCAGCATTGAGAAGTTTGTGATATGTCTACATTTATTCATTGATACTTACAAGTACAAAACTCAGTAAGTGTAAGCTGTAAAAGCTGTACAATTAAGACTTCTGTTTTCCACTTTAGCTTTTCAACACAAAGACTAGGACATAGAAGAGTTTGTTAAATCCAAGTTAAAGAAGTAACATCACCTTGTACAACTAATACCCTTGATTCATTCTGACTAAATGGGTTATTTAAATCCGTGGGGGGGGAGGGGTGTCACCAAAAGACAAGCTTTATGTAGCAATCTGTATTCCTGAACATAAGCTGCTTCTAAAAAGCAACTTTTTTGAGGTCCATGCTTGAAATGTATCAGCTACGTCAACTGGAAATGTTTACAAAATTTGTTCCTAATGTTCAAACACACATATAGAGCTTCTTGGAGCTGTCCCCCTGCCTGCCCAGTTCAGAGAAGAATTATATAGTAGCAACTGCATTTTTGTGCATCACCCAAGTTCACCTTATATATGTTTTATATGTAGAAAATGCTACATCAAAATACACAACCATTTTTCAGCTTCACTGCTACTCTCATACCGTATGCAGTTCACAGAAAGAAACTGGATGTGTAGCGAAAGTGAGGTTCTTAGCGATTGCAGGCAACCCACCTCATGTCATACAGTAAGCCTGACATACTGAAATACTAAACAGAACCCCAGAAAGCCAGTATTTTTATGATAGGCTTATCCTTCCTCCTATAGAGCCCATCGCTCTCCGCTTTGACCTGAAGCTCTTAATGTTGCAAAACCTGAGTACACGATGGATTTGACATCTCTCTGGAAAATAGCATCTGAGACACAAGTACTAATGATTGTTTTTACAGGTGCCAATATGATGACAGTTTTCGATGCATCTTCACCTTCATATACCCCAAAGCCAGTGACATACAGGTTAATCAATGCCTTAAGATTTAATCAGAAAGTGTTGAGAAAGAAGGTGCTGTAGTGTGATACAGATAAGCAACAACCCAACTCTGAAGTGGATAACAGTGCTTCATAGTGATTCAAGGAAATACACAAGAGGATAGGCAAGGCAGACCGAATAAGGCAGAACAAAAAACCCATAAAGATCAGTTACTCACCTTTAACTTTGATTAGCTGCAAATGTTTAGCAATCAAGAACAGTTTTAGCAGTAATCCTTATATCTAAGTGGGAACTGATGTTAACAAAGGAAAAACAGTATCTAAGGAAAATAACCTTTCTGGGCTGTAGAGCCAGAGAGAGGAAAGCAACAGAGCACATGAGTCCGTCCCTTCTTCCCTGCTGCCTTTCCTCTGTCCCCAACACTGACAGCTCCCAAGGACAGGCCTCTCTAAGGAAAAGTTTTCCTGCCCTTTTGGTTACTTTTCCTACTCCTCCTGCTCTAGAAAGTAATTTGTTTCAACACATCATTGAAAAAACCAGCACAGTTTCTCCTCATTAGTGGTTACAAAAATGAAGGTTTTCTTGTGTTGGTTGGTTTGTTTTTAAACAAGAGTAATTGCTGTTCAGATTTGTTGAGCTAGTTTTTACAGAAACTTATGGGAAAACCAACCAAACACATCATAAAAATGACACCACAAACACAGATGAAGTCATATAATATCTTACATATGTTAATCTCGTGACCTGAGGTCACATTGCCAAGCCAGCCTGCGCAGTGCTATAGTGATGAAGATGAGAGCTTCCCTGGCTTGATGGGAATAGATGAGACACTCAAGCACAGAAGCAAGTCAAGACACTGATGGAGAAAACAGGAAACCAATGGAGGCAGGAAATGGTGGGCCTTTGAATCTGCTCTTGCTGCTCTTCATTCAACAGCACAGGCCAACTTAACACAAGAAAAAAGTTAAAGTATTGTTCAGCACTGGGTAAATCTCCTGTAGAGCATCTTGCCTAGCTTCAGCCACAGCACTTTAAGATGGATATGGACTAACTGAAGAGAGGCCAATAAGAAAAGATGACTAACAAAGAAAGACCAAGCAAGCTGGGTATATTTTAGCCTAAAGCAGAGGAAGCTGGATGGGCAGGGGTGGGGCTCCCATTTGAAAATTTTTAAGAACCTGCTAACTAGGTATGCATCAGGAATGGAACAGATAGGTTTGCCTTCATCTTAAAGCAGAGGGAAAGAAGGATGGATCTCTTGAGTTAATTTCTAGCCCTATATTTTTCTAGGATTTGGAAATGGACCCTTCAAAATAGCAACAGCTACTTCACTTATCTCCAAAGGAAGACACCCCTATAACAGTCCCATATTGCAAGCCATCCTTTTTCCAGAATGTTATAATTTATTCTCATTCTAAAAGATTCTTCACACTGCCAGAGCAGCAGAAAGACACTTTGGTGTCACTGAGAATCAAGCCCAAAATATCAACCGAGTTCTTTATTTATATCTCTTGGATATAATAATCTCTCTAGAATTAAAGGGCTATAGTTTTTAGGTTTTGATACAATGCAATTAGATATCAGGGCTTTGAATAAAATAGTTTTAAACAGAAGGTTAAGACAGCATTAAAAAAATGATTAGCATGTCAGCAGAGTCTGAGCAGACAGCTGTTTAATAACACTGGACAGGGAATTTAAGGGAAAATACTTCAGAGAAGTAAATGAATATTCTTTCCAGCAGAATGATTTCTTTAAAGACAAAAATCAAAATTATGCAGGTCTTTTTTTGTTTCAAAAGAATCACTTTGAAGGTAAAATATACCTACCCAAAGCAATTAAGATGAGAAGAAGACAGAGAAAAAGAACACTCCAAGGGCCAAGTATGTAAGACTGAAAGAACTATTCAGTCAAGGTATAATCATTCATTTTCCCCTGAATTATATTTATTTAATGCAAACATAAAGGTGTGCAGAAGAGATGAATGGGTTACAGGAGAAGGTAAGAGCTCCAAAATGTTGTTCTTTGGAAAGCATCACCATTATCAAAGAGAACTGCTTGCTGCAAGTCAAACAGATTTCTGTTTGAATTCAAGATTAAGTTGTGCATGGCTCTGTGAGCAACTACTAGGAGAAGAGAAATAGAGGATTATGGAGGAATAATCCTACAACAGTTAGTAGTTCTTGACAGACTCTAGTCTTGGTTTTAGCCGTTGTAGATCTCAGCCATCGAACTTCTCACAGGTGACAAAGGAAGAAATTTTAAGTTAACTTTTACTTTAAGACTACAGTCTTTCTCTCCATCTCTGGTCTTTACTTTGAAGGACAGAAAGAAACAGAGCTTCCCCTGGCCTCCATCATATACTTGCCATGAGATGAAGAGCAAAATATGTATCAGATTTTGCTATATGAATAAAATTGTTCATAACTTTGTAAATTCTACCAAATACTTGTCTCATTCCTTTGCCCTGAGAGTCAGCTTTATTAATTTATTTGCCTTTATTAAACTGTTTATTTATGAATTCTTGCTCAAAACAACTGAAAATCTTAAAGACAAGCACAAAGGATCCTTAGTAACCTCAGATTACAGAGTGTTCCATGGTTCCACCACAAAAATGAGAAACCACTTGAATGCAGTATTTTGCATCACAACCCCAGCTCAACACTTCTGGAGCAGAAACCTGGGATATTTTACAATTTGAAATGCCATTACAGAAAACAAGAACATATTCAGCCCTATTTCCTCACCTAGCATATACATTTATAGATAACCTCTGTACTTGCCTTTGGTCACCTATGATACCCTGATGCTAATTTAGAAGTAATTCAGAAAGAAAAGTAGACTTCCTATTTTATTACCCATCTCACTTCACAAAGCAAACAGATTTCCTCTAAGCCCTCAACAAGAAGAATGAAGAGGATACACCTTATAGAATCATAGAATCGTTTAGGTTGGAAAAGACCTTTAAGATCATCCAGTCCAACCGTTAACTAAACACTACCCAGTCCATCACTAAACCAATTAAGGGTAGAGTAGCAATTTCATGTTTCCTGGCTTGGTGGCTGGATGATTTTTTAATGAAAGTAGAAACTAGGAATCATTAAGGTTGGAAAGGACCTCTAAGGTCATCATTCCAATCATCAACGCAACACCACCATGCCCACTAAACCATGTCCCCAAGTGCCACATCTACCTGTTTTTTGAACACTTCCAGGGATGGTGACTCCACCACCTCTCTGGGCAGCCTGTTCCAATGCTTTGTTTCGGCTCCTGGTGTTTTTTCAGAGGCTGCATCAAAGGCCTAGCTCTGATGGATGCATAAAATAAGACAGACTGCGAGAAGAGCTTTCAAGAAGAAAAAAGACCAGTGGGCTTGAGGAAAAAAGACCAGTGGGCTTAAGAAAAAAAGGAATTTCAGGTTACCTGCGTGTTTTTAAAAATTGTAGCTGGGAATAAAATTAAAGATAATGTCGAGAAAATATTATACTACCTGCCACAGTTCATTAAAGTACCATGCACAGAGCAGGCAGCTACTTCAATAACTGAACAGATCCTGTTCCTCCATATTTCACTTTCATTGAGAAGAGATGACTTCAAGTTTCTTGTTAACATACCTGTCCTGGCTTCCTTCTGTGATGTGATAGAGACGATTGGCACCTCCATCAGCACAAGCTCTCAGTGCAGCTGCAAGTAAAAAAACCAGAACATCAATGTATTGGCATTATAAACAAAAAAACCACAACCAGTTACTCAATTACTCAATTTCTGTGTAAACTGAATTGTTCATTGCAGCATAGGGAATAAAACTGAGATCTTATATGGCTTTTAGCTTCCTATACTTGACTACTTCCCTTGTTTCTCTAAACAGACATTTGAACTGGTTTTATCAGACCAGTGCCAATCTTCATCTGACTGCGCCACTGTACTTTCCAAATAGCTTATTTGTCTATCCTAACCTACGGCCCAGTCAGCTTAAACTACATGGGGGGCAAGTATTCAAAACCCAGAAAGGGCCCATCCTCCCTGTATGGGCACGTACTTGCCTAAACAAGTGGGAACCTGCAACTTAAACCTAACAATCTTCTCACCCAGGCAAAAAGTTCACAATGGTGGCTCTATAATGACCGGCAAAAAAACTGGGAGGGGGAATAATTAGGCATGACAATACCTGGTTTCTCTTTTTTCCTCTCCTATGACACAAAAATGATAACTCTACTACAGTTTCTATACTGTTCCACAGACTGTTTGAATCATCTGATATACAGCAGGTGGGTTAGGTCTTGGCTTTAAATCTTGAACTATCCGGGTACAAAAGGAACAAACCCACAATAATTTTCAGTGCTTCCACATAACTTGGGGACTGCAAAGGACACATGCCACTAATTCCAATTGATTTAAACAACCACAGACATGCTGTTCTCTTTTGATCCCTTTGTTTATATAGACTGAAGTCAGAGAAAAGAGAAAAGTCTAACACTATTGTTACAAAATCAGATATAAATTGGTATATTTTATTCATGAGCATCCCTATTAATCATCATTTAACTAACACACAGCTCTTTCATGATTTTTTTTAAAATATGATAGGCTATTAAAGACTGAAAATGATCCTCTTGTCTTAGCAGTCTTTATCAGTTTTGCTGTGAGATGCACAAGTCAGATAACCACAGCATGCAAGATAAAAGAAGCTGTTGCTTCTACACTAGAACAGAACGTTCCTTCCAGATCTGCGGGCAAAGAGAGACCGACTGGTACACCAGAGAGGGCTGAGAATCAGAGAATCAGGGGGAGGAGGGGAAAGGGAAAAAGAGGAGAGACAAAGAAAAGGAATAGCCTGCCCAAGTTTTGGAAAAAAAGATATAAACAAGGCACTATGAGCTGCTGAGAATCCAATTTTCAGCTAAAGCCGCTTTGCTTTGGTGTTTATTTCTCAGTCAGAACCACCTCTCGGCAGTGATATAAACCTACATTTTCCCTTTTGGCACTCATTAGATGGGCAATCCGCCTCTCCCCCTAGCTTAGCCATCAACTTAGCCAGCCTATACAAATTGAGACAACAAAGTTCATCTCTATATCTGCTCTCATCTTTAAGCCATTACTTCCTATTTGGCTGCTGAACTCCCAGCACAGGGAGTGTTCTGTATGGGTATATCCACCATGCAGTACCATGTGACCTCATCTGAGGCTTTTTGGAAAAAAAAAAAAAGAAAGCACGGCAGCACAAAAGCTACCAGTTCATCACAGGTAGCTTTGGGTATAGCAGCTTTTCTCCTGCAGGCTGCAAGAATGTGCAGGGCAGCAGAACTAGCATTGCATTCCTCAGCATCTCTTCTAGCACTGCTGCTGCTCCAGTGACCCCTGTTCTCTCTTGTCCATAGTACTATGGTACCGACTATGGTAAGCACTACCTCTCTCAGCCTTCTTGTGCAGACCATGCTCTTCTCTGTCTCCTTATCTTACTTCACCCACTCCGTCCAGCCACCATCCGAACCCACATTAATAAGCCAAGGTCAAGCAGATTTGATCCTGACAAATCTTATTAGCTGAGATCATTTCTAAATTATGGTAGGTGGCCACCCACTCACCATTATGATTCACTGCTTTAGGCTTTTGCCAGGTTCCTCATCCATCCTGATGAATATAAACATCACAAGACAAGAACCACCACCTTTTCTGCCCACTGTGTTTGACTGGAAGCTTTTAACTTCTCCTCTCACTCGAGGTTACAACTGGAACTAGATTAATGTAATTCCTTTCACCTGGGCACATTTGTTAAGTTATCTCAGGGAGTTCAGCTCACACAGAATTTAGTAATGGTCCATTGCAAGAAGAGTGTGTAATACCTGTCCTTAAATTAGCTACCCTGTCCATCGGTTTATTTAGCAGAAATAAGGCATCTAAGCAAGGCCTAGGACCTAAGCAATTACAGAATCTCTTCTCTCTCCCTGAGCTACAAAAGCAATTAATCAGTTGAGACACTCTTTATAACCAAAACTGCAAGAAGGCTGCAGAAAAATTATTTTCTAACTTCAGGTACAGAAGCTGCCTAAAGGATGCTTCCTGGGCCAAAGACAGCCCCAACTTCTTTCTTCTGAGAAAAGTGATGTTTACATCTATTCTCCCACATTTTAAACAGATAAGTGGCTTATGACTTCTGGGAATAAAAAAAGGGATGAGATACAGAAAAAGAGAGTGGAAGAGTCTATTATCTGTCTCAACTACTTTAAGACAGCCAGAGCCTTAAGTATTGTAAATTATCTTGGACTTAGTACAAGTGAAGCCTGACCTAAGATCTCTTCACCTGATCTTATTATTTTAAAACAACATGACCAAAAACCCAAAACAAACTAAGTATTACAAAACAAATCAGTCTTCAATCAGTCTGGTACATGTAAAACTACTGAGATTCTCCCAAAGACTTGAATGTGCCTAAGTAACAGGTCTATGATGCTTGTATGCTGTTCACATGGATATGGGGCTACTATTTGATATCTCAAATCAAATAATTGACTTATATAACTGCAATTTACAGCTGTTCCCCAGATATTTATTCTTATAAATAAGAATAAATAATAAAAAAAATTAAACTTCAGCAGCATTATAAAGTTATTTAGAGAAACTATTTATGAGGTACTGATCCTTTACCAGCAAGTTAATAACTTACACTGGAATGAACCAAAGCCCCAGGTGCTATAAGTAACCAGCAGGTAATTAACTGATTGGCTGGAGGCCAGTAAATCATATTATTTCTACAGCTATGAACCAAGCCTTGCTTGATAAAAAGTAATGATATATATTAGCTGGAAGAACTTATATCATTATTATCTGCAAGTGTTTAAGGAGATAGCAATTCTAAGCTTACAATTCAGATGGAAAATTCTCTATGAAAATATAATAGGAACTGATTTTATACAGTGCCTTTTACATTAGAGACAAAATTGCTTTACAAACATCAATTTGGCCAAGGTGCAGCACGGCAACTGTGTAGGCAAACCTAGCAGTCTCTAGGCACTTGAAATAGCTCACACAAAACCTCATTAATTATTTCAGCAGAAACTGAAGGACCTGAACAAGATCGGGGCTTTGTTTTGCTTGGCATCATGAAAACAGGGAGACCTTCTTCCAAGAAGTTTACAGTTGAAACAGATGAAAAAAACAAATGAAAAGGTGGAAAGTGACACAGGAGGGATGAAGTGCTGATGGTCACACATGGATCAAAGACAATTTATCTTGCAGCGTGACCAAAATGGATGGTGGAGCTTGTAGAGGGAAGAATAGCTCGAAGTGGTCAGCCAGAACACAGAAGGTTTTGCACACACCTTCTCTTATGACGCAAAGGTTACTATCCCATTATTGGAGACCCCTCAGATTTGCCAGGTGCACTGCACGTGGAAGTACTCTCTAGCTTATGTATGTCAGAAAGAACTAAGTCAGTAAAGACACTATTTAAAGGCTTTTAGTTAATCCTGCCTCTGTGAACTGAGCCAGACTAAGGAATGGTCACCCAAGTAGCTCACTGAGCTCTGATGGGTCAGCAGGACCAACGCCTCCAGCAAAGACGCTATGATATGCAATTGGGAGCAGTAGCTTCTTCAACCAGAGCAACGGGAAGCAGAGGATACCTGTGCCCTTGGCCACCCTGCTCAGCTGGAGAGCTTCAAGGTACCATTTCATGCTTTTGTTATTAGAAGAGACGACACTAAGAGCACAAGCACACTGCAGCACTAGCTCAGTGTGAGAATCTGCACTCCTTGGCATTATCACAAACTACAACCTTTCCAACCTGAATATTCTGTGTTAATCTCCACTCCTCAGAAATAGTTCCCTCTGTCAAATTAGCACCTTTTCTAGCTGTCAAATTCCTTTCTGAAGTAACTCCAGAGTCATTCAGTGAACTAGGGAATGGAAACATAACCGAAAAATCAACTGTTTCGTTGTGCTGCTTAGTGGAAGAGTACAGAAGGGGGAACTCAGTGCCACTGCCAATAATTGCTACCCAAGTTATTGGGAGCAGCATATATTCAGTCCAGAGGTGTTTGAAATTATGGCAGGAGTAAACACCCTTCAGCTCCACCTATGCTGAGGAAGAGCGACATCAAGAGCATATTATCAGCCCATGATATCTCTGAAAAGAGTTTGTCATAGGCAATGTGAATGAAGAAACCAAAGTCTTTCTGAGTAATGTCCTTCATTTTAAATGGTGTTTCTTCTGCTAGGAACCAGTGAACTATTTCCCTTTAAGTGACCAAAGTTGAGAGGCCAATTTTAGGGCTAATTATTAGTGAATGTGTTTTTACAAAAATTATTCTAACACAACAAAAATAATGGAAACAATTTATATTATATTTATATTTACTCCTTTGGTAAATATAAATAACTTCCTGTCACTGTGAGACAGGATATGAACAGCATACCAAACACAAAAAGGAAGGTCTTGGCTCTGAGCTAAATAGCCCTGAAGCTTTTTTGCAGAAGAGAAGCAAGTATTTTATCACACCTTCAATAGCCCTGCGAATTCAGGCAGAGGAAAAGACTCTACAGAACAGATACAACTCTTGCAGACTGAGTAAGATGAGGGCATAAAAAGGGAACACATTTATACACAGTACCAAAACCTGGGGAAGAAAAGCATAACTTTATTATTCCTATTATTATTCCTATTGTATTATTCCTTGCAATTAGCATTTAAAATATTTTTTCTTTTTTCAAACAGATCTTGAAATTAATCCATGTTTTTGTCTAAATTCAAATTTATGACATCTCCCCTTAAAGTGCCTTAGCATATCCCCTCTGTTCCTTTTCTAATTTTACACAACAACTTCTAGGTATGCAATCTGTTTCCCTCATTCATTTATTGATTCAGTAACCTGGTAACCATAATTAACCTGCCAGCATAATCTACACATAAGAGAACCCTGCTTAATTAATGACTTGGAGCACCGGTAGTAATATATAAGTGATAATACATGGCAGATATGCAGAGAATTGCTTGGTTTGCTTGATGCATTTGCCTAACACATTTTTGTCTCAGTATTAATAAAAAACACCAGTTACCAGCAACAAAACGCATAACCCGTATTTACGTGCTTTCTCTTTTTCTCCTTTGTCCTGCAGAAACTGCAAAAACATATTTAACCAATCCATGGCTTTGTATGGCTGCAGATTGCTAGCTAGGGGATCTATTCACATCTTAAACTACTCCCTCCCGCCCATGTGTTTCTACCTGTGTTATCACGACTGTATGCAACTGCTATTAAATACCAAGTACAATGCACTGCAGACATCTCTCTTCTGGTCATCTGCAGCTCTGTTTAGCAAATCACCTGTCAGTCCATAATAGTTTTCTGCTTTGCAGTTGGACACTGGTCTTGCTAAGACATTTTTTAACTATTTAAAATAGGTCTATCCTTAATTTGTCTAAACCTGAAAAGTCTTAGCTCCTGTCACTGCTATTTTATATTTGCAGCAGTGCACAGGGCTTTAAATAAGCACGATGAAGAATGGCACCTGCTCTCTGTGAGAGGATACTCTGTGGTTCCAAATGAAATTAAAAAGATATACAGGTGCTCTCTCAGCTGCTGATATAGGTGCACATTCATGCTGCTATAATCAGCAGTAGCAATAGCAGTCAGCCTTCTGCAGTAGTACTCAGCACTTTCTGGGATTGAGCCCTTTCTTAGGAATTTCACCCAAAATTCCTCTTCTTTTGCTCTTTTTTTCTGCCATTGGTGATTTGCAATTTTTCAAGCATACTTCCAAACCAGGAACAAATTTTAGTTTTACAGATGCTGCAAAGAAAACAATGGTTGCTATTCTTAAATTGTCTGTGTACCCAAGAAAGGCCCGTCAGCTACAAATGTCTCATACCTGACTTCTATACCACCTGTATCACACAAAGAACATAGAAGCCCAGTAGTCCTCAAGTAAATAGATCACCAACACTGGAGCTGGCAGTCTGCTTCCATATGGACTGGATTATGGATCTCAGACGAAAAAATACTGTGCATCTAGTAAGGTCATTATATGTTTCCTACAAAACTGCTGCGCTGCTTTCATCACTCTGCTTTGAGTTGTAAACATCACAGAGATCTCAGCTAAGCAGAAGCAGGATTCATTAAGCAATTAAATATGAGAATACAAGGAAGGAACCAATGTGTTGATGACTTAGGAAACACTATTCTTTTCTCAGCGCATTGAATATTGAGCAAAAGCCACACAGGTAACACGTCTCTCTAAAAAGTTCACACAGAAATGAAACACAAGGAAAATTAAACAATTTCTCCCACAGAGAAAAACCTTCCCTGAGTTTTAGCCAAAACCTAAGCTACACAGTCATCAAAATGAAATCTTTTAAAAAAATTCCTAAAAAAATTAAAATCTTGATTTATAATCTGGGGAAAAAAAAGGAATAAAAGAATAGATCAACCCTTTTAAAAACAAATTCTTAAGTACCAAAAACCACAGCCGCAAGCAAAAAAACCCGAGTATCAGTAAATATAGTAGGAGTAGAGTGCTGTCAGAGACAGAGGCAGGAGAGCTACTGTGTTTTCGCTAGACTGAGTTTCTGGACTGTCTTCAGGTACACTTCCACACAGAGTTCATTACCATGATTCATATTCAAGGCTGCTGGGTTTGGAGTAATCTCTTGTCAGGTGTTAGATTTAATATTCCTACAACCCTCACTTAGGATATGATTTTCTCTTCTCTTTCCTGTCATTCTTCTCCCATTCTGTCAAACCCGGGAGCTCTGGTACTTGCTGTGCTGCCTTACGCCCCTTGCTGTAACAGGCTCCGCAAGCAGGAGCAGCCCCGTGCTCTGTCACAGTGAAAACCAGGAGGAAAGAGCCCAAACATAAAACAAAGTACTTGCTGCCATCACTTCAACTAAAATCTAAGCGACCTTTTCATGACAAGGCTACATGGCTTGATGCCACTGGGGTAAGAATCAGGAAGAAGTTTATTCTTTTCATTTTCTCCTATTTTTGCTCTCTGTTTGAAAAATGACAGCTAAAGCAATAATGTAACATTTAATCAGCTGGTTTTTTGCCCTGAGCACACATCTATTATTACCAGGTAACAGTAAAAAACCCACTGATTAGGGCACACACCAAAAAAAAAAAAAAAAAGGGGGGGAAAAATGCACTAAAGTGCATAATGTTAATCCTGACTTTTCTCCTGATAAACTATTTGTTTTGAATGTCTTTAAAGAATAATTTGTCAAACCAAAGATCCTCACAAATCAAACAAGCTGCTGAAACATAGGCAGAAGATCCTACTTGTGGCTTAAATCCTGTCTTTTCCAGAGTGAGAAGGAATCCAAGCTCTCTACAGTCATGTATTTGCTTCTTATTGACCGCTGGACTCTGACACCAGGAATTCCCCGGAGATTTGCAAGCCCATCCCACAGTGCCACACACCAGCCCCGGGGCTGGGTTGGATCCTGGTTTGCAGAGTAACATGCAAGTGCCCTGGAGCTTGTTCTGGACTGTGGCTCTTCCCCAGACAACAAGCAATCAGTAACCGAGATCTCTCATCCAAACGTTGCCTATGTAACCCCCAATCGCTGATGAAGGATCTGCTGAGTCTCAAACGTCAAACCTCTGCAGACACTGCCGGCTATCCTTCATAATACATCCCATCAGGTTGCCTTTCAAATACCATCTTCTTTCATTGCTTCATAAGTACAACGCACCTCACTAACAAAATTTTACTGTAACCTGTCTAACGGTGTCCTATACCTAAAACAAACACGTACATCAAAATATAATGAAGGTAAAGTAACTGAAGGAGTGTGCAGCTAGCTTTTTTCTGCATCCGTTACCTGATTATCAAGTGAAATGGAGAGGCTTCAACATCAATTTTGTTTCTGAAGTTTTTAAATTATATTGTTTAATAATTCAGTGTAACGTGCACTAACTTCAAGGTTTGAATGCAACTTTTTATTTCTTCATTTCATATTTTCCATTGCTGCAACATTGATTTCTGACACAAGGAAGATAAACAGCTACAAACATGATGGAATGCCCCAACTGCCTACAATTTTAATTGCAGTCAGCATTGTTATCAGGCAAACTTTAGAAGCAAGCTGACTCTATTCCTACATGGAAAAACGTGACCAAAAAAAAGAGAGCACCTTTACTAGTATTGAAACATACACATTTGCACAAAGGATCAGAGTGCAAAGAGAAAAAAAAGCTCTATTTTTGATCTGGCGTTACCAATTCAATGCCAGCAGCAGCAGCCTGCATGCAATCACCGCTCCCTACCCTACAGTGAGCAGGACATGGGACAGGCGGGGAGTCAATACACAGAAAAGGGTGGTCAGCTGTGCCAAGACAGTAAAGGAGGAGAAATAATCTCCTACTGCTACTGGCCACCAGCAAGACTATCTTCCTTGTCACAGCCAGAGCCAGTGCTATTGTCTCTTCTGCTTCCACTGAACAATATGCATTAATAATTCAAGCCAACCTGCAAGTGTAAAACAATGAGTATGATAAGTTCACATTCATGTCTATGATTAAATATTTTCAGCTAACACATTTATATTTCAAATTTTGTTTGCCTAAATTGGATTTGCAGTAGCCTGCAACTCATAAAAAAATTAATCACACACTTAAATAGCAAAAAGTATATTAATTCTCATGCTACTAAAACACACAACGTTCCTTAGCAGCCCAGAATAGATTTCCACACATTCATTTTATGTCATAGTCTAACAAAAACTTGTGTGCATCAAAGAAATTTCAGAACTCATAGAAGTCAGAAACTCCAATTTTGTTAAAAGACAACCAGAACATTACAATGCATAAATTTCTGAAGCGATCAAACTTGCACCAACACCTTCTTGAAACTTAAACTATTCAAAAGAATAATTTTGGTCTAAAAGTTGTTTGGAAATGAGTATCAAAAAGAGGGACAAACAAGAAACCAGAGAAGGAAAAATTAAGATGGTAACTACAATTTCCTAATGCATGTGGAACTGTTCTTTATAATGTATTTTCTAATGTCTTGATAATATACAGCTACCCTACGTTCATTCTACATAGTATTGTGTATAGGTCATCTCCCTTACTCTTAACAGATAAACTGTTCAACAGATTTTCAAGCAAACAATAATAATAGTAAATTAATAATAAATTAGTATTAATAGTAAATATTAAATATTAAAAACAGCATCAGTAGAAATGGTAAAAAAAAAAACCCAAAAAAAACCCCCAACCCCAAAAAAACCCCAAAGTATTCCACCTGAAAAGGTTTTATGGGGCATTCTTTAAAGGCACCATAACCCAACCTAATTTGAGAAATGAGCACATGTTCTGAAACTAGACCAAATTAAGCGAGTACTTTAAAACACTGAAATTAAGCCAGTATCTTGGAATTACTTGTCTAAAACATTGGGAGCAGATAACATCATTACTTTATTTATGACAGTTTCACCCCTTTGTATCTGACTGACCCCCACATCTTTTCTATTCTCTTAACTCAGGTGTGGGCAGAAACTGGAAATAGAACATTAGCTATGAAGTAGACTTGATCTTAGCTGCTTTATTTCGTATTTGGAATAGCTCCAAGTACATAGACACTGGTGTTTGTACCAATTTAAACCAGAATGGTTTCATAGAAGCAATGGATATGCATCGCTATTACTCTAGTACTACAATCTAAATACAGCTCTAAGGACAAACCTGAACATAATTTTGATATTATGATGTATTGTTCCGTTCAGGAGAAGAAGAGTTTTATCTACCTGCACCAGGACTAATCTTGGATCCCAAAAATCTTGCTACTCAAAATAAATCTAAAATTGAAATAACATTCTTGGCTAGGGCACTTACTTTTTGCTAAATTTTCCAATGGTCAAGAAAGAAGGTCAGCTAGTACAAGTTAGCACACAAACACAACAGATCAGATCTACGGTTTACTTTTGTCAAACATATGATTCTCTTGTTATTCATATTTGAAAAAGAGTAGGAAAACCCATAATGAAGGACAAAATATGATATTTGCATTTTTTAAACTAATATAAAAGATGTGAGTTAATATTTTCAAAATAAATAATCACCAATGGCAATAATTTTTTGAACGTTTTTAGTTATCTTGATAAAATGATACATTAAATCATCACAGGACACAGAGAAAGTTTATTTGGACAGGCAGAATTGGCTACAAACCACACTAGAAACCCTACTTCTGAATTCTGATTTCTCATCTGAATTCTCATACACACAGCAAATGCAGAAACAATACCGTTCTCCCTGAAAAAGGTATCAACATCTACATGCAAACAGTCCAGTTATGAATGAAGCTGGCATAGCAGTAGTTTTCCAATTCATAAAAGTGATGAAGAAACAAGTACATTGATTTCAAAACCTCCCTTTAATGAGGCTATAAGAAAATCTTAACATAAAATTCCAAATAAGAATATTTGTAGGAGGCAATCTAGAGTATACTGAACAAAACCGACTGTATGTTCTCAAGAGAAATAAGCTGCTGTGTGACAACTCTCCTCATAGCAAGGCTGCAAACAGAATTAAGAGGCTGAACTTATAATACACAACCCGTGTATCATCCACAACGTGCCTGTGGGAAAAACACCAGGCTGTATCAGTGTTCAAGGTGTCCTCTATTTCTCCCTCTGAGATAAGAAAAAATCCACCACCATCTGCCTTTTGCTGAGAATTTTCACTGAAAATTTTATATTCAGGTTCTCCTGAGGATACGCACTTATGACACAGCTTTCCAGATGACAGTGCAGCTGAGATAGTTCACCAAAGTCCTGAGATGATCCATAAATATGATCCAATATCAGATCTCCCCAGCCAGTTTGCTCTCCCATGGAACACGCTGAAGTGCTAAAGCCTTAGTTTTGATGTTCTTCCACAAGAAGGTGTGATGGGAAAGGCAACTGAGAGGACGTTGTTCACCTGCTGGCCTCAGGTAATTCGTCTAAGGTAATCCATTTATAGATCTTCGTGTTAGGCAGACCCAGCTCTTGTCCTCGACCTCTGAAAACAGCACCATGGGCAGTTCCCTAAGGCCTCCTAAAGGGAGAAAGGCTTAAAGTGAATGGAAAAGTCAAGTCCCAGCAGGGACGTCCATCCCCAAATTCTGGACTGCTCAGTGTATTCAGAAAACTTGCAAGCTTCTGGATTTTTCAAAACCTATTTTTAGTAACAGATCTGTACATAGCTCATTTCCAGTTACAAAGACGATCAGTACATTGCAGATGATTTTTATCAAACTGTTAGAGAATTACTGCTGTAGGCCTTCAGTTTCAATGTGTTACAAAGATAAATAGCCCTAGAAGTGCAAAACAAAAGAACTGTTTCCTCTTATTTGGGTCCATATTTTTTATTTTGAAGAAGAGAGATTGGATTTAAGCATATATTAAAGTCTGAAGTTCAGAAGTGAATTAATGGAAACTGGGTAGGAATTCCTTGTTTTGTTTAAATTGCCTCGTATCTAACTGCATTACTTCCCCTTTTAAATTAAGGCTAATATGGAAGCATTTTGCCATCCCTTGATCATAAGCCAAACCATTTAATCTTTATTGAACAAAAATATTGGCCCCTTCTTTGGGGCCATTTTCTTCCTGCAGTTGAAACCTGTGCATTCAATAAATAAAACCGTAGATTTAGCACACCTGAGCTTATTCCAAAAATCTGCTTTAAGAACGCATTCCCAGTGAAACAAACAAGCAAAACCCCAAGGCACAGTCTCATTCAAATGGTAATATGTGTTGTATAGTGTTGCTTTTTGTTCCCAATCTGGTTCAGTGAAAAAAAAAACCCAAAGAACTATACAGTAGCTGTGAATCTTACTATAGCAAGTGTTCCTTTTCAGTTTTGCTACTTAATAGGAAATTATCACCCTTTTAAATTTTCCATAGAAACACAGCTTATGAGTGTGGGAGAAAAAATTATCCTAAGTATATCTAATATATCTTTATCTAAATCAGCCAAGCGTTGGCCAGAAAGAGTATCAATATTCTACTTAATTTACAAGCTCTGTCCATATAAACACTTCATTATCAGCAACAGAAAATATTAGAAGACAGGATGTTCAAATGTGATTTGAGTCACTGCACCAATCCCATGCTACCCTATGTACCAGATGTGCTGGAGATTCCAGATTAGTACACATGAAATTTTCATTTCAAGTAGTGTGTTCTTGCACTTGGCCTCGTTTAAATCAGTATTGCTAGTGAAGAGCTGGTAAAATGTTAAAAAAAACCCTTTTACTTGTTTAATCTGGATTTCATCTTTCGTAAACCCTTGGAGCCTACAGTATTACTAGCTATTGGGCTTTGAAGCACAAAAATTATATGGAAGTCGGTCTTTTCACCTGGCTCTTGTCTCCCTATTTTAAAAGAAGACAACTCCTGTCTTCCCCAGATATTCAGTTCTCTCTCCTTCTGCTCATCTGTTCTCGACCAGATCCTCTGGTAGCTCCCCTTGGTCTATATAGGGGAATTCCCAGACTGGAAGCTTACTTGTTGAATGTTAAAGAGAGGTTTGGGTTTTTTTTTTAAAAAAAAACCCCCAAACAAAAAACAAATGACAAACAAAAAACACAAAACAAAGCAAAAAAAAAAAAAGCAGAACAAGCACATATTAGTGTGTAAGGAAGGACTTCTCTCAATTCACCTAAAATATTTATTTCCTCACTACTTTTTACTAGTTTACTTCCAAGTGTCTGTGTTGGTTGTGCATTAGCTAAGACACCTGAGTTCAAGTTCAATCATCCCACTTCAGCAACAGATATTTAGAGCAGGATCCTCCCTCTTAAGAGGTTTAGTGAAAGGAAAACAATTTCTCTTACTCTTGATTTGATAATTCGTGACTAAGCCCCCAAGGCAGACAGACAGCTGTCCTTCTGCAGTGTGAAACACCCAACACTGAGTGACTGTCTTCCCTAGCAATGAACAGGAATAGCGATGCCCTAATTTCATACATGACACTGTCATGCAGACCTGGAAAGACATCTCTGAATGCTTGATTCACAAGATGCTACATGGTACATCTGTACCACTAAGACAACAAGCATAGTTTCACCACTGAAGAAAAACATCTGCCGTCGCTGTGCTTAACCTGCACAAGGCCTTGACACCTGCTTGAAACGGTCACTGAGCTTCTAATGGATTTTGTAATTTGGGTTTTTTTTGCTTAAAGATGCAATGATTTCTCTGAGAAACATGAAAAGCTGATCAAACTGCCATCTTTATAAACTAAACTAAGCTTACTTTTTAAAAAAGAGAGAGAGAACAAAAGAGACCCTGGTGCTTTCATTTATCTTGTGCACAGGTAAAACTGAGTATTATCAAGTCACAGTTCAACCCATCAATAGTCCCCCGGCAGAGAAAAAGAGTTTCAGAAGTTTGGTTTAACAGCTAGCTTTCCTGTCGCAAACATTTGATGTTGTTGCTCTTTTAGCAAACCAAAATCAATAACCGTGAACAACAGAAGTAGGTTAAACTCTCCTTTATGTGATTAATTCTTCCTGTAGCCAACCCTACTCTTAACTTCTACAGTTTTAAAAGGCTTATCTGGAGGGGCATAAAATAGTATTTGCTTTAAGCCATATTTTGAGAGGCTTCTGTACACAGCTGGTCCTCACGCCCTGAGAAAGTCTCTGATTTCAGTGAAGCCACCTGTGCTGAGCAGAGCTCTGCTCTTCAAGTATCACGATTCAAACCATACTTATCACTCTGCCCAAATACAAGGTGCCCATAACAGTTTGAGCCCTAATGCTATATATCTTTGTTCTTTCTCACTTTGCTGTCTGTCTTGATCCCTAATTGCTTCCTCTTTGCCGTTCCAGCTATTCCAGCTTCCAGATGCACACATCATCTCATCAACTCATGGTGACACAAATACCCTCTGTCAGCCTCACTCTTCCTCCCACATGCACCAAAAAACCTCATCTCCTCTTCTTTGCCTACTGTCTCCATTCTCCCCCACTACTGCTCCCCAGCCCCACCGCCTCCTATTTCAGGGTATGCTTTACAAACCACACAATTATTTTACTTTACTTAAAATTTAGCAATTGTGAGAGCAAAGTAGAAAACGGAACCAGAAGAGCATGGACTTTCTGGGGTTTTGTACAAACATATTCAGAAAACGAAGAGAAGAGGACAGGTTCTCATAAAATAAGCAAGAATAAAAGGGGAGCGGTCATGCTATTTCTCTCAATACACAATAACCTCGTGCACTGTCCTGTCAGTCTACTAAGGATGAGACCGCTGAGCCAAGCCATTCTTGTGCCAGCAGTTTCTCAAAAGCCTATATCACACTCCGGGAAGGTGCAGGATGCAGGCAAACAGGTCTTTGGGGAGGGTGGTGTGTGCCCAGGGAGCTGCAGAGACAGCACTGCTATCGTGCTCTCAGTCTGAAGGGCTTTCAAGGCATTGGAGAGCAGAGAACTGGGGGCTACCCTCCCCCGGTGCAAAGGTGCTGCCTCCTTCCAGCAGCAGGCTGAGAAGTCACTGCTGACCCTACACCCCCACACACACACACACCCCCGCACCGCAAACCAGAGAGAAAGCTTTTGCAGGGGGAAGAGACACCCACCTGCCCCAAGGAGGTATCCATCTGGTTTTGAGAATAAAAGAATAGGGACAGATAGGAAATTGAGTTGTACCTTTTTTTCTTCCCAGGTTGTGAGTGGCACGTTTCCCCACACATAATGAAAACAATAAGCAGTGTTTAAAGAAACATTTACTTCCTGAGACAGCTTATTTCACCGGGGCATTCCCAGTCTCCCCTTTTCTAAAGAGGAATGACACCACCCATTTGACAATAAAATGATGCGATATGCATTTGGAAAAAAATAAAAGCAAAAGAGAGAACCACCAAACCACTACTCTGTTAAAAATAAGAATGCTAAGAAAGAAATGTTTGTCTAAGAGGCAATAATTAAAGGTAGCTGTACAGAAAAATAAAAAGAAATATGATTAATTAAAGCTAACTTTTAAATTATTGTTGCAGTCTGTAAGAGACCTGCTGCAAACTTCAATAATATTGTTTGGAACATCAGTCATTTTGCTCTTGCTGAAATTCATTTTTGATAATGCAACAGTAACATCTCAGGAATGATATTGTTTCTACTTTGTATTAAAGCAGAATTGTATTAGCATGGTACAGGATGTGTATCCCTGCTGGGATTACTTTCATGCTGGAAAAAACAATGTTATTTTTCTATTACTGAAATAAGTTATCTATTTTGACAGTGGAAAATATATTTCACTGAACTATAAACCAACAAAATCTGTCATCTAAGAGCATATCACTGAAGTTTCTCTTCTGGTATACTTTCAATTCCTAGCCAGCAGCAATTCTGCTAATTTTTTTGCACAAACTCATTTGATTTGTGGCATACCTGTGAGCCCATATACTAAAGTTAGCATGTCCAGTCCAATTACTCTTCCTCAATCCTTGACCAAACTATTGGGAAATCTGCCTGAGGAAAGAACAAGAGATTGCAACTGACAAATCAATGTCTTTCTGAACAAAACTCAAGTGTCCCTCTTCCAGGATCTCCCTTGATCCAGTCCCTGCGTTTGACTACCTGCACCCCAAGAGAGTAAGCCCCAAAGCAGCTGGGGGGGGTAGAGAAATGGGGAATCGGAGTGAGTTTTTGACATGATTTTCCAAAGCACTCAGACTCATCCTAACTTTTGGTTTTCAGTTTAAGCAGTGGGATCACTGATCTCCATTCACCTTTCACACTGGCAAGTTACTTTGAACCTTCTCCAGTTGGTCCTAACCCATCAATTTCTTGTCGGGGCATGGAAGAAAGGATTTCTAACAGGGATTTAAAAGGGGGAGAGTGGAAGAGAGGGGAGTCACCTTATCTGATAAAATCTGTCTCTGGTACAAGCTGCAAACAGTTCCAGATATGAATTAGGGAGTTCATCAGAGACAGGCCTGGAACCAAGCCCCTCACTAATGGATCAAGCCCCCCACTAGCGGATCAAGACCACAGTTAGCAAACACTGGTACTTCAGCAAAGTCCAGGTTTTAGCCACATAATTACTTCAATTCAAACCAAAGTGTACATTTCCAAATATACATCCAATTTGCCATCGCTGAATGATGTGTAATTTACAGTGCATTTCATATCAGTTCTGAAGCTGACCAACAGACTTCTTCACACTGAAGCCACACGTCACACCGCACCTGCTTCGATAAAACGAGATTCAATTATCATATAAGTGGTGCAAAAAGCAGAGTGGGTATCAAGTTTGGGACTGGCTCATTTTCACCATGTGGGTTCCAACCGCTGGCCTGAGGGGCATTTTCTTTCTTTAACAATAACACCAGCTTCAGGAAGAAGATAGGGAACTTGAATATATTCCAGAAAAGCTACTAGCAATCAATTGTGGTGCAGAAAATTACACCTTTGAGCTAAGAAGTAGCTTTCTGTCAAGTCTGCCCACGGCAGTAGGTGTCGCTGTAAGGCAGAGATATGGCAATTAGTAAATTATTGGGACACGGACAAGAACAGAAGCAGGCAAAGATGCTTTGTGGTAAGAACATGGAAATTCTTGACAGCTGGTAGCTATGCACACTTTTTGTGCTAAGTGTTTTGGTTGCAAACACGATCAAACAGCAGATTGCTAGTATACACCTGCTTTAGAAAAAAGTATGGAAACTCCTACTATTAAGGTAACAGCTTGCATAACAGCATTCATTATGTGTAGTTTTCCATTTACTTACTGAGTGTTCAGTCCTCTTCCACACATTAAAGAGTTTACTGCTATTCGGTGCACACAGAACTCCATGCAGCACCTCTCTGGAGCAAGGCTCGCTGTTGATTCCTCCGAGAACAGCTGGGAACTAACCAAATGGTGCCTTTAAGTTCTTGCAGTGGGCTTTTTAGGGCTAAATTCATACATTAATTTATGTCACTCTAGTGTCCAGTCATCCCAGGTTATGGATATTGCATCTTCTACAGAGCAATGTCAGCTCAGTTACACCCAGCACAAAACAAGGGCCAGAAAGCCTCTTTGTTCTGCTCTTCACTTGTGTGTCATTTCAGCCAGAGGCTGGTATTAAGGAGCATCATTTTTGTCCTGCTTCGGGTCCTTTAGGATTCTGTAATGTGCTTCTTTCCACCCCGCCTGGAAATTGCAGAGGCTGATGTCTGCAGAGGAGAGGGTTTTTTTCGGAGGGTTTTCAGCCTGCTGTCAAGGAGTCTCTCCCTTCTACTCCTTCATGCCTGAAATATTAGCCTTCAGTTACTGCTGACACAAAAAAGACATTTTCTGCTACAGCATTGAGCCATTTTACAAAGAAACTGCCAAAGAAATTAAGAACTAGTCTTCTACTACAAAGGCTGACAAGGCAAGGGGAGTAGTTTAAATAATGACAAGGCTAGAAAAATGCTAACTCTAGTCCAGAGACTGCTAGAACAATGGTGCCATGATTTACTTAGATGGAAAAGAGGGCTGTTCCTGCTTAAGAACAGATCCTACAAGGTCTTGACTTGCCCTAATGGCTATAAGCCAGGGAATGAAAAGTCAGTGCTATTACCACCACTACCAAAAACTACTAGAGGTGCTCAGTTAGTTAAAAAAACATAAAAAGAACACATACAAAGCAGATTTACGTTACAGTAAGAAAAGGTTGTTCAGAAACTTGAAATGGGCACTGGGGCAAACCCTAACCATGCTGAGTACCTGCACCGCCTGCAGTCAGAGAGAAGAGCAGATCAGTAGAACCGCTGAGCAAACTCTGAGCAAAGAGGGTTTCTCCTGGACTGTGTCCAGTCATTGCCTGGAAGAGGCAAGGTAAAATAGCTTCTCAGCAAGGAATCCCCTTAAAACTACAGGTAGAGCATACTTGATTTTTTAGTGTTTCTTTAACCAACAGAAACCACTTCTACAGCAAAGGTTTTACGCTGGCCTCTCTGAAGCACACTCATAGTTTTCCTGTGGGGAGAAGTATAAGAACTTGGAACATGAACACACCGTCACTCCTCCTTCAGCAAGGCACTGAGCTACTGTTTCACACCACCACCAGAGTTGATACCATGCCATGGCAGTAGTTAATGACAGTAATACATAGCAAACTGTTAACTAAGGGCAGTCAGGTTTTCCCTGCTTCCTTTTCCCATTTTGTAAACATCTAACTGAGCTGAACCTGCTTTCTTCTTCCAGCCTCAAAACCCCAAGCTCTCCTGAGTATACTTGTAGCAGCCCATTTGCTCTTGCACAGGGACTTCCCAGAAGCCACAGCAGATTCAGCTTCTGAACAAGCAGGGTGGTTAAACAAGTGCATCAGGGCACTGCGGGGCATCAGGCAAGCAAGGTACCTTACTACATCTTTTCCTCTTGTCATTCTTCAGTCTTTTTCTTTTTTTTTTTTTTTTTTAATTTAATGTGAACAGGACTAGGCCTAAGAGTTTTTGTTCTTACAGTGACTGGCACATTGTAGGCCCTTTCCAGGCACTACCATAATAAAAACAAGACAGATGAAGCAGAGAGAAAATGATAACATAATATCTACAAAATGCACAATACCCACTGGAAGCAACCTGTAGGTTGCTAATGCCAGTCTCTAACGCAGCAGCTCTTTCTTATGTCTGTACAATATCTAATAAAATACAACCTCTGGGGAAGAAACTCATCATCTCCTTCTGTTCCTCTGTGCGTGCAACACCTCTTCTTGTTTACTAACTCAGCAAAGATCCTAAGCTGTGATCTGCTGTGATCAGGAAAAAAGGTGCCAAGATTACGTACTTTGCTGTGGACTGGACCCAGCCTCCCGTGACCATAACTGATCAGCTAGGCAGGAGGTGACAGGCTCGGTGGTCTACTCCTGCGATAGTTTTCCCTGGGATTACTTGGTCCATGACCCGAGGAAGGTCTGCAGCCACACTGGGGGTGGGCTCAGGCAAAGCAGGCACAGCTGGAGCCCAGTATACAACACTCAGGCTTGGGGAATGGGACACTTGACTGCTACATCCATCTTAGAAGGCAGAAGTCAAGCCCAAATTCTGAAAATACAGCCTGAACCAGAGAAGACACGACAGCAGCTTATATACCCGTGCTGTGAAGTGGCTTTAGAGGAGGAAAGAAAATCCTGCAGACCACAGTTGGGGAAGAATAAGGTTATAAAAGGTTTCACTTCACATGAAGCCTTACATCAAGTTAGTGATTATAGTCCAAACAGGCACCAATTTTATTTAAAAATTGGATTTTGACTGTCTTCATATTTTTTGAAAAAGATGATGGAATTGCATGGCCTGTTAAAATTTGATTTTCCTTGGATTTAAGTAATGGGTTTTTGTATACATAACAGGAACGTATTGCTTGCAATATCCCTTTGATAGACAAGTTTCAGGGAAATCTGTTTTGAAAACATATTTAGTAGTAAAATCAGAAACCATTTTCAAACTGAACGCTTCTGTTTTAAAAGGCATGACTTTTCTTAAAGAAATATTTGTGGTAATGTAGGGAAATGTAATCACAACGTAAGAAAAAAAAAAGGAGAGTATCATGTGTGCAATGAGAAAGAAAGGATCACTGCTCAAAATGTTCCAATATATTCAGTACACTTGAAATATTTCTGTTGCTTGGAGTATTAAAGCATGCTAAATTTCCACCTACATTTTTTTCCTGTATTTTCTATTGTGTGGCAACATTAAACCTGTCTTTTTAGTATTTTTGTAATTTTAAAATATTTTTATTCTCCCCTTTTGTCTAGTTGCATGGACTGTTTTAAAAACAGTTAAAGTTTTAAAAGCTATCAAACAGCAAAGCAGCCCGAAAAGCAAAACTATATTTTGCTACCGCGATTGCCTTAATAGCAGAACTGTGCCTTGTGGGTGACCGACAGACCTTTAACGTTCCTGTGACATGGTTCATAGTAGCTTGGCCCATGTCCCAACCTGACTGGAGCTCCATAAGAAAGTGAGCAGTGCTGTAGTAAATGTAATTCTCCTACGAGTAAGTTATGTCATGTTTCCAAGGTGTCCTGCCATTAGAAAAGTTTCAGCTTCAGCTGATGTGAGTCCACACAGCTACAACTATTTAAAATCCCACCGTGAAGAGCCACACATGCACTCTTTGTTCATATTGTACACCATCAGCCCTCAGTTTTGAGCCATCTGTTAACACACCAAAATCCGAAGTAGTTTTATGAAAAGAGAATGTTCAAACCAACAGTGAAAAGACAGCTGAAAAGTCCATAAACATGTTTCTCCAAGATACCTGCCAAGCCTGAAAAGCCATGTTAATAAAATTCAGAAGGGCAAGCAAGGTACAAGAGGCTACTAAACCATAATTTCTCTGTTTTCACCAAATGATCTTAAAATGTATGTTAAAAAAATCTTTCACCTCAACTCTATTTGTGGGAGTACTTCATCTGTATCAAAAAGCTGCTATGCCCTTGACAATATGAAGATCAAAGTGTGGTCTTTAATATCATCGATGGTATCTTCTTTAGTGAGGTTTTTACATTATTTATGTTCAGTTGAGATCAGTTACTTCAGCTGCGCCTTCTTCACACATTCACTAGTCTTCCCAGCAAGCATATACTCCTTTTACTCAATATTAACTCAAATCAAATGTTTTTCTTGCAGAACTGTTAAATTTGGTGTCATAACTAGGCTACATAAATGGCCTCATGAGCCAGAAGGCAAGAAGCACCAGAAATCACTGCTTGAGAACAAGCATTTTTGAGATTTACAGATTGAGACATTTCTTCTTAGTCTTTAAACCACATTACAATGATAGTGCACCTTAGGTTCAGAAGAGTTAGGTAAGTAAAATACTTTTAAAACAAGCAAGTTATTACAACATTGAAAGTGATTAGAAAATAAAAATATCTGTTCTAAATTTTCTTAAGAGAAACTTTCCTTTGCTTTTCAACTTAAACTGAGCAATGAAAAACAGACTAAAGGATACACTTAGTGTATTTTCAGTGCCAAAGCTAAACAATAATATCTGGGAAACAGACAGAATCAAACTTTAACCAAAATTTCCAATTTCTTCTGATAAGCTAATCTATAGAGTTTGTTATTTGGACCCAGCTGCAGGACATGACTGGATAAAGGAGGAGCCAAATTCATCTGTTCCTACCTCCTCCTCATTCAAACACAAGTATGTTGCCTCAAATTACCGATGTATAAACCCTATTTTACTCCTAGTTTTCACAGGGATGTCTCTGAATCTCCCTTTCCACTCTCTAATATTCAGCTTACCTTGAATCTCTCTTGCCAAGCTACTGTTAATGTAGAAGGAAAAATACATATTTAAATCCCTCTCCTACTAATCAAATCTGAATAAATAAAAAGGCATCATTTAATCATTAGTCCGAAGCAAGAATGACAGTAATACAGAAACAGAGGTAGTCCAAGTAAATAATTTTATTTTTGTTTGGTTTTTTTTCCCCTCTAACTTAAGGATGACCATTAAACTCCACTTTCCTCTGCCATTTGAGAGTTATGTGGTAATCCCAAACACATGAAAATAAATTGTTTACTCCACCTCCTCCTCCTCCATGCTCCCTGCATTTATGGTGGTTGTAACTTTGCTACTCATAAAAAGCGACAGAGAAAGCAGACCAAATGCAGCAAAGTCAGCATTAACTAATAAAAGGAAATCTCATCACAGAAGGAAAAAGTTATCAGCAAACTTAAAACCTGTCTGAAATTAACACACAAATCCACTTCCCAGTAGCCCTGCAGCACATTCAAAGTAAATTCCCTCCAGGAGTGCTCAAGTTAGAAAAGGGGATGAAGGAAGAAGTGAGGAGAAATAAGTAAAGTGGGAGAAGCTCTGTGTGCGCATTTATATACATAAATTTTTCTTATTAGCATAGTCACTGGACAAGCCTATTTCCTGTGGATTTAAATACAGAGCTTTAACATGTTATTTCTTGTGCTTTTTAAATGTATAATATCCACCGCAGCTTCCAAGTCATTAAACTTAAGACAAGCATCCGAGGGAAGAAAATAAAAAATGACATACATTAAATAATTTTAAACAAAACTAGATCAAGTAGAACTTTAAGACCCTTTCCAAAAGAAACAGGATAATCCAGACAAGTTTAGCAGTCACAAATTACTTTCAAAGCGAAAGAAAATAGAAATTATTCTTTCACAGCTCATGTAGATCTACAAGCATATTGTATTTTATTATCATCTATACCAGGATCCTCTACTTTCATTCCAATATCCCCTTCTTTGGCAAGAGAAGTCTTTTGAATCTGTTAGAATCTCTAGGGCCTGCCTTAAAAAACCCCCAAACAATACCACACCAAACCAAGCCCTGCATTTTTTATATATATATATATACACACACACAAAAATTGATTCTATGCATATTAACACTGTATATGCACTAACAAGTTAAAGCAAAAGATTTTTAGCATTTTTTCTACCAAGAGAAAAAACTTCCTTTGGACACAGAAAACCAGTATTTATTGTCAACACAGTATCTTTTCAACACAAATGCAGTTTCACAAATATTTTGATTAATATTTTAGGTATATGGAACTTGGTATCAACGGTGGTAAAATTCAAGGTAATAGGATATGCTAAACTATTTGAAGACCAGTAGTATAGCAGTATTTATTTGTGAGGTAGGAAAACAAGGGGCAGGGGAAGCTCTCAAGTCAAAGTTCTGCTCTTTCAACAATGTTTCTGACAAATGCTTTCATCATACGTATTCAGTAGGGTGGTTAAACTAATTGAGCTTCTTTTAATGTTCTTAAAAAGTACTTTAAACCATCAATCCAAACTGCATCCCACACACAGCAGCCACAATCAGGGCACTGTGGCTTCACCAAAACAACAGCTATTTCTCCATGATGCAAGGTAGCAGGACGGGGTTCAAGGTGCACAGCTCCAAAGGAGAGTGAAATGCAGTAAAGCATTAACAATATGCTACCACCATGAAGTCAAACTCAGGTCAGATCTTGAAAGTCAATTCACACCAGTAACGCTTACATGAGCGCAGAGCCTTGTGGAAGCCTCGTCTGGAAGATGTTAAATACAGACCTCCTCTGTGGTCTGTCACCAAACACATTGCCCCAAGCATGCGGGCACACAGACCGAGTACCCAACACAGCTTCTCGGATGAGGGCACAAAATACTCCAGTACCTCAGCAAGCACAACTAGTTTCATGCTTCGCCATATATACCAAAAAAAATGCCCTCTTAAATTCAGATCATGCCATTTTCAGAGAAGCAACATGAAGTAATTTTCATGCTCGCCAGCAAGCTTAGATGAACTATGCTCTTCTTGTCTGTGATTTGGAAACAAGGAAGAATGATTAAAACAGAACATCTAGTATTAAGTTCAATAAAAACTCATGAACGAACATAGCTCCGAGAGCCTCTTGCTGGCTTAAAAGCATGTATTATTTTATGAGCTATCAAGCTGTTTAGGAAACTGGTTATTTTAAAAAAAAACAAAACAAAACAAAAAACACCCAAAAAACCCCAAAGACTACCACCACCAAAACCCCCAAACAAACCCTAGTAAGCTGAAACCTTTGCCACCCAGTGCAACAGGATATTCTTACTGAGTGCCGGGGCACGGGAAGCACAGTAAAGTCCTAAGCATCACCCAGCCTTTCCCAGTTCCGCTGCTGCAACCACACAGTTAATATTTTGCTGCTGGTATTCTGTGATGGAGATGTTGTGTTCGCATGTCTTTTCCATTCTTTTCCTTGCTTTCCCTTTCCCCCCCTCCCCCTCATTCAATTTTGTGTCATGTTCATTTTGTTTGTATGAGCACAGAGCAAGTGAACTGAGCCCACGTCATCAATTAAACCGAAGTCAATTTGGAGAGAAGTACAGAAGGTTAATTAACTGCTAATGATTTTGGCATTTGTTTAGGTTAGTCCCTTAATTTATTGATGTGACAGTATATCAATGTGCCATGATTTATAAAAGACACTTGAAAAGCAAAAAGGCTGGTCATGCAACATTCAGAGTTGCACACTAAAAATATGTACAGGTGTAATAAAAACTGTTTTAAAGGAACACTGTCCGATTATAAACATTTCACACCTGAAACAACGTATCAGAGGAGAATTGCTCTGAGAACCAGCCAAGTCTAACAGAGCCACAGAGTATTCTCCACTGCTAGCAAAGTGTAAGTACTGAAGTTCCTGAATATGGGTTTAGAAACTCAGTGCCAGGCTGCCTTTTCCAAAGCCCTCTCCGAAGTCATTTCATGGCATACCCTGATGCACTGTTTTTTCATAGCCGCAGGTAACACTGCAGATTTGAATAAAGGCTGCTCTTACAATGAGTACAACATAAGCTATGGCACAGACAGTACAACCCAGTAAATGTATTTCAAGTTAACTTTTATGTAAGATATTAAAGCCAACTGTGACAACGGCATGAGAGGATAAATAAATACATGATTCTTAACCATTTTCAGTCACGGGTCAATCTTTCAGGCTGAAGCACTCAAGCACAGTCGGGTCAGGCTCCTCAGAAGCGTAAGTACAAATCTCAGCATGAGTCAAGGAAGCCACTTCTTCCTGCTGAGGTGGGAAGGCAAAGCGTCATGACTGGGATGAAAACGTGAAAGTTGGCTTTGCGTACCATTTAGGATTTTGAATAAAAGCAAAAATTAACATCTGTGGGTTTTTTTCCCCACAAAGAAACAGAGACGCTTTCTTACCAGCTTTAGACTTAGTATGTGCACATTCTGTCCAGAGGTCAAAGCTGAGATAAACAGGCAACATGCTGGTTCTCAACACCATGGGGTGAGAAAGAATCACGCTGCCATTCACGTATGCACTGAAATCTTAATCAGGCTTCTAAACAAAAACCTTTTGGGATTCCAGCAGAAAATGATGGTACATGTGAAAGTCTCCTGTGCTAAAGGTCCTATGCTAAGGCTCCTATGCACAAGGAGCACAGGAGCTAGGGAACCTCAGCTAGAAACACCCATCTGACGGCAGCCCTTTTCTTGCTCTAACATCAATATTGCAACTCCACATTGTAACTTCTAAAGGATCGATAGTCAATCATGAATCCCATAGTCAGGATATTTAGAACAAACCAAAAAAACCTTGGCACATTTTTAGCAGACAATCTGCAGTGCAAATGCAGAACTCAGGGTAAGAAAGGGACTGAAATAGCAATCAGCATTTATTGCAGTAATCCAGTGGACCTGAATAAAAGATAATTAAGTTAATAGTGAACTTTCGCCCAAATCAGCTCTCCATCATTAACAGGCTGTAACCAAGACAAAAGTGAAGGAAGATGATGATAGGAAATCATTCAGGAAAGCGTTTTAAAAATAGCCCTACTGGTACAGAACATCATGTGGCTATGCTGCCATTATATATAGTACATAAATTCCAAGGCAGATATATTTAAAGAAGTGTGGATGCTTAAACCAACGCCCTGAATCAAGAGGTACAATAAATAAAAGATTAATGACATTTGTTGTTGGGAGAAGACTCTCAGAGAAGAGGGAGTTTTGCCTTGTGGAAAATGATGAAGTGAAAATGCAGACATTAATTTTCACTATCTTCAGTGAACTTCTGCAAAATAAAAGTATTTGCAGACCTTGCTGGTCACAATAAATACAAGAGCAGCACCTGTCTAAGAAATAGTAAGAATAAAAAAAAAGTCAAGATGTAAACCAGAGCCACTATTTTCATTCTCACCATTTCACTAGGGTAAGAATCAAAGGAAATCTAATATATTACAAACAAGATGGGTGCAAAGAGAGCCTGGTGAGAACCGCGTTATGTGTTTGTGCACAACCTGTTGTAAGAGGGAATATACACATTTCTCTCAAAGCCCTATTAGACAGACCATACTTGATAAAAAGTATCTGAAGACTAGGAATGATGAGCTTGCTTTTTTGCAGCATGAGAATGAAACCAAGAGTACTGAGGTACAATTCTCTGCTCTTCTACAGCTGTGTTGCCTGCGTGACTCCAATGAAGTAATTTCACACCTTGACCTTTTCTTCTTCACCCAATTCAAAGTACTTGAATTGCTATCCTAAATTGTTTTAACAAATGAAAGACTGTTATTTACTATGCACTGTTATGTAGTAACTTCATCCCTGAAATGACACATATGCAAAAGACTGTAATAAATACCATGCCAGAAACAAGTCCTCACTGGCCAGAAACTCGTGAAGGATTAGCACTGTGCCAAACACAGCACAGAAAAGAGGCTGAACAGATTTCAGATCTCATTTCGTTCTGCTATATCCCGAGGCTGCTGTCAGGAAGACGAAGAGATTCAGCTGCTTCTTTCACACTTCAGGTTTCTACCTGTCAGCCACAGCAGCTTCAGAGTTGCTCCTATGTTAGGGTGATATCATAGTACACATATATTGACTGTGCTGCCACAGTCATACACTCTCCCAGCTGCAAAAGAAAGCAGTGGTGGCTGCTTAAACCAAATTGCTATGTCACCCTGAAAACAAGCCACACACCTGCTTAGTCCTGTCTGCAAAGTGAGATGTAGAGCCACTGAGGGACCACTGCCAATTTCAGTCTCATCATCCCTTAACTCCCTCAGATATGCGAGGACTATGCATCTTGCAGCACTCTGCATGCATAGTTTGTGGTTTGGCTTGTCAAGTGAATGCATGAAGGTTCAGTAGGATTTTGCCTGAGACAATCAGGAACAGACCTCATGCATTATCACCCTCCCACCATCTGAATGACAAATGGCTGCAAAACTTTATTTCCCCTCCTCCTCAGTGTCCCTGAACCCATAGGTACCCAAACCAGATCAAGTCTGGCTGTTCTGTGACACTTTCCTTCCCATCTCGTGCAGGACACATGAAACAGAGCTGCAAACCCAGCAAACTGCAACCCTTGTCTTGTTCCCTTCTGGAAATGGAGTAAAGTGGGAAGGAAGACAAAGACAAAATGAGAAAAGGTTGCTTTTTCAACTCCCATCCCCTCCTATGCCAGCCATACCTAGTAAAATCGTTCCTTAAGAGAAATCCCAGAGGTTTTCACATCAGGCTTTTACACGTTGTTATAACATGGTCTAACTTAGCCTCTCAGCACACCCCTGTGTGCTCCCAAGTTTCATGACATGCTGCAGTAGTGGACAATAACATGTCTGAAAAGAAAGCATGATACAGAAAAGGTGAAAGTCCTTTGCTTGCAGGTTTCAGACTATTGGATATGCCTTATTGATCCAGCCATGCACACCTCTGAGCTGTTATCAGGCAGCTTCAGGAATGCACCTGCTCAAGGCCAACACCATAGAAATGGCAAACATAGAAGCTGGAAAATCTTTTTGCCATTTTGAAAATCCTTCAATTCAAAACCCTATCCTCCTGTTTGCTACAAGCTTATTTTGAAATCCAAAAGTCGTTTTTCACTTGTTGCTCCTGCTCATTTTGCCTTTCTCCCCCTTTTGATCATTGCAGAGCAATAGCACTGCAGATCCACTGTTCTCAAAGGAGCAAAGGTGATGCTTCTTTCTCCTTGGACCTATGGCAACAGTCAAGCTGCTTTCTAGCTTCACTTTAAAAACAAACAAACAAACAAAACCACAAAACAAAACTCCCACAAATCCTGGGGAGATAAAATAGAAGCAGTTTGATTTATCTTCCTCAGTAAAATGCATACCTCGTTGCAAAGTGCTGAAAAGTATGGGAAGAAGGCTGCGGCAGAAATGTGCAACCTCCTTTTGAAGTTTAGTCAATTGAGGAAAAACTGGCAGCCAAGCTTCAGAAGTAACTGATATGGCTTTTCTCCTCACACTCACCTAGCTTCCATGCATATTTACTTTCACCTTAAAAACTTAAATCTCAAATGTTTAAGAAAAAAAAGCCGAACAAATTCATCCTTGGCCGTAAGTGAAAGCAAAACTTCAGACGTGCCCAGCTAGCTCCACAGTATGAATGAAGCTCTGCTGGAAGAAGGAAAACATATACTTGAGACTGCCTCAGCAATTAATATCTTCACTTCACGCAGTGATGAGAAGGAAAACACATCACCCCCAAAGCACATCCCTTGACAGCATAAAATTGACATACACCACTTACTACAAATTAGTCACACTATACTTCTTCTATGCTACCATGCCCTCAAGACTTCCGATCCCTGTGTCTTCACTAGATCCACAACAGAAATCCTGAGTAGAAACCAGGAGTCATCGGACTGCCGTCAAAGTTGCACAATGGGCATAAAGAAGGAAAAGGAGAAGACTGAAGATAGGTGCGTGAGACTACAGCCCAAGAAGATTTGTTAATATCCAAAGCTATGCTTGCTTTGCAAGACAGCATCACATACAACTAGTCTTCCCACCACACCAAAAGGTTTAATCAGTTCAGCTCTGCCAGCTGATTTAAAAAACAATATTAGCATACGAATAGCCACAATTACCTTCTGATTTATTAGCAATTTTGATGGATTAGGATTTATAAGGTTTTCTGTAGGTCATTAAGAAGTAGTTTAAAATAGGGTAGAACGTTTTAAAAGCATATATTCCTTTTCTGATATATGATAATAGCAACAACAACATGTGCAGAAAGTTTCAGGAGGGACTTAGATTGATAAGGGAGCAGAAGTAAGTGGGGAACTAGAAAACAAACATAGCCTGATTATAGAAGAGGCTGAGGCACTGCTATTAAATGAAGCTCTTTTTCTCAAAACTGGCTGCTTGTAATAATCTCTTACTGCTAATGAAACCTTCCCCTTGCCCCTATATTTTTTTTTAAAATGACACTCAACCCAAAGCTCACTATTATTCATTTCTTGATAGGTACTCATCTTCCCTAATCAACATTAGCAGAGACCTACAGTTTCCTAAGTGAAAGGCAATACTTGGTGCTTAAAGCTGGGGCTCTTCTGTCGCAATTGTCAAAGCACTTAGTACCCACTGATATTCTTCAAGACATTATCCACCTAAATTATTGATCGAGACACTGGCATTTTTTTCACTTTCCTACTCTTCATATCTGCAGTGAAGGTAGCCCATAGGCATGTTGCAGATTTTGTTTTCTTACTTTTTATGAAATACAAGGTGGCCTTTTTTTGCATGAGGTATTAACCCAAGTTGCTGAATGACATGGATCTTGAGCCAGGCTGAGGGGAGAGGGGAAGAGGAGGAAGAGAGAGCTGGCATCCAAAGCTGAAGAAGCTCTTGCAGCGGAACAGGGTAGCCAGTCTTCTTATTGCTCAAAATTGAAGAACATGATACTATCAATTTTTATACTATGTCCAGCTAGAAAAATTGGTTTACATGGTAACAGATGCATAAAAAAAGCATGAAGAAAATATTCTCTGTGGGACTTGCACCTTCAGCATATCCTTACTGTCTTTAATTCTTTCAGCTGCAGAAATTCAGGAGAGATACACAGGGGAATAGCTGGGGAAAACAGTTACCACTCAAACCTTCATAGCAGGTACTGTCATTCAAGTATTCTTTCTAGTGGGGGGAGAAAAAAGAAACAAGTTGAAGAAAAAGCTTCCAACAAGCTATATATGCTTTTACATCCAAAGGCATTGGTCATGCTTGAAGTGTCTCCTGACTCACCATGAGAAGTCAGCATGTTTGCACCCCAAATAGATTTTTCTTTTCAACAGGATGACATGACAGCCAGTAAGACAACTAACACAGAGGCTGATAATTTAGGAACAACATATATGTGAGCTGGATAAAACAAGACAAGATGTCAACTAAAGATTCAGCTGTTACTATTAACTAGTGGTACCAATACATGCTAGTTATATACAGATTCAACCTCATGCTACCACTACAGCATTTCAAGCTCCCAAGGTACCTCATGGTGGAAGGTCTGTGGGTGTTTAACAAGACAAATGCAGCTTTGCAGCCTGTTTGCTCCGGCTGCTCTTCAAACACAGTGAATTCCCCCAGGCCCCTGTTTTAACTGCAGACCCAGTTTCTTTTCTGCAGGCAGCCTTCTGCTCCTACCGTTAAATATGTTTCTCTGTATCCAAGGACAGGCAGCCTTTAAGATGCAAGCTTTTCCAAAAGAATGTTTCTTCCATGTTTTGTCCTTGAGGATAGAAAGTGTTGATCAGGACTTGGGGATCACGTGAGGTGTGGTGTGTACTAGCAGGAACATGTGAGTTTTGCTTTTGTCCTTAGTACTGCAAGAAAAACATCCAAATCCTCAAAGACAGGCATTTTTGTGCATTAGAGCTGCCTTAGAGACAGATGCTGGCTTGAATAACAGTTTCCATAACCTTCCTGATTTCACTGCTGATGTTTTCTACTCTTTACCCACCCCTTCTCTGATAATTTTATACAGCCATTTTGATAGTCACTCAAAAGACATTGAAAAAGAAACAAAGTTTTATATTCCCTCAGTATCATAAAACCACTTGGATCTTAGAAATAGTCAGAGATGCTAGGCATCCGATGCTAACACCTGTAACAGCAGACTATAGAGAGTCCTGCTTCTTGCCACCCAGCCTCTACATGATGACAACACTTGTACCCAAAAAATGAATGGCAAAGTCATCTCCAAGAACTTGGATATGTGGATATGTGTTCCTGATATTAGGCAGAAGGGCAGTTATTCCAATATGCTCCCACATTTCAATCCTATGTACAGTTTCAGGCAACAAATTGCCAGTCATCTTCACTATGACAGAACCACGGGTTCCTGTGGAACTAACTCGTTATTGAGAGCACTGGACATGTGGGTTACTGTGCATGTGGAAAGCATTCCCAGATTAAACTCTCTTTAGGAGTACAGCTCAGCTAAAGCATGATCCCCCAAACCCAAACACGCTGTTTGCTGTATGCTCTGAAACATCTACCCAGCACTGCCAAATCTGAACTCTCCTTGCACCAGAAGTTCCTAGAACTTTGCCATTTGGGGACAAGGAGGAATATGCCTTTTTGTTGCTCACTCTCCACGTATTTCCAATACCACTGAATGCTTCTGACCAAATCTTTTTTTAAAACATCATCATGCAGTGACAAAAGACCCTAGAAGATTCCTCTGAGAGAATTATGGAAAATATAAGCAAATGGAAAATAGCTTACAATTAAAGCATTCAAGCAATCTGGATTGTAGCATCTAGAGCTAATCCTGGAAATAGACATTAACAAAGAAATGCACTGTCCTAGTCCAAGTATAAAAGTTTGCTTTAATTTTGCCATGCTGTCTATTTACACTATGAATATTCATATGTTGTTATAATTAAAATTTAGCGCTTGGCACAAATTAGGTGGTTTGAATCAATTTGATCATTCCTTATATCACTGCACTTATTTTATTACATAGCTAGGTAGAATTTATTTAGTGTCTAGCTGAAAACCTTAGGCACTAGCTCTAGAAGAGAAAAGCTCTCCTTTTTGTTTGCTGCTGTAGGCTGCATAGTTTTCCCATGGATGCTCATATTTCCTGATGTTACTATTTTTTACGCCATTCATAAACAGAGATCATATGGGTGGTATCAATGAAGAATCAGGTAACCAACTCAGTCTGCCCATATACTGAAGTTGGGAGCGGTATGAAGAGGTCTCTATTCTTTTGCTTCTATTACAATGAGAATTTGCATACTTGTGGTTTGTCATGTGAGAAACATTAAAAAAAATATTCTCAGTCCCCCTCTTCTGTGCTGCATTTGCTGCAGAATTCGCTGTTTGAGTTAATACCACATCCAGGAGCCAGAAATATTTTACCCCAGATCCATTAAACTTGCTTCCTACGCAAATCAGATTGGCTGAGTCACTCACTACATTTCTATTAAATCTACTTCCTCGCTTATTCATCATTGGCTTTTTATATAGCTAGTTGTGATTTAGTCCTTTTGTACAGCCATTAAGATGTTCCCATGAAGAGTACAACATAAGCGGAAGCAAGAGGATATTAGCACACTCTACAACTCGCTCCATCGATTTATGTGCTGAAGATGAGTTTACAAACTCCCATGGGCTTTAATAGGCACTATGTACACAAATATCCACTGCACTGCTGAGATATTTAGCCTCCTTAAACCACAAAGGCGTAAATCACCTCCTTAAGCCACAGAAAACACAGAGAAGTCAGTATTACTGCAATTAGTGGAATTTGTATTTCCTAGTCAACTTTATGATGTCCCACAAAAAGTGATGGTAGATAAAAACAGCTAGAAGTGGTGAGCTTTATGTAGGTTCAGTATACAGACTGTAGCCCCACCTTTGCCATAAAATATGATTAATTTATATAAGAATGCACATTTTGATATTCTGCATATTAAGCATCCATTTCTGAGGTCTGGTTTCTCTTATGTTTTAGGAACACTAAAAGCCCCCAACACTCAACAACCTTAGTAAAGAATTACGAAGACTTTTGCACTGCTACCAAAATTGTGTGTCTGTGATGATACAGTTACCAAGAAACCAAATGAAATAAGATCAGCACAACAGAGATGATGTTCTGCTAGCCACTTCAGTTGCTAGAATAAGCAGGAAGAATTATCATTAGTCATTCTTGCACTACTACACTTTGGCCTTTAAAAAGATAGATACATAACAAAGCAGACACACAACAGCTTCCTCCTCTCCCCCATTTCTCTCCTTCAACCCATGGATTTATTTCAAAAGAGTTTATTCGTTGCGGATTTAGGTCTTGTCATTCTTGTGAGTCTCAGTCTATTCACTGGTAACACAACATACATTCACTACTCACTTCTGTACATAAAATGTACATAAGCTAAACCAAGGTATGTGAAAAGGAGTTGCATTTGCACAAACACCTTCCTCACTGCTCTGGCTAAGGTCCCTTCTACACTGCCAGAGAAAAGGGGCATTTACTTGATTTATATACCACTTTCAGATCCTCTTTCACTCTAGATGAAACAATGTAAATGAGTCCTAGTGCAAAAAAAAAATGTTCTTGACTGAAAATTTACAGTGCTGCAACAACTCCATTTATTCTCTATGGAGAAAGGTTAAGATCCAAACCAGTTTTTTCTTCATGAGTTCTCCTATGGTTTTGAGTCTGGAAGCCGTGATAATTTCTTGATAATTTTGATAAAATTACTGTACTGCAAAGTTGCACCTTTGCAGATATTAAGTCAGTGAGTCTAAAAAGAACTTTCCACAAAGCTTACACCTACTACCATCTTCGTGAACAGCTTCTGTATCTCCATATATACAGTCACTATAAGCATATGATTTCCTCCAATGGTTCCATTAATGTTTCTAGTATTAGGTGGCACATACCACCTTTTTGAGAACTAGTAGGCTAATACAATGTTCTTTCACTCATGGCATCAGCTACTCACTGCTTAATTCCAGCCTCATTGCTGCCTTACACCACTCTGTTAGGAAAAGGTAGACGTATTAAAGGGATTATTATCTTCTCAGTCTTCTTAAAGAAGAAGAACTCCCGCAGGAGCTACAGCCTTATTACTGCACACATACTGGTCTATGATACCTGTTAGGGACGCACAGCTTTGCCAACCCCATGGGAATCAAGACTCCTTTAGAGGTTAAATTTCCAGGTATAGCTGCCCTCAATAGATTCAAAACCCAAACCTCAACAGGGCAGTAAGATCTATTATCATTTTAAGTGGGGAAGACTCGCAACTGAGACTGAAGGAGGAGACTGAAAGGTAAGAGCTCTTTCTAGGTTTGGCTGCCAGCAAGGTCAGAGTAAAGAGAGGTACACAGCATTAGCAATGCAAAACACTCAACTCCAGAAGCCACTACCCTCACTGATCTGCACTTGACAATCTTGGGAAATTATCACAGGGAGCATCTACTCATTCACTGCCCTGCCTGAGATCTACAGCTTGAGGGGATGGCTTTTTAATAAACAGAGTGGAGTGAACTAGTAAAGAGTGATTTTCTGCTACCTCTCAGTTTTGTTATCTGAGGTTTTATATGAGAACACACAAAGCCTTTTTCGTTCTAAGCAAGAACATTAGGAAAGTGAGCTCATCGGTGATGTCAAGACTGGAGGCAGCTTGGGCTGCAGTGATCACGCGTCGGTGGAGTCCATGCTCATGAGGGTCATGGGAAAAGCGAGGAGTACAGTCAAGACCCTAAATTTTAGGAAAGCAAACTTCCAGCTCTTCAAGGAGTTAGTCAGAAGGACCCCCTGGGAGACGGTCCTCAGGGACAGGGGAACGGAACAGAGCTGGCAGATCTTTAAGGACACCTTCCATAGTGCACAAGAGCTACCAGTCCCCAAGTGTAAAAAATCAGGCAAGGAAGGGAAGAGACCAGCATGGCTGAGTCGAGACCTGCTGGTCAAACTAAAGAGTAAGAGGGAACTGCACAGGCAGTGGAAGCAGGGACAGGTGTCCTGGGGGGAATACAGGGAAATGGCCCAATTGTGTAGGGAGGAGGTCAGGAAGGCTAAGGCAAGGATGGAGCTGAATTTGGCAAGGGACGTAAAGAATAACAAGAAGGGCTTCTACAGGTATATCAACCAGAAAAGGAAGGTTAAAGAAAGCATACCCCCCCCGATGAACAAGAAAGGTGAACTTGTATCAACGGACGAGGAGAAGGCTGAGGTACTCAACAACTTCTTTGCCTCAGTCTTCACTGGCAACCTCTCTCCTCACCCCTCGTGAATCAATGGACCAAAAGATGGGGACCAGGGGGGTAAAGCCCCTCCCACTGTAAGGGAAGATCAGGTTCGAGACCACCTGAAGAACCTCAATGTACACAAGTCTATGGGACCTGATGAGATGCATCCCAGAGTCCTGAGGGAATTGGCTGATGTAGTTGCCAAGACACTCTCCATGATATTTGAAAAGTCATGGCAGTCAGGTGAAGTCCTTGCTGACTGGAAAAAGGGGAATGTTGTGCCCATCTTTAAAAAGGGAAGAAAGGAGGACCCTGGGAACTACCAACCTGTCAGCCTCACCTCTGTGCCTGGGAAGATCATGGAACGGATCCTCCTAGAAGATAGGCTCAAGCACATGGAGGACAGGGAGGTGATTCGAGACAGCCAGCATGGCTTCACCAAGGGCAAGTCCTGCCTGAACAACCTAGTGGCCTTCTATGAAGGAGTGACTGCATCAGTGAACAAGGGAAAAGCAATGGATGTCATCTACTTGGATTTCTGTAAAGCGTTCGACACAGTCCCCCACAACATCCTTCTCTCTAAATTGGGGAGATATGGATTTGATGGGTGGACTGTTCGACGGATAAGGAATTGGCTGGACGGTCGCATCCAGAGGGTCGTGGTCAATGGCTCGATGTCCACATGGAGACCGGTGACAAGTGGAGTCCCTCAGGGGTCCGTACTGGGACCGGTGCTGTTTAACACCTTCATCAATGACATAGACAGTGGGACCGAGTGCACCCTCAGCAAGTTTGCAGATGACACCAAGCTGAGTGGTGCCGTTGACACACCAGGAGGATGAGATGTCATCCAGAGGGACCTGGACAAGCTGGAGAGGTGGGCCTCTGTGAACCTCATGAGGTTCAACAAGGCCAAGTGCAAGGTCCTGCACCTGGGACGGGGCAACCCCCGGTATCAGTACGGGTTGGGGGATGAAGAGATTGAGAGCAGCCCTGCGGAGAAGGACTTGGGGGTACTGGTGGATGAAAAGCTGGACATGAGCCGGCAATGTGCACTTGCAGCCCAGAAAGCCAACCGTATCCTGGGCTGCATCAAAAGAAGCGTGGCCAGCAGGTCGAGGGAGGTGATTCTGCCTCTCTACTCTGCTCTGGTGAGACCTCATCTGGAGTACTGCGTCCAGCTCTGGGGCCCTCAGCACAAGAAGGACATGGACCTGCTGGAGCGGGTCCAGAAGAGGGCCACCAAAATGATCCGAGGGCTCGAGCACCTCTCCTATGAGGCCAGGCTGAGAGAGTTGGGGTTGTTCAGCCTAGAGAAGAGAAGGCTGCGAGGAGACCTTATTGCAACCTTCCAGTACTTAAAGGGGGCCTACAGGAAAGATGGGGAGAATCTTTTTAACAAGGCCTGTTGTGACAGGACAAGGAATAATGGATTTAAACTAAAGAAGAATAGATTTAGACTAGACATAAGAAAGAAATTTTTTACAATGAGGGTGGTCAAGCACTGGAACAGGTTGCCCAGAGAAGTAGTGGAGGCCCCATCCCTGGAAACATTCAAGGTCAGGTTGGATGGGGCTCTGAGCAACCTGATCTAGTTAAAGCTGTCCCTGCTCACTGCAGGGGGATTGGGCTAGACAACCTCTAAAGGTCCCTTCCAACCCAAAGCATTCTATGATTCTATGAAATCCAGGAAGAGCCCCATTCCCTCTTGCTCTATAGCTCTGAGCGGCCCAAGTTAGCATAACCTTTGGTTTTGTGAGTGCAACTTGATTTTGTGAGTGCAACGTACTATCTGATGGCACACTGATACAGATTCTGCCAAATTCAGCCACTGATTGGAAGTGCTAGAACACATTTAAAATAATAGAAGACAGTGAAGGTGAGCCAAGAGGTGTTATAAAAGAAGTCTCATCTGTGACACTCCAGTGAGCAACAGCAAATTTTAAGGCCCTGCCCATCAAATGGCCACCAAAGGAGTGATCTCCGTTATGCACAGAATCATATTATGCTGGCTTGGTTTTTATATATGCAAGCAATTAATGAATCTTTGAAAAAGAGTTCTTCAGATATCACACAAGCATTCTTATCTTTTTCATAGCCAAACCCCTAAGGATCCCTGGAATCTCACCTGGATCCCCAGAAGAAAATTTCACCCTTGGAATGAATGCTAGTGGAAAAGACAGAGACAGTGTAAGCACTTCCCATACTTTTTACTATGCTTTCTAGATAGTTTGCTAGTAGAAGAAATCAAAACAAAACACTTCTTTCAAGATTTCACATGGATGAAAATTTTTTTTTTCATTAAAACAAAGCAAAGAGAGAAGCAAACTCCCCTCCTAAGAAGGCATACTCAATTTTAGTTAAACTACAGAAGCACAATAGTGCACACCATATCAGGGTATTTCCTGTGCTAGGACTGGCTTCAGCCCTCCGTTCTTCATGCCCTAACTTTAATTCTCACTTTTGTTCATAGAATTAGAATGAAAAGGAGTAAGTCATCAGGGATATCGTCACTTTTCTTTTTTTGTACTACATGGTTCAGTTTTGTTAAGGAAGCCATTTGTACAGTGGAGAAGAATAAGTCAGATAATGTTCAATAATGTGCAACAATATCTAAAAGCCTACATTATTGTACTCAATTATATTATTTTGTCCTACCTTCCATTATGATTTTCTGCTATGGGTTTTAATTATTTCCAGCAACCACGAATGAGGTCAGAGACCATAAAAAACCCAGTGTATACAAGACTCACTAAAAGATGGGTCAGTCTTCTTATAGATTAGAAAGGTTTTAAAAGGGAGCTTTCCACTCCATCTCTGGAACATAAGCCTCTTCCTTCTTTTCCTTCTAAAGAGAACATGCACGTAATTGTTAGGGTTTTTTCTTGCCATTAGTCAGGTTACACAAAACTTAATTATAAAAAGAAAGATACTGTGTTCTACCTTTGCACTCAGAGCAATGCTTCTTGGTAGCTTAAAAAGAAACAATTCCTTTCTTCTGCCACACTCTATCCACTTGCACTTAGTACACATTGATTTTTATCCCATCTTTTTAAAGGAGTGTCAGCCATCACAGCTCTGTTTTGTTTACTTTCATCAATATTGGTGTGAACATGTATCACATTTGGGAAAAAAAGAGCTGGGGGAGGCTGGTAGTTAACTGTTACAGAGGAGAGTGAGGAAGGAAAATGGCAACCATGCAACACTGGTAGTTCTCTTAAGTAACAAAATTTCAAAAATCTCTTTTCTGTGGCTGGCAATCTTAGTGTTTTGCACAAGGTGGGTTTTCTGGTGTCTAGCAGTAAGCTTATGCTATAATTTTTCAGTGAGAAGCTTAGTCAGGAACTAGCAGGAACATCAGTCTCTCTTTCAACTAGCTACCTGTATTCACAAAGCTTACTGCGCTTTACTATTTTTCATACTTCTATCCCTCTCTCAAATTTGTATAAATTCATTGGCCATTTCAAAACTTATTTTGGAAGAAAAACAGACAGCACAATCACATAACCCTTACGTGATATAACTTTACCTGGATGTAGAAGCAACAGACAGGCTATTCCATTAATTCTCAGCAGTTAATACAAGCTGGTACAAAGAACCGCAGCATCCCCCCCCCCATATAGGTACACAGCACTTTTGCTTGTGCGAGTATACAGCACCTTGACTAACCTTGGGGTGCGAGGGTGTAGTTTATGCAAAAGCATGAACTGTGGTGTGGTCAAGGGGAGGTTGTAGTTAATGCTTTGCACAGTGCTGCGACCAGAACAATCCAATGCTTTCCTGTTCACCTTAACAGCAATGTTTCTAGACAGCCAGCTTTGTGAGAATATCTTCTTTTATTTTCTTTAACATACATGTACCATAGTGTGCTACCCGCTATCCAAAAAATACCTATGCTGCCAGGCTTCCTTCTAATTATGTACTGGCATCCACTAACAGTATGATCAACTAAGGAAAAAGCCCTGTACCTGTAAATATATCAGCTACGTTTCTTAACAGCCTGATCATTTGCTTGATTTCAGTTATCTTTAGCCTGTCCCCAATTGAAACTTTTATTCGATGTTATTAACAATCTTTTTAATGTATTGTGTAGTGACTTTTCACTACTTAAATTTGATTTTTGGCATTAAGCAACCATTAGTCAAAATACAATAAGTATTTAAATTATTAGCATTTCCAGGTCAGAGGAACTTAGTATCATTAAAAGGAGAGCATCTTATAATTCTTGTCTTATGTGTGAGTTTTACCTGTTTTCTTATTTGTTGATGGCTCAAATACATATATGTAGAAATCTCCCATGGTTATAAGCTGCTTAGCAATGGAAATTACTTGGACCCACTGAGGAAGCACTTTAGAAAGCTGCTCAACAAAATAATATCCCACAGGTAGATATGATAAGGATTGCTAGTAACCAGAGAGCCTCACGCTACCCTGCCACAACACTGACCTAAGAGAAAATGTAGATGGAAACTGTACATTTCTATCCATTGAAATATACAGTTTCTTAACTACTGGGTAGCTCAGAGCACCACTGACTTTGTAAGCATATAAATTATTTTTAAGTTAGAAATTTTCTAGGGAATTACTGCACTCCATATTACGATATTTGGAAAAGTGTTTGGGCTGTCCAGTGTATAGCCTGCACTGAAACACACATTACAAATGCAGTAATATGAGGTGCTATGTTAAAATACCTGCACAGGCTTCAACTTGCCTGTGTTCCCATAAAAGTGTTCCTACTCACAAGGTGGTGAAGTCACCCAAGCAGCTGCAACTGATTCTTTAATTGCAACACTGGTGCAACAGGGAACTGAAGTGTAAATTTGACCTGTTAATTCACAGCAGTCTTTGTGCGTGATCAACCAGCCCGTCCCTCATAATCTCCAGCACTGTTTTCCTGTGTAAAATGACTTTCATCTATCAGCATCAGACAAGCTCATTTAGTATTTTACTGAGTTAGTCCAGGTGCAGAAATAATCTCCTACACACACTTCCCTCATCATGGAGGTAAGGCAGACACAAATTTATGAATAATTATGGTTGCATATACTGCAGTGAGATAACTAGAGAAGCCAAATTAGTCCACTCATGATTTCCCTGTAGGAAACCTGTTCATTTTTGGAAGCAAGACTGTGCTTCTTTCCAGAAGGTGTAAGCATTATCTTAAAGCTGGAACTAAAACACACACCCATTGTAATAAATACCCCTCACACCAACACAGTCATTTAGAAACTACTAGCTCACACCAACACAGTCATTTAGAAACTACTAGCTAATTGAAAAGCTGACTGCATTCCTGATAAGTCCACTTTAAATATGAATCACATCTTGTTCTCCAATTATCAATTAAGTTATGAGGTCCTGACCTTAAGCAGAAGTCACAGCCATCCCTTGATTGCTCAAGCATGATACCAATTTGTGAGTAAATTCTTGGTGAGTGAACACAAGGCTCTCCAGGGGGAAGCCTGAAATATCCAGATATTAACTATTTATGAAACAGGATGTGAAGAAAAGGCTGACTCTGTGTGAGAAAGAGCTGTATTGTCAGAAACCAGGCTGAGGGCAAGTAGGGGATGTCAGAAAATGGATGCTCTGACAAGCCTCTATGCGCCAGATGGAAGGCAAGCAGAAAAATAACCCTGGCCTCAGAAGTGTCAAGGGGACTAACGGTTCATATAGTCCTGCAGACCCTGATTTGTCCTGCCTAACTGATCCTAAAAATCTCTGCACAGCAATCAGAGGGACAAGATAGGAGACTACTTAGGAGGGTGAGCTGGGTCAGGACATTAGCGTAGGTGCTCCAAGTCACCTTCTGGATGTGCCTCTCCCTTCACTGTGAAGGACCCGTCGTTAGCTAATGCAGGTGCCTCAAATCAAATGGTGTTGAAAAGCTGTATTTTCAAGAACAGCTAGATCAGTGCTTCTGTAGCAGTAATGTGCTTTGTGATCGCCATGCTCACAAATGATCTTACTGCAACACAGAAAGGATAGCTCAGTAACCCCACATTACGGTAATTACAATAGTAAATTGGAAAAGACAAAGGGAACAACATGTGTGTTTTTACTGTAGCTAAACTAGTGTTTTGTCTATGCTGTGACAAGGTTAGATCAGCAAGGAAAAAAACCCTTTTTTTTTTTAATCAGAATAAGGTTATTTTCACCCAAATTCTTTTCATGCATAGCAGAGCCATTTTATCCTACATATTTCATAGCCCTGTTCCCCCAGGGTTGTTTTCTTTTCCATACCAAAGGCCCTTTCACCTCACACTGTAAGTTTGCTACACATGAAAACACTAAACTAGGTACTTAATGTACTACTTCTCCCACAATCCCACCTGAGAAGGGATGGGAAGAATGACATAAATGCAGCATTAGAACCAGCAGAAAAAATGATTTAAAGGATCACAGCATCCCTGTAAGTCAGTTCAACTTACCAACCAAGGAATCAAAAAGCTCCTGCTTAAAAGACATTCCCCTGTCAAAGAGTGAAGGTTTTTCTTCCTCACACAATGGTTGATACTGACATTGGATTATTCCTTCCCTTTACGGACATCTTGTTCCCTTGCTGTCAAACTTTCATCTTCCTGCAAAGGGCAACTTCTAGCATTTTCAGTATATTTTCTACTAAACCACATTTATTAAACCAGCTGCCTCAAGGATAAAGAAAACCTCCCAGCACCTCCTCCCTTTCCCCAGAAGGTGTGTCACCAGCTCCTACCACAGAACTAACCAGTTACCCAAGGAAACTGGCTAGCCTTAGCCTTCTGTTGTGGTAATTTATCCCGCACACAGACCCAGTTCCTACTGACATCCCATGTCACAGACTTGTGCTGGTGGCAGAACAGGGGACTGGAGAGGCCCCTTAAGCACACAGGATCCATCTGGTAGGATGGAGCAGACTTCAGAGAGTTTAAACCAGACTTCCCAGGCTTACTTGTCTCAATAAAACTGCAGGGAGTTCTAGTACTGCCTCTGCCCTCCTTTGTTCAAGGGAGCTGATGTTTCCCTACTATTTAAAATTCTTGATCCAGCTGTCCTTTCATTACTACTTTTGGACTGTGTTCTGTAAATTATGTTAGGTGCTTGTATATTCAAAACACCCACCATCTCTCAAAGCCTCCCTCTGTAACAAGCTGCCAGCTTGCCTCTCTCTTCAGCTGATTCCCATTATCTGGGCTCCCCATCATCTGAATATATTTAGTCTCACCCAAGTAGTTTTGATTATCAAGATTCTACTACAGTCTAATTAGTGACATTTTTATTACTGATTTGTCACTCAGACACTTTCAGTCACATTAAAAATTCCTGCCAGCTTCTCTGAAATTGCTGTGTGCTTGCAGTCTTTTTCTTTTCACACAAGATCAGCTAAGCATTTTTATTTTGCTGGATCCTTGGGAGACTTTTAAAGAAACACTTAGGAAAACAGTCTCAAGTAGGAGACTTTTGAGCACCGCAAAGAGGATCCAGCCCAAGGAACTGATACGTGGTATTTCACCTCTTAGACATCGGTTTGAATACCACTGAGAGAGACATAAAAACCCTTTACTTCCTTTCTGTTTTGTTTCTAAAGGTATGAAAGTAGGTGAGTCAGGACACAGCATGACACTTCCCCACACTCAACTTACCAGTCAGTGGCAACTCTGTGATAGTTCCTAATAGAACTACACTTGCAGTTGGCTGTGCTGTGTGAGTCTCTGAGGACCTGCAAGACTGTGCCAAAATAAGCAAGAGGCTGGACTTGGTGAAAGTCTGTCAAACTCTACCTGAAACTCAGCCCCACACATCTGGAGTCAATAGAGACATCAGAACAAAATGTGGCGTGTTTGTATTGCTCTCTTGATCTCTTTGTAGTATGTCTGTCCCTTCAACTGAATGGAAGATGAGGTTTACACCCATATATTCTGGAAAGGAACCCATTGCTCAGGCTGACCAAACTTGGGCGTATCACTGCACCTCCCTTCACCAAGCTGTGAATTTAAGAGATAACATCAACCACCAGGTTTAAAGCCAAAGTGTAAGCCTTCCAGAACAGTGTACACTCATGAAGGTAGACAATTTCTGGAGACATGGTACAGCTAAAAATGGTATTTAAAATGGCTAACTCAATATTACGCTTTCTTCAAACAAAATCTGTCCCAGACTTTAGAATGCAGCCATACGTCCCTTACAAAGGGTTAGTAAACAATGGTAATACGCATCTTATAGGCACAAGCAGTATGTTTTATAACCATTAATTACATAGATAGCTGCTATTATAAATAGTTCTGAAGCAATCCATTAACCAGATGGCTTTTAGCAAATCAGAATTTATTACTCTTTTATGAGCTACTTATTAAAATGTAACTTTCAGATGAAGAATGTGAAACAGCTGAAGCAGTTGTCCGTATCTGTTTTCCATTATAGGATTTTTGAGGGGAGGGGGAGGGAAGGAACAATGTGTCTTATTAACGCCGTATAGACAGCTCATGCTCTCAGAAACTTCTCCCTTCTTTTCCTGGGGAAGGGCAACCCTCACTTAGACTTCCACTGCACTGGAGTGTGATGAGGTCTATTAGCAAGGGCAGTGAAGGCAGTAGAGGACAACATTTCTCCTTTCTGAAACTCAGACCCAAGTCAAGGAAAAACCTGTTGTTGACATGAGTAGGATCAGGACTTCTGTCTTAAGTGCCTATGGCTGCACATAAAAGATAATGATATAAAATGTCTGAATAAGTGTCTTGGTATTATACACGATGCTGAGCAAGACAAATGTAATTTATTTGCAGCCCTAGACATCAATATTTGTTCACATTTCTAAAGATTTTACATTAGAGATTTTGACAAGGTAAGTGTGGCAGTCTGTGCTTTCAGCAGCTATCCTCTGTACAGGAGCATAGGAGAGGGTTAATTTTCAAACATGTCAATAAAATCCGTTTCACAAGTCTTATGGCCTAAATGGTATCAGTGGGCAATGAACTGGAATTCACACTCATTTAGAACTTCAATAGATTAAACTCCAACAGAAAGTTGGCATGTAAAAAAAGTTGAGATTGAAAAATGGCTCCTAACATTGGGGATTCATTTTACTGCATTCCTCCAAAGAATACTTACCCAAGGAAAGTGTTACTTGGGAAAGTGTTGCTGTTTAGGGTTTGTCTGCCTGAGCTTTTTTGTTACAGCCTAAGACTCTACTATCTTGTAGGTTTGTGATTTATTCTCCTACACAAACTGACATCCAGAATGGTACACAAACTGACATCCAGAATGGTACACAAACTGACATCCAGAATGGTATGCCAGCTCATCACCCACAGTCCATCATACTTCAAGGAGATAGGCATTGAGCCAAAATTTAATGAAGTCACAGAAAAGCTAACCAATAGTTTCAACACGTTACAGTGTTTTGCCAACAACAGCTCAAAGAAGATTTATCCACCATTACTCTCTAAACATTAATAAATCATACAAAAAAAGAAGATGACAGCATTCGGTATGCGTTGCCACATAGCCGTACACAACCTTCACAGTTGATGAAGGCTTTTGGCCTCTTCCCTTATCATACCCAAAGTCTCCACATAAGTCTTGAAAGCATAAACTATGATGAGCATTATTGCTTGCATAGTGCTCAACAACGACCATGCACAAAAGGAAGACTTCCTCTGTATGGATACTCACATCTTAGCATGACAGGATCTTTTCCCAACTTCAGTCTGTAAATGAGGAAAAGAAAGCCTGGGAATCTCAGTTAGATGAACATGTATTTTCACATGACTCAGGTAGGATTTTCCAATGAATTCAAGGTGATGAAACTTGCCAATTTTAAGTGGCACAACTTCTCCAGGCTACTTTGAAAAAGCATTCCTTATGCTGATTTATGTTTGGGTATATTATTAATTCAATGTTTCTCTCGGAATCATAGAATCATACAATTGTTTAGGTTGGAAAAGACCTTTAAGATCATCCAGTCCAACTGTTAACTAAACACTACCCAGTCCATCACTAAACCAAGTAAGGGTAGAGTAACAATTTCAGGTTTCCTGGCTTGGTGGCTGGATTATTTTATAATGAAAGTATAGGAGTCATTAAGATTAGAAAGGACCTCTAAGATCATCATTCCAATCATCAACCCAACACCACCATGCCTACTAAAACATGTCACAAAGTGCCACATCTACACGTTTTCTGAACACTCCCAGGGATGGTGACTCCACCACTTCTCTGGGCAGCCTGTTCCAATGCTTGACTACCCTTTCCATAAAGAAATTTTTCCTAATATCCAATCTAAACCTCCCCTGGTGCAGCTTGAGCCCATTCCCTCTTGTCCTATCGCTAACTACTTGGGAGAAGAGACCAACACCCACCTCACTACAACCTCCTTTCAGGGAGTTGTAGAGAGCAATAAGGTGTCCCCTCAGCCTCCTGTCATCTAGGCTAAAAAATCCCAGTTCCCTCAGCCCCTCCTCGTAAGACCTGTGCTCCAGACCCTTCACCAGCCTTGTTGCCCTTCTCTGGACACGCTCCAGCACCTCAATGTCTTTCTTGTATTGAGGGACCCAAAACTGGACACTGTATTCCAGGTGCAGCCTCACCAGTGCCGAGTACAGGGGAACAATCACCTCCCTGCTCCTGATGGCCACACTATTCCTGATACAAGCCAGGATGCTGTTGGCTACCTGGGCACACTGCTGGCTCATGTTCAGCTGGCTGTCAACCAACACCCCCAGGTCCTTTTCCGCCAAGCAGCTTTCCAGCCACTCTTCCCCAAGCCTGTAGCGTTGCATGGGGTTGTTGTGCCCGAAGTGCAGGACCCAGCACTTGGCCTTGTTAAACCTCATACAGTTGGCCTCAGCCCATCGGTCCAGCCTGTCCAAATCCCTCTGCAGGGCCATCCTACCCTCCAGCAGATCGACACTCCCACCCAGTTTGGTGTCATCTGCAAACTTACTGAGGGTGCACTCAATCCCCTCATCCAGATCATCGATAAAGATATTAAACAAGGCTGGCCCCAAAACAGAGCCCTGGGGAACACCGCTCGTGACCGGCTGCCAACTGGACTTAACTCCATTTACAACTACTCTCTGGGCTCGGCCACCCAACCAGTTTTTTACCCAGGAAAGAGTACGCCCATCCAAGCCATGAGCTGCCAGCTTCCCAAGGAGAATATTATGGGAGACGGTGTCAAAAGCGTTGCTAAAGTCCAGGTAAATGACATCCACAGCTTCTCCATCATCTACCAGGTGAGTCACCAGGTCATAAAAGGAGATCAGGTTGGTCAAGCAGGACCTACTTTTCATGAACCCATGATGGCTGGGCCTGATCCCCTGGTTGACCTGCACTTGCCTGTGGAGCACACTCAAGATGAACTGCTCCATAATCTTCCCCGGCACCGAGGTCAGGCTGATAGGCCTGTAGTTCCCCGGATCCTCTTTCTGGCCCTTCTTGTAGATGGGCGTCACATTGGCAAGCCTCCAGTCATCAGGGACCTCCCCTGTTAACCAGGACTGCTAATAGATGATGGAGAATGGCTTGGCAAGCTCCTCCACCAGCTCCCTGCGTACTCTCGGGCGGATCCCATCCAGCCCCATAGACTTGTGAGCGTCAAAATATGCCATATATTCCCCATAAAAATACAGTGTGCCAATCTTCCCACTCAGCTTCTCTCTCAGCTGCTTCTAGCACGGATGTAGAATGCCTTTTCTAAACAAAATAAACCTATGCTACAGCACTACCAACAGACTGAAACAACATTCTGAAAAAACAGTTGTTTTAATACAAGTAAACGAATGGTTGCTTCTCAGTCTCTAGTGAACCCAGGGACAATTTGTTTATTTCAACACTATATTTGAAATACTGAGTGAACTGGAAGATATCCCAGAAATGGTTTAACATTCATGTCATCACAGTATTGGTTGCTCAGAACATGTATGTTTAAAAATTGGCTGTGGTGCCAGATGCTCCTTTCTATTGTTTCCCTCAGTGTCTGGAAACATCTAGCACTTCAGAAAGATCACAGACAGAGGATGTACTTGCAGTATGATTTCAAACACAATTCTGACTCTGGTAGTGGTTCCCAAACAGAAAATGAGGTATGATGTGAGAACCAGAAACACCTCTAGACCTAGAAGAGCCTCTTAAGTGACCTTCCATAGAAACGTGTGGCCAGACAATCACTCATCCATGTTTGGACAGAGAGGAAAAGTTCTTCCACAGAGACGTCAGGGAATGACTCAGACAGATTTGCATCAGTGCACTATGTCCCACATTCACATCCTACTTTTTCTAAATTCCCTGCTGCAAGGTCAATAGCTCCTAAGTGATTGTAGAAAAAGAAATCACTGCAACTCCCAAGGGAGCAGAGACTGAAATTACTTCTGACCTCTCCACATGGAAGAAAAGTGAAAAGGGGAAATGCACTTGGTTTCCCAAACCAAAGCTCAAAAATCTTCAGCCTGTATCAGAATGGTTTTGTCTCTAATCAGACCATTATTTCTTACCATTCTCTGTAATTCTGAATTCAGCATGAAATCACTGAATCCACTGACATTCACTATCTACTAGTGTGTAACACACAGTTCTACCTCCCACCTGAACGTCTATGGTGGTCTTGCAGTCTCACTAAGACAACAGGAACACACAAGTTCCTCTTTTACAGGCTCAACAACCGTGTCTATTAATGAAGAAAAACACATCATTAAGCCCGAGTTACTTCAAACAACTACACTAATCACAGCAAATAGCGATGATATTCTTTTATAAGACAATGCTGGGTAAAGTATCACAAATAAACTAGGAATAAGATGATTAGCAGGTTAAAAACACGCCCAAACTATTCCAAACAAAATCTTTCATAGTTTCTTTTTAGTAGTGCATTGAGTTTGCAGGCAATGATTGTGCCATTCTTCTGGAGCTGGGAATGAGCTGGATACTTCCTTACAATAGCCAAACATGACACACAAAATGTAAATCAAATTTGTTGTCCCAAAGTGTCTTCAAGATCCTTTTCCCCAACCTTTTGTAGCTAGTGAGATGGGTTACCAACTACAGCATTCTGCACTGCCTTGATAAAGAAGTGCCCTAGACAGTGTGATGCTACTGCATCAGCAGGAACAAAGGTTCAATGTGCAGTTATTCATGTTATTTTAAGCAGTCCCAGAAGGGATAAGACAGCACACTTACAAAAAAAAAAAAAAAAGATTGCTAAGACTTGCAGCAAACTTCAACAAATTTTGCACACCTCTAAATTTAATATCTAAATGAGGACAGCAGCAGCATGCACTTGCAATATAAGAGAAACCTCTTTTAGTAAAGATTTATTACACTAATAACACTAGAGCCTACCTATTGTCCTGCACATTTTGAAAAAGGATGCTGCATATGTATCTTTAGATTGCCAGAGATGAACAGTGGGTCACAAACAAAACTTAAAATGTTGAACTGCATCAGCCAAATTTATAATGCATTTATTATTTCTACCCTTTCTTATACATTTTTGCATAGTCAGTTCTGCTGTCAAAGCATTTCTAGAAGGTGAATACAAAGGATATCAAGCACTATAATCACTGAATGAAATATGACTGACGCATTAATGCTCACTCAAATCTATAGATCTCAAGAAAAAGCAATAAAATTAAATGCATGATTTAGAAGTAAGCTTAAATACTAAACTGATCCTAAATTCACTGAGGAAAGCAAACTTCACAAATCACTGCCAAGAGCATTAGCAATCTCCCTCCCAGACAAAAGGTCAACTTCAGACGCCTTGTTAATATGTATCTGGGTTTTACAAAGTTCTAACGAGAGTGTTGCTCTATGACAAAGGTGCATAGGCCTACAAAAAAAAGAGGCGTTCAAGGAAAACGACAACCAAGGCAAGTTCAAAATTAGATGATAGCTTTGCAGTCTCCAGGGTCTTAACCTCGTTGTCCTTCCCCTGTTGCTAAACAGAAAAGGAAGGTTTGAGATGGCTAGTGGGAAAGACTTGAGGTAGAAAACAGATAACACTGAGACTAAATAAAGCAGATTAACTATAGATACCAGCTGCCACAAAATTCACTTGCCTCTTGTTTTTGCAGTAAACTGGCCAAGGAAACAGAAGAGAAAATAACCTCACATCTGGCCTGCTATTCAGCCCTCCCTATCTCCTCAATTTTAGGTACCTAGCAGATATATCTAAATTTCTGTGGAGAGCCAGAAGATAACTCAGATCTCTGTCCATTGACTAAGAAGAAAACACTGGCACTGACCTCAGAAACTAAGAAACTCCAGCTAAATGTCCCAAGTTAAGTGAGACATAACTGGGGGACCCAGTGAATTACAACTGAAGCAAAATGGGAAGTGCAACTTTAAACCTTGTCAGTGTGACATTTAGTGAACATTTGCCATGCCTCATCTACCCTCTTACACTTTCTCTTCTCTTCCAGGAAGCAGAGGGAAAGACAGATTAACAAAAAAAAAGGAAGACTGTGGCTTTTGCCGAACAGTTGCTAATATCACAGTTATTTACATTACAGCAACACCAAGGACAATGTGTAGACATATTCAAAGAACCAGTCTACTTCCATAATATGTTGATATTCCCAGGAATTAAAATTGGTTGTAATCCCTCTTCGCCTGACCTAATCTGATGTCCTAAAGAGCTTGGATTATACAGTAATGCTGTATGTACTTCGGCACATTCCTCTCTCTCTCTGCCCATGTCTTTGCTCGCTCTCCATGCCCACCGTAACTTTTGAAATGGTTATCCAATGTCAAAGAACAAACCAAGAAGCACAGTTTCAAAGATACAAACTTCCTTTGACTATGAAAAACAGCAGGTAAGTAGAATGAACCAAACAAGACAGTTCTGTGAAATACTCAAAGGGTTCAATAGGCTCAAAGTTCCTGGTGAGACTACTGTTCCCAGCAGAAGCATCTTCTGATGGTCTAAAACCTTTCCTGCAATTTAAATACGCCTTTTGATATTACACAACAGACTTGAATACATTTGTCAAAATTATTACATATCTCAGCTAAACAGAGTTGACACATGATCTATGTCACACTCAGGTCAATTCATTTGGCAATGACCAAATGTTCTGACTTCTTAAGGATGTTTTGCTGATATTAACCACTTCCTCTAGAACCCTCATCAAAAAATCATGTTCCAGATCTATAATTACTTCACATCTTTTTAGCAGTGAAAAGGTCTAAGTCTGAATGACCACAGAGGCTCCTTCAAATGCAGCATCTGTCACAGAGGACACAATTTTCCACACCTTATGAAATTAACAGCAACTCCATCATTTTCCTCATCATCATCTGGAAAGAAGAGGAGCAATGTTTACTTAAACTGGGGTAGGAAAAAATAACTATGAAAATTAGAGAGATCATTTCAATACTACTTCTGTGATGTAGTCCTATCTAGAAAATTCTTCTCCTGACTTCTAAAATTCTTCTACCTGTAGATTTTACAGACAGAGAGAGAAAGAGTATACCGCACTGCTGCTTGATAAGGGTTTGTTCGCAGTCATGCTCTGCCTGAGGAGTAAGGGACTTAATATTTATCCTCCTAGGAATAGAAGGTATAATTCTCATGTCCTTTATCAAGATATCAAGATTAGCTGTCAAGACAGTAAGTGGACTGTTCAAACATTCAGTGTTTTCAGTGGTTTTAAATCAAGATGAAACATAGGCCAAGCTGTTAAGACATGCTGCATGACTGCATGCCTCAGTTGTTCAGTGCTCGGCTTCTCTTCCAGTCCTGGGTGGGTAAAAGCGAAGGTTGGAATGTATTTTAGAGCAAGGGCCACTGTCTGCTTAAAGCCAGAGCCCATTGAAAATGTCAATTTGGGCATCCAAAACCAAAAGATAATCAAAGCCTTTTTCTTTTGGAATGGTCTGGGCCAGATATTGCACTCGTAGAACTTTTGCTTTGTACCTCCATGGACTTCAAAGCAGTTTTACCCACCTTAACCCTGTATTAAACATGAGTTGTGTTATTTTGTTGAACTGTATCTTTCCACAGGCTAAATAACTTACTCAAAATTCTTTGTAAAAATCTTATGATTATTATTAAAGTGCAGAATTGGCATAGCCCCAAATTAATTTTAAGTCATCGTGACAGCATGTTAGAAACGCGTGCTCTTTCTTAGGCCACTTATGTTGCCCAATAGTGCAGTCTAGATGCACTCTGAGCCTCTCCAGTTCTTTCACTTCACAGTATTTGGGGCCTCTTCAAAGATTTGCAAAGTCAAATCAGTGCCTCTTTCTCTGTTCCTCCTCGAATGAAACACATTTCAAGACTGATGTTCTAGACTTTACCATGCAGTCTAACCTGAATATTGATTATTCATAGCTTATTACACCTCACAAACACCAAGCTAACATTACGGACTACTAGAAGCTAGGAGCTAATGCAAAGTGCTTGATGCAGGTAACATTACAAAGGTTGAAAGACAAGTGCATGTTCAGCCATAAGAAAAAACTTGGTTGCCTGCTGAACAACTCATACTGCCAGAAACAGAAGTCCCAAGAAACCAGACCCTGGGCTCGGAACATAAGCGGCAAGGGTTTGAAGTTCAAGAGCTGGGATTTTTCAAAAGAAATTCAAACAGAATAATATTCATACTCTACAGCACTGAATTACTTCAATGCTAATGCAGCTTACATTGAAACAACATTCATTTTTGTGGTAACACCTTATCCAGGACATCTGAGTTAATGTTAAACTATTTCAGTGAAAACAGGAGCAGGCCCTCTCTAAAGAAAGAATTTTGTGAAGGTCTGAGCCAAATTAATTCACAGTAACTGAAGGAATATTGATACCAAGAACCTCTACATCAGGCTCCTAGTCATAAAGCTTCCAACAATGGAAGACAACAATAAAACAGTTCTAAAAATTGTAGGTTATCCCTGCTATCTCTGAGGACAATAGAATTTTCCAGAATGAGAAACCTATGACAATTTTTTCTTTCTGCTCAAATGTGATTCACTGTCAATGAAACCGAAGTCAGGCTGCTGTATGTCACTGTTGTCTCCTCAGTGTATTGTTAACTTGTGAGAAAAAAAAAAGGTGTTAAAAGCCACAACAGTCATGCCATTTTTATGTGCTAACTTTTCGGCTGGTGTAAATACGTGAAACTGAATCAAAGTCAACAGAGCTTCATCCATTTACATAAGCAAATCTTTGGTGCAACTAGAAATAAACAAGACAAAAAACCCAACCAATACTCTGAAGTTCTAATATGGAACTGTTCAACTAATATGGATGTTCAACAGCTGAACATCCGTGCTCTATCCCATATATCAACATGTTTATGGCAGAGGAAACAAACTAAAATTAACTCAGAAAGTCCTCAAATCATTCTTATAATTTGTCATGCTCAGATAACATAATTAACACTACACATAGCTCCTTTGGCTCATCCCAACAAGATGCAGTTCACACCAAATCCAGCAAAGCACCTGATCACTTACTTTTGGTATGTAAAGCATAAGAATGATCCCACTGAAGTCATCAGGCTTAACTGTTTATTTGGTATCAACAGGAACTATTTTCTTCTTACTCAAACTCTTAGTGTCTCCAACTAGGTACATAAAGTGAGGAGCTCAGACCTCCATTAACTCTTCAAAAACTCTGGTCCTTGCCTAGGAATAAACGACACCCATGATCCCAAACTCAAAACACATCTGCATGCATCTCACACACACAACATTTTGAATAACCTAACACAAAATACATTGAAGCAGCTTAGAAGTAGTGATGCTGTAGAAGGTAGTTGGCAATAACAGAAAGGATCACAGAGAAAGCTGTCTTTGACACAAGTCCATCAATCATTTTAGAACTTACAAGGTATGTTGCGTGGCAAGCTATCTAGCCAATTACACACTAAAAAAAAAAAACCTCACTATGCTGTTTTCAAAATGTAAATGCACATACTATTTTTAGTAACACACCTATTTAATGCTAAAATCTAACAAAACAGCCTACCTGTACAACAGAGCAGAGATAACGAGTAGAGCAGAAAAGTTACATGAATCTGAAGTTCAGTTTTAATACTTGATAATATGGGTGAGCACAAGACAGTATGTAATCCATTTAGATGAGAAAACCAGCAATCCAACATCCATATTCTCAAACTAGTGATGTCCCTTCAGGCACTGAACACAGTCAAGGATGCACACTCCATCAGCCAAGTAACCAATAAATACTAGCATAATCTCAATTTATTACAGAAGCGTTAAATTGTTCATTGGCTGAATTACTCATTATTACAATCATGGTAATAAAGTCATCAAAACTTTTAAAATTCAAAGGCTGGAAACATAACTAGATTTAGGTGAATTAAAAAGAGGAGATCCACTTTTAAAAAGCAATCACCATTTGAAATAACCACTGGACCAAGATTAATGGTGAGGTGTTTGTACCAGTATGGGCTTTTATGAAGAAGAAGGGCGGGGTGGGGGGGAAGTCTGTCTGCCTTAAGGCAACCCTGGAGTAAGAGAAAAAGGAAGATAACACAATGGTTTGATCCAAAGGCCATCACAGCCAGTGAGAAGACCCTGACGTCAGCAACCCTAGATAACATCCATCTTTTACAAGACCTTACATCCTCACCCTAGTAGTGGATTCATGCTAAGCTTTAGCTATGAAAATAATACTTTTGCCCTGTAGTGACTCCCAGTGAAAAAAAATCTTTTTAAACACTTCTCACTGTGTAGCTTGAGGCAGTGAAAGTCCAAGTGTTCCTTTTATAGGATTAAGAACCTGCTCTTTTCTGTCACATGTCTTATTTATGCTAACCTCACGCATTCAGCCCCGCTCCCTGGTTCATTCCCAGGATCATTTCTCTTGTTGAATCACTAACAAAGTGAGCTATTAATCATCTTTTTTTCTACTGCCTTACGCTTCCCTTTCTGCTTGGGGTGCTCTAAAGCATCCTCCTGACATATTTTCCAAAGCTCCTTCTTTCAACTGTCCTCTGGGAAACACCATGGTAACCAGATATGATGCTATCGAAGGCTTCTGTATAGCAAATCTTGTGACAATAGAACTCCCTGTGATGGATGCACTCGACCCCTTAACCAAACTAGCAGTAGTTTGGTACGGGGTCCAAAGGAGGTAAAAGCCTGGCTTGCCAATGTGACGCCCATCTACAAGAAGGGCCAGAAAGAGGATCCGGGGAACTACAGGCCTATCAGCCTGACCTCGGTGCCGGGGAAGATTATGGAGCAGTTCATCTTGAGTGTGCTCCACAGGCAAGTGCAGGTCAACCAGGGGATCGGGCCCAGCCATCATGGGTTCATGAAGAGTAAGTCCTGCTTGACCAACCTGATCTCCTTTTATGACCTGGTGACTCACCTGGTAGATGATGGAGAAGCTGTGGATGTCATTTACCTGGACTTTAGCAACGCTTTTGACACCGTCTCCCATAATATTCTCCTTGGGAAGCTGGCAGCTCATGGCTTGGATGGGCGTACTCTTTCCTGGGTAAAAAACTGGTTGGGTGGCTGAGCCCAGAGAGTAGTGGTGAATGGAGTTAAGTCCAGTTGACAGCCGGTCGACAAGCGGTGTTCCCCAGGGCTCTGTTTTGGGGCCAGCCTTGTTTAATATCTTTATCAATGATCTGGATGAGGGGATTGAGTGCACCCTCAGTAAGTTTGCAGACACCACCAAATTGGGTGGGAGTGTCAATCTGCTCAAGGGTAGGATGGCCCTGCAGAGGGACCTGGACAGGCTGGACCGATGGGCCGAGGCCAACTGTATGAGGTTTAACAAGGCCAAGTGCTGGGTCCTGCACTTCGGGCACAACAACCCCATGCAACGCTACGGGCTTGGGGAAGAGTGGCTGGAAAGCTGCCTGGCCGAAAAGGACCTGGGGGTGTTGGTTGACAGCCAGCTGAACATGAGCTAGCAGTGTGCCCAGGTGGCCAAGAAGGCCAACAGCATCCTGGCTTGTATCAGGAATAGTGTGGCCAGCAGGAGCAGGGAGGTGATTGTGCCCCTGTACTCGGCACTGGTGAGGCTGCACCTGGACTACTGTGTCCAGTTTTGGGCCCCTCAATACAAGAAAGACATTGAGGTGCTGGAGCGTGTCCAGAGAAGGGCAACAAGGCTGGTGAAGGGTCTGGAGCACAGGTCTTATGAGGAGGGGCTGAGGGAACTGGGGTTTTTTAGCCTGGAGAAGAGGAGGCTGAGGGGAGACCTTATCGCTCTCTACAACTCCCTGAAAGGAGGTTGTAGTGAGGTGGGTGTTGGTCTCTTCTCCCATGTAGTTAGCAATAGGACGAGAGGAAATGGGCTTAAGCTGCGCCAGGGGAGGTTTAGGTTGGAAATTAGGAAAAATTTCTTCACGGAAAGGGTGGTCAAGCATTGGAACAGGCTGCCCAGAGAAGTGGTGGAGTCACCATCCCTGGAAGTGTTTAAAAAACGGGTAGATGTGGCACTTCGGGACATTAGTCTAGTCTACCCTTGATTGGCTTAGAGTAGACTTGGTAGTGTGGGTTAATGGTTGGACTGGGTGATCTTAAAGGTCTTTTCCAACCTAAACAATTCTATGATTCTATAACCAGGCCAAGAACTCCTCTAGCTCCAATGTGTTCTCTAAAAACCCACAAAGGAGTACAGTGACACAGTGAACACTGATGTATATGAGCTTGGAACACTGATCATGCAATTAACACATGAATAGCAGGTGGCTTTTCCAAGACTCATCTATCAAGGAACAAAGAAAGTTGTGGGTACAAGGAGTCTCATGCATACCCTTCTCATCACATGTAATTTGACTACAAGCCAACCACTTTCTTTATTCCATAAATATGACACCCTAAGTGAGCCTTCTTTGAGCCTTCCCTGCTAGGCAGCATGGCTGCATGGTGGTGATCTCCCCTTGAGCTGGGGCACCTCTCAAGGTTGCTCCTTGAGGCAGAGAAACCTTCTACTGACGGCAGATCTTTGGTAAGCGACTGACAGCATGCTGAATTAATACTAATGAAACATTACTTAATCCATGTAGCTATTAAATATTAATTACTCTAAACTTTGTATAGATAATTCCATTAGACATAAACCGTTGTCCAAGTCTGAGACTAAGATTGGACCTGGCAGCACCTAAGCTCCATCAGGAGTTTAGAAAGCAATGGGTGCCCTCTGAACCTCGTGACTCAACGGGAGGGTCTTGTTTACCTTTTTGACTCTGGTCTCTGTGTGAATGATTCTAACTCAATTTTCCTTTGTACATTTCTTACATGTAGTAATTAACAAAGTGAACCTTGCCATTAAACTTATTGTACCTTTGCAAACCCCTGTTAAACTTTGCTAAATTCCATTGAATTCACTGAACTCTGTCAAATTATTATTTTACCTCAACAAAGCATATTGCTTCTTCCCTCTTTTGAGTGAGGTGCATTCCACTCTTTTACAACAAATGGGCGTAGTCGGCAGGATCCTAAATCAGGATTCATGACACGCCCCTAATGGGATTTGCATCCCAGCTCAATAGAAAAAACCACTATAACAACCTCCCATTTTTTTTCTTGTGCTGTAATCATCTGTTATGCTTTTCACTAGTACTTCAAAGTAATTCTCTATTTTTCTGTTACTCTGAACTTCAGCTCAGCGGGGTTTAGCTTTTCAAAGCATCACAGAGGAAGATCTTAATTAATCATTTTTTTTCATTTTTCAAACAAAATCTCAAGTCCATTAGACAAACAAAAATTCCTTTTAGATCTGCAAAATTCCTGTTGCTGGATTTGCAGAGAATTAAAATCACCACTGAAAATCTGACAGAGCTATAAGACAGGTTATACACAGTCATAGGCAAAGCTTGGTCTAGAAAAACTCTCTTCCCAAAATCCCTGCTAGTGCAAACTACTGCATGTTCTAAGATCCAGATACTACTTCGTTTCCAAGCTTAAAGCATGGGCTAGCTAGCCCTAATCAGGGCCAGATTTTCCTGTTCCTCAAGTATGTCATAGATTCCCTACCCTCAAGAACACTTGAAATAACTTCTCTCAGACTGCTGTAGTTGAAGGACATTAACTCACTGCATGCAGTCCAACAACAGGCGCACCACTGTAAGAAAATGTTGTTTAAATCTAAATTGAGTGGCACAGAACAGCAAATTTAAGTTATTAAATACAAAATAGAAATTACATTCCTGTTTTGATTCAAATGTGGAAAAATGAACTTTATTGTTGACTTATCAGGAGTCTAATATTACTCAGGGGAGAAGAGAGTAGTTTAGCTGAGGCCAGCGGCAAGAGTTACTGCTAGTCTGGATGCCTGCTGGAAAGTGCAATAAAGCATACAAGTCCATGCGACATCCCAATCACCATTTTTATGAACATTTTCCTATTTATTAATAGTAGCTGCTCTAAATTCACTCAAGTTTTATGCCAGCTGCCAATTCTGGGTCTAGTACAAATTTGAGATATATTACAAGTAAGTTCAGCTAGAAATGAAAATAAAAGGTGAGAAAAAAGCACACCATATGCCAACAAGGCAAGTTCATTGCTGACAGGTAAGAGGGCAAGTGAATGGCTGTACATACCAATAATTCCAGAAGTGTAGGTGAGTTCAACCACTAAAGACAATGGAGAAAAAGGTATCAATCACAGAGAAAAAAAAAATGGCACCAGGGAAAGTCAGGTTATTTCCCTCCTGTTGTTAAACTACAATACCCTTTGCTCTGAGACGTTCAAACTGTTCCAACTAATCTGTTACCTTCCATTCAATATATGTACTTGAGCTTTGCATTGCCACTTGCATTTATATCTTATTTAGGTATATACATTTATCCTATATATATACAGGATATAGATTTATACCTATTACATTTAATAGGTATACATATTTTCATATATATATTATTTAGAGATACATAGATACATATATATGTAAAGGTAACTTTATACACAGCTCTTGGACCTCAACAGAAGACATTCAAAACATCAATCACCAATTATATTGCAGACAAAAGCATACGGAACATAAAATGCATGGGAGCATGTGGTGTTCAAAGACAGATGACTCTGAAATTCATGATACAAATTAGCACCTTTCCTTACTTGACTACTCAGGAAGAGGAGATATTTTGTAATTCGCAGTCATCTCCAGGTGCTAACAATCCATTCATTAGCAGCATTTTCACCAAACAGGAGGCTGACCTTGACAGGAAAGTTGCCTCACTTTCAACATACTATTTAAAATCCAATAGCCACTTTGATTGTTGTGAAATGGGTATTGATAGAGATGGAAACTTGAAAAAACTCAATTTATGGATAAGTAAGTGCAACAGATGTAGTGTAAGAAAGTACTGTTTACATGAAGACAATCTAACACGGTTTGGATTTGAGTTATTACACTGCTGCTGTAAAAGTATGCTTCTTGCTATCTCAGTATATAGACCCCCCCAAAAATATAGGGCTGAAATCTCTAGGGTGAGCAACATTCCTCTTTCTGGAGTTCCTCCATGTTCATGATCTACAAAGTGGCATAAAATACCTATATACTATGCGTATAGAGAAGTGGCTGGTAGGGCAGCGTAATAAGGAGACATAGCTAGACCCCAAGTTCCTTCACTGAAAAGAATGGTCCATGAAAAAGACTATTTAGGGAAGTACTCCTGAAGGACAGACATTTTTGCAGCTCGGTTTCATAGATGTCTCTTTCCCATCTGCCTCTCCAACAGTAAATATACATCCCACAAGTCAGGATTCAGTCAGCCCGTTCCAAAAGGATGTTGGTACTTTATTCTAGTACATCAGCCAAGGACATTTTGTAATATGAACAGCTAATATTTAAAGTAGTTCAACATGTTCTGTTTGATTAAAAGCTTTCACGGAAAGTCTTTATTTGTGGAAAAAGATCACAATCCTTCTGAGGAAGGCACGGTGGCTAATGTATCACAACCATTGTAAGAACTGAAAAATACCCGTGAACATGTTTTCTTACCATAAAGCACAAGTGTAATAGTCTTCCTCTTCAGCCAAGCAGAACTGCATTAACCAATATTTTAATTCTGCAACTGCATTTATCAGTAAACCCATGGATATAACACCCAGCCAGAGGTTAAATAGAACCTAAGGAAAAAGACTGTAGTATGTCTTTCTCCACAAGCAAATCTGAAGATGCCATTTAACAACAAACCTGCCATTCCCAGAAATACAGCACTGATGGGAACTTCATCAGATTGCTACAGAATGCTGCCACTTTACTCTGATTCTTGAAATAATGACCTTATTTTTCAGAGCGTAACTTCTTGCTCTTTACAGCTGTCATTGTCAACATTTAAGAATGGAAAGTACTCTACAATGCACAGCCATTTAGCATGCTACCATCAAGCAAGGACATGAAGACAATTCTGGATCATTTGAGTAGTATAGCTTGTAGGGGCAATGTTTTCAGAAACAAGAAACAATTTTCAGATCCTAAACTTGAGACAATTTTACAGAAGTGATTTCTTACCACTGCAATAATTCTGTCCCTTTCCTGGTACTTCGCTAGGGAGACATCAAAAAAACAGAAGCACTTGCAATCCCTAGACATTGCTGAAATTCTTAGCATAAGTCAGTCATTGAATTTCCGATGAAAGATATTTTAAAGAGCAGAATCAAAATCTCAGCAACTTTCACTAACTCTCCAGAAAGCCCCTTCTGTTTTCAGCCACTAAAACCTGGGCCTCCATAATTTTCAAACTTAATGGAGAGACAGCTTCAGACCTTCAATTCACAGTCATTTCTGTTAAAGATATATTTACATTTGAAACCACTTCCAAAGTAGCCCTAGAGACTAACATAAACTGGATTTTTTCCCCTACCAATTTTTTTGTCAAACAGGATTCAAACCAGGAGCTAGAAATATCGCTGAAATACAAGCAGGAATTTAGGATGTGTGACAATGTTATTAAGGTAAGGCTCCACTTATAGGAACCTCCTGGACACAAAAATGTGCAGCTCTGAGAAAAGCAGGGTCCTGTCTCTTCCACATATTTTCCACAATTAGGATAAGGTCTGCAAGGGAAGCCATACAACTTCCACTGGTAAAAATGGCTTCATTAACAGCTACAGTCAAAGCACTTTTGACAGATTTGACTTATGTTCCCAGCCTTGTGCTTACTCATAGTCTATTCCCAACCCACTGCCTATTCCTAACACATCCACCTCACCTTCCCACATTCAGTCTCCTTATATCAGCGTCACTTACTGTGAGACCTTTTTCCCTTACCTATTCTCCTTTAATGACCTACTGTCTTCAATTTCTCTTGCAATTTTGTTTGTCCCCTCCCCACTATACTCAACCCAATAAATCCTTCAGTGAACTACCAGTGTTTTCTGCCATATTACTCCTCATCCTGCTTTTGGAAGCTATCCCTCCTCCAGTATTTCATCCCTCCCGCCTTTAGGGCGGCACTAATACTGTATGACTGTACCTAACACAAAGGGAACATGTTCTGGATCGGTTTAATACAGCAATGAATGACAGACTAAAACCATGGTAGTCTTTAGCTTATACTGCCTTACTATTGTCACTTATCCAACTTGTATGGTAAGAGTGGTAAAAGCTCTCCCCTGGAAATGAAGAAATCAGATTTCAGTGTCCTTCACAAAGCAGAGAGGACGAAGTTCATGCAAACTTGTACAGATTGAAATAGTTCTTTTCAAAGTATGTCAGTAAAAATAGATTTCATGCAAGTCTGTAATAAGACAAAGGCTAATTAGCTGCAAGCACTTTTTGTTGAGGTCAAGAGGAGCTACACCTGGGATGATTTTAGTCTGGAATAGCTACACTTATCAATGTAGTTTGGTTTTTTTTTTTTTTTTAAACTCAGGGCATATCACATCACACCTTCATTTTTACTTGACGCTAAAGTGACAGGGCTAATGAAACAAGTTATTTTGACAGGACAGAACCTACTTGAAAATAACACCTATGTCTCAGCATTCTGTACTTGGTATAACACCCAAGATTCCTGTAACCTAGAGAAGTCAGTCAATATTTTATCTTTTTTTCTTTTTTTTCCCCCTCTGCATTTTTCTCTCCCTTTTTCCCCTGATTTGTATAGCTGGTAATATTCAGTGGATCAATAGCCCCATTGTTTCCTTCTCATCACTCATTTATGAGATCTCAAGCATATACAGCTGGTCATCAAGCACTGTTTCTAAGGATGTTTCATTCTTTCAGAACTTCTTTCACATACCAAAAACCCCAGGTTCTCCTAGTCCTGCAACAATCTCTCTGCTGAGACACCTTCAGAAGCAGGATCCAGAACACACAAGACTGCTGAAACTACAGTAGTCCAGGACTGTCAGTCAGGCATTGCCAAAACCTTGTCCTGGGTTCACTGAGGTTTACTGAAGCTGAGATGTTTGGAAGAAAAACATTTCAGGTTCACTATGTCACCACTTTCCTCTGTCTTTTTACTTAGAAAATATCCACCTATTTCTGGAAGTAACCTACCAGCAGAAGTCTTATTAGCTTAAATAGGACTTCTGCTCCTAACTCTCACAGACTCTTTGAAAAACTATTCACAGCACCAGTAATTACTTTCAACACAGTTATGCTCAGAGGACAGGAACCCACCGAGGTACTCTCAAGCAAGACAGTCTGTGGTCTACTCGATTTTTATCCAGCTTCTTATCCCAACCCTTCAGTGAAGCACTACAGTTAAGGGCCCATTAGTGTTACAGTAAGAAGCGCTCCATGCCCCAAGGGTCACCCTGCACAGGTTTGATTGCAAGAGGAAGACTTAAAATTCCAAAGGACAGACAAAATAAAGTCTTATTAATAGAACAGAGCATAAAAGCAACACATGCAAGGTACTACTAGATGCTAAATACTGCCATTCAGTAACTGTGCACATTTAACCTCAACCCTCAAAACACAGGAAAGGTGGGACAAAGAAGTAAGATCAAAATACTTACCCTTCTTCCCTTTGTTATTTAGTACAGAATATGTCTTTCACTGTATCTTTTTAAATAAAAAATATGTAGAAACACATCTAGAAAATACACTTGACATCTCTTCCACTGAGCAGTTCTTGCTGCCATTTCTTGCTGACATTGCAAGTGAAAGAGAGCCTGTTTGGGGTACAGTACTCATTTAGATGTTTTGAATCATCCTGTGCATCCTCTCCCTTCTTTTCTCACTCCTCTGCCTACATAGGCACCTAATTTAGATTTACTGGAATAAGTGCTATGAATACATCCTGCCTGCTTCATCCCTTACTCCAATTCCTTTTAACTGCACAGCTACCCCCTGCCAGCCCTTATGCCTATGGTGAAATCAAATAGCTCTATCTGCCCCAGTCAGTTAAGAGGAATCTCTCGGCAAGGTTCCCAGCCTGGTAACACGTTAGAGACGGTTCCTGCAGTTTGTCAGAAAGCTTCTCAAGGACTACATTTTTGCACCAGAGGAATTAATAGCTCCAGGCTTGTAAAGATTTACGTATCTCCACAAAATGTCAGTAAATCTGCAGCTATCATACCAGAGATGATGATTAGCACTGTGCATATTAAACAAAGGGGTAGTGAAATCTGATTTGCATATTTCTGACACGCACACAAATTCCCACTGCTTTCACAACATAATATCTACATGGTTCATTTTATTTTGATTAAAATTAACACATTTCACTGATGACCTTTAAAGGAATGCTCGCTTCCAGACTCTTAAATGCACCATTGATCTACTACACTTTGTCAGCAAAACAATGATCATTCCTAAGATGCCTCTGAAAAGCTACAGTCTTACACAGATCAGTCCATAAAGTTCCCACTGACGTAAGCAATACAGAGATGCAGAATTTGCATAATCAGCTCATTTGCTGCATTCAGCGACAAGGGACATATTCTGCCAATTCACACCCTCACCAGAAGGTTGCTCTAGTTAAGAGGAAATTGCCACATTGCAATTCAACAGGCATGAAGTACATTAGCTGGGTAGCAGCTAAGTAAATAAGCAAATGAAGATATATGTAAGTTATTATTACCTTTGCTCCATAGACAATGAAAATGACCTTTGTTGAAAGGCTGGTTCAGAATCAGAAGGCAAAACTTCAGGTTTCCTGTAAGATAAATGTTGATTCTTATTAGCAAGAATATTGATTCCCCTCCCTTTTTTTTTTTATTTTGCTTTTGCCATATTAATTTTAGTCCAGCCACCTCAGAGCAACTCCACTAATTTCCTTGCTTCTTCGGTTTCATCATTTTCAGATAGAGAAGCTGCCAGAACTTCATTGGACACCTTCTACTTGGTATGGTTTTGCTGAACCTTTAATTTATAAGTGATTCTTACCCACTGAAGGCCTTCCTCAACAGGACCCCACATCTATACAGCTCTCTCATTTAATCTCCCACTTGTTGCTGCCACCTGGATGCAGCATTTACTGATATGAGCTTTGCCCTGGCCTCTATTAACAGGGAAGGCTGTAGCTGACCCCATATGAAGCTGTCTCTAATCTAGATCCAATATTCCACTCTCCTGGTGGATGCAGAACTCTTGTTGCCATCAGTGGCTTCTGTGCCTATGTTTTCTTATCATGTAGAAGCTCTAACTGTGGTAGATCCACTCAGGTAGATACTTTACAAATACAGAATGAAAGGCCATGCGCAAGGAGCTTAAAATCAAAGCTAGTAAAAGCAAAAGCAAACTTTAGCCTGTGTTATCTAGGTGATACTGCAGACTAAAAATCTCACTGGATTTACCAGCAACCTGAACTGATCCAACTTGATTGTGTTCCTAAAGCCTCCTGCCCTAGCAATATGTCCGTTGTGAAGGTTGATAATAAACCTACAAATATAAAAGCCTTAAAATAAGAGGATTTATGATACCACACGCTTCGGTTTCAAAGAGTAAATACGTAAATCTTACGATGGTTGCCTGTGGTGGGATTTGCATTATTTCACTTCCTAATTATCTTGCCAATCATATAGGAATACAAGTTTCCCCTGGAGCTTGATATCCTTAGGCAATTGGGTTAATGAAGTATTATTTGGTCATGTGAAGCCACTGTAACTGAAAAAAGAAAACCTCAATCACTAGAAAGTCTTTTGGGCTTTTGAGCAAATCCAGTATAGCAGGAGGCAGAAGGCTACAGATGAAGCTGTCACTTAAGCCATCTGACATTACCAGGGAAAATACAGGTGGTGAAAGTCCTGAAGGTGCAGGAACATCTTGGGGTGGGAGTAGGGAAGGGACAATCTTTAAAAAAACAAATTAAATGCATGGTTAAGAGATTGGGACACCACTATCCTGCATCTCGCCTTTCAAGTGATTTAGGGTCTCTCCACCGACCCATTCTATGCCTCAGTTCCCCAGAACACAAATAACAGTACTGTTCTCCTTTGTAAGTATCAAGAGAAACACTACTGAAGACCTAGGTAATTTTTACTCCAGTAAAAAGTCTACATGTTTATCACAGCTATTTTCTGGATGGTGCTTTCAAATACCTTCCCTCATGTCTTCCACTTGCATCTTTGCTGTCATGGTCCACACTTATATTTAATTCATGTATATATAGGGGAAAAAATTTATTTAGGGAATAAATTTAATTAGAAAAGAATGGAGAGGTCAGAGGACCAATTAAACAAAGGAAAGTGAGAAAAACCTTTTTCTTTGCATAGTCTGAACAGATTTGCCTTGTCCTTGAACTTTAAGAGAAAGGTAGAAAACAATACATTCAAACTAAGTGCCAATTTCCAGCTGCCTCACAAAATGGGACCTCAGCAGCAGATCTCTTAATGATGGTTAAGTGAGAAAGGCTGCCAACTCCTTATATTAAACATAATCACCTAGTGATGTCCTCCACTGAAGAGGGCCAGCAAACATCACAGGTTCTTTTACTGATACGATAATACAAATAGACACAGGTGCTGTACACCTATTCCTGCTGGTGAATCACAAAAGGCATTTCTACCCTTAAGCCATATCAGCATATGAAAATGCAGTAGATTTTTAGCTTTTTTTGCACATCAGGAGGACTCTCGTTATATATTAAGATATGTTTTTGAAGCCAAGGCCTGGCTGTAGGTGTCCACACCGAGACTTCAGAGGCTAATTTTCAGAGATGACACTTTCAAGAGCTTCCAGTGAGTCCTTAAGAGCTGCTGGCTCTTACTTGTTCAGTTGTTGCAAAGAAGCATAGGTAGATGCCCCCAGCACACACAATTAGGAGGGGGTTTCTGTGTGTTTTGGTTTGTTTTTTTCCTTTTTTTTTTAGCACAGTTATGGGTTGAAAAAGTGGAGAAATGCAAATTATTGTTTCTCCTGCTTTTAGAAAAGTGAATGTTCCAGTCATTTCAAGCCACTGCAATTAATGTATGATAAAATGCTATGATTAATGCTACCAAAATAAGCCTAAATGTCAGTATTTTAATGGTGCTTGCTGAGTTAATATAAAGCTGCACAAAGGGCTCAGTCCTCGGTAGATGTAAAACACTAATAAAATTGGGCTGCAATAATTTAGAACCATTGCCCTAAAAACTATTAATAAATTGGGACTTCTGATGGCAAAGACCACATCAACGGACAGAATATGCAGCATCCATCACTCTGAGAAAAACTGATGAGAACTCACTGTGCCACTGCTCCGAGCACTCTACTGGCTATTCATTTGAAAACAAATCTACTTCAAGGCCATTTATCTTTAAAAGCCCTTAACAAATTAGGAAGCATCTATCTCCTGGACTCTCTGCCCATCCATTTTTCACAAAGATAATTAGCACCCTGACCCAACCATTAATGAAATTGTGCTCTGTTTGGACTAACGGGAAAGAAAATCTGTAAGCAAGAATTCGGCAGTGAAAATAACCTGTCCCAGATATGGGTATCTCCACTGAAGAAGCTTTTGTTGGCCTTTTGTTAGAGGCAGAAAAAGTTGGTCTCTTGCATAGTTTCTTTCATTTTTAGTATAATTTTCTCTTTCATTATGTACTTTTCTTGCAGCTTTTGCACACTGAGCAAATTCAGCCATCTGCAGCACAAGCAGAGAAGAATAAATTCCTCCATACAAAACCTCCAGCTTATTCTTGATGTTTACATCAACACAGAGAATGAATGGAGCCAAGTCCCACAACGTAAGTCCTCTTGTAGAGCAATTAGCCACACAGTAAGGCCCGATTTCTACAGGACAGAAGGATGACTATAGGAAATTTTTACTTGCATTTAGGGAACCAAATTTGTTCATCTCCAGTCTTACCCACTTGTTTTCCTATTTACTGCTTATAAACCTTACAGTCTTACAGGCATAACTTAGACACATGTATTAACAGGTACACAACCACATCAACAGCCAGTTATATGCAAAAATCTAGTTAAAAAAAAAAATCTTGTAGCGGACTTGGAAAATTCCTAGTCTCTGGATAAAGCTGGATCATTTTAATCCTGCCGGAAACACAGAGAACCATTTCCTTACTTTCCCAGGCTGCAAATCAATCAACAATCCCTACAAGTCCCACTGGGGCCATCAGTGAATAACCTCATCCTTTCTGAAAACTTTTTCCCTTGTCTACTTTCCAACTTTTATTTAGCTGCACTTCTTGACAAAGCTTTTCTCATGGTTGCTTAGAAAGAAGGTTAGAAAGGTTGCTTAATCAAAGGTGTTGTGAATGTCTCTGACGGCCTATGCAATGCCTTCTTATACCACTTTAACTCACTCAGAAGAAGTACAATATATTTTAGAGCACACATTTGCTATTCTAAAAGCCTTCTTGGCTTCTCCCTGTCATATTATACTTATCTAGCTATTCTATAAATATTTATAATATCATTATGCATTTTTTATTGATTTCCCCTTGTCATGTGCCAGTCTTCAGGCTGTATGTCTGTCACAAAGCATATGCAAAAGGCATATATATTTTTAAAGATAACCTTTTCTCTGGTAGCCAATAAAATAATATATGCCCCTTCTTTGTTTACTTTCAGTGTTAGGATAATATCACTAGAAGTTATTCTGCATACTGTGGGGTTCCTGGCTACTGAATTTTCCAAGAGGGAAAAAGCTTTTATTGCTTCAAACAAGAGGGCCTTTGGGAAAGATCACTGCCTTTGTGAAATGATGTAAACAGTAACATGCAATGGAGGGGATATGCTCTGCTAAGACACATGCATGCCTCAAGGTGCTAACAAAGCATGACTCAGCAGTCAGAGCTTCCACCACAGAAAGGGGCTTCTGGTCAGCAATTCCTGTTTGGTTTGTTGTTGTTTGGTATTTGTGTTTTACTTCTTGCCTGAAGAGGAGCCATTCCTTTCCTTTCCAATGATCTGTCAAACTTCTTTCACAAAGAGGCAGGTTTAGTACAGAGGAAGAAGAAGGAAAGAGAGAGGTAGTATGGGGACAGAGGGATTTTACCATTAGTGAAGTATTTCATTAATTTAATCTAGAAAGTTGAAAGTTGGAAGACAGTTATAAATTTTCAGAACACTTCTGTACTGATAGAAATACATCCAGATATCCAAGATACTAACCAAGATCCCTTGAAAAGATACTGCAGAGATTTGGGTTACACATATTCCTGATCACATCGGTGGGAGTCCAAATATACAATGAGCTTCCAATAGAGAAAAACTGTGAATGATCCCACTGAAAATTTCCTCCTGCTTATGTTGCTGCTTTCACATCAGTCTACTTTCCAGGACTTAACATTTTTTTTTTTTTTTTAAAAAGCGATTTGGTTTCCAGTACCGTCATTCAGGAAATTCCTGCCCAACAGATTAGTTTTTTAAATGAACAGTCACTGCCTGCTTAAATGTCAGAGTATGTGGGAAAGGACAAGGCATTTTTTCCACAATTCCAAAAGAGTGACACTGATAAAAGACAGCGAAGCAACGGGCTGAGGCAGCTCTTTGTACAGCAGTTAAAGTTTCTTCTGCTGCAGAAGAATTAGCATTGAAATTGTGATTCTAAGAATTCCACATAAATTATATTTTGTGGGAGTCTATCATAATAAACCCTAAAGAAAGCAGTTCATGAAACCAGCAAACATAACTAAATACTGTTCATGCAGAACTACAGTGAAGATAGATAAGGCTATTGCTACAGATGACCAAAGCAAAATTACTGAAGCAACTTCCTATGTTGTTAGTTTGGGGTTTGGCTTTGGTGTTGGTTTGTCTTTGTTTGGTTTTTTTAATTAATACATTAAATTCTCCTATTTAATTGAAATACAATCTACCAAAAAATCAGAAAGTATCACTTTTTACTTTAAAAATTTTCTTGACATACTGTGTGGATTGAAAAACTTGGCTCCTGTGTAGTGCTAAGCATTACTAAGTCAAACAAAAGCTGGAATGGGAACTTCTGCTATTGGTGAAGCAGATGTCACTAACAAGGGATAATTAACAAGTGAGCTTCTAAAGGTATTAATTTTTTTCTTGATGTCATAATTCATTGTAATGAATTGGAAAGGACAATTTTAACAAACACTTAAGGAAAAAAGGTTTTAATACTGATTTTCCTTAAATTAGGAACACGGCTATTTAAAGAATACAACTCTATTAAAGTAGCCCACATTCTTGCTAAATGAAGGCTCATGTGAAAAAATGACCCTGATTACACCTGAAGTATTCTGGTTTTACATCAGTAAAAGAGAAAGGACACTAAAATGGTATCTTTTGGTGCCTCAAATGGCAAAAAATTATTGTAGCGTTGAATACACAGAAAGGAAAGATGTTCTAACTGCTCACTACAACCTCAAAAAGCTTCTTGGTAAAACTTTTTTTCATCTTGCTGTATTAGTTGTAGCACCACAATTAGGTTTTTCTTTGACATTTATCAGCATTTTTCGTGCAGTCCTAATGGGTTATTTGTTCCACTTATCACTTGAAAAAAAAATCCAAAACACTGAATCAGAGTTTCCACTAAACAAATTACAATATATTGCCCTTTTTTTTTTTTTTTAAACCTTGTCTTTATGGAAAAGCAAATAGATGCTCTGCACATACACAGATGTTACCTAACCGCAGAGAACGTGGGATTTTAAAACTAAAAGAAAGGAATTTGTGGGATCAGAACCAAATCTACGTCATTTTCTGCCAAGTAAGCACCTGGCCCCAAGTGTTAAGTCCAAAACCAATGCCCTAGGACAAACTACTTGCCAGCTTATTGAAATGGACCATTTCATTCAGGGCTTGTTTTAAGAGCTACCATCCACTTCCCAAATGTAATCAGCTGGAACAGCCTCCCTCATCAGAAATGAAGTAAGTAAATGCAAAAACTAAGGAGAATGAATTGCTAAGACTAAGGAGCATATCTGTTTCCCGAAAGGGTTTCTTCATTGTGGTTCTTTTTTTTTTTTAGACATTGAAACACCTCCTATAGTTTCCTACCCGATATGCAGATGCAGTTCCTAACAGGCAATTATTCTTGAAAGTTGACTTCTGCCTCATAAGACAAGATTCTGGTTTTATCAATGAATGTATTTGGCAACTCACTGACTACAAGCACTACCTATGTCTACCTTAGCAAGTAGCATGGCACAATAAGATCAGGTCTGTACAGCAAAACTGTTGATGCTGAAGGTATGCTATTCAGACTATACATGTTTTGGGAAGAAAGGGAGGGAGGGAGGGAAGGAGGAAGGGAGGCTACTTCAGGTTAGGTCTAGTCTGGTCCTGTAGACTAAATGCCCATTAGCAGTAGGAGAGCATTATGTGCACTCCTGGAGCACATTTTTAGTTTCATCCAAAAGGAAATTAGCTTACATATTCCGAAACGACACTGCAATGTAAAGCAAAGAACAGTAAATAGGCAGGATCAGGAGACTTGCTTCAAAAGCATATTCTTGATCCAAAATAAAATGCTAATGTAAATGTACCGATAGTTGCATGGCTTTTGGCTTATCAATTTTTTATTTTTTAAACAATGGCTTTACCAAACTAAGGTGACTAATGCCACAAGATCAGCTTAATTTAAGTGAACAACAGATTTTTGTAATCCTATCATCAAAATTTGGCTCTAACTTTAGATTGTTCTACTTAAGAGGCAACCTGACACTTATGTATGTCCTCTAGGAAAGGTGGGGGGCAGTGTTAATCCAAAATTTGAGCTTATCTGCACTATAAGTTCCTGGAAAAGCACTTAACATTGAATCCTAAAATACTACTTTTTAAGGTTACCTCTCAGAATAAAACTTCACTTTGCCCTGAACAAACAGTTCACCTTAAACAAAAACGCTGCTCACTCTGATGTTCTCTTTCTTGAACTAAATTTTCCCCCAGCAGTGCTTCCCTTCACCGGGAAACCCAGGGCTCTGCTGTGATACCAGGGAATCTAAAAAGATCATTTCAAACTTACTCAGACCAAATCAACACTCTGAAATTTAAATGTTTCATGTTTAAGAAGTTTCACAACTCCTGCAGAATGGCTACTTTGAAAATGGAACAACTTCTTTCAAGCCAATCAGTAAAATCCACTCCCTACGTCTGTGCTCTTGCTAACAAGGTACTTGTCAGCTTTAATTCAGAGAAACAGTTAAGCCTGAACTATTGTATTAATTATAGCCACTACTTATAAAACATTGTGTAGCTGCATTTTACCGCACTGAATCCCAAGCCTCCAAACAAGCCATTTAATTTTCCTCCTAAGTGTGACAACTCCAATAATAAACCAGCACAAATTATGCAAAAGGATCACAGACCTTACAAACATGTTCTCAAACTTATTGAATGAATAAATCAAATATGCATATCCAGCTGCTTTTCGTGCAAAGGCAGTGTTATCCCTGTCAATGCATTTCAGTGTTAATTTTTTCATGTAAATTCTATTGATTTTTAAGTATTTTACAGCTCTTAATTCTCCAGGCAAATTCCAGCAATAGGAGTAGGAAGAAAAGGGGATTTGTGCAAACAGTCTTATTGAAAAGCTGCAATGTGGTACTCTCTGGAGAGCCCTCTACAAGAATTTATGTGAATTAATTCAAAACAACTAATTTTTCACAATAAGTCACAAACATGGCCATACACATGGGATAACCCACCTACATTATTCATCACTGCTGCTCCTAGAAGGGTGCTACACCTTGCAATGAAAACTTGTCAATGAGTTCTGGTGCTCCTCTGGAGACTGTGAGGGTTGTGGTTCTCACCTCAGTATGTGATGGGACACTTCTTTTCATGCAAACTCCTATAGTCCCTAGCTGCATTTCTGAGTGCTTGGGACTTCTGCTCTTTATGTGTCAAACACCTCAGTCTGGTCAAGCAGAATAAGATCACACAGTTCCCAGTAGTGAACCTGCAGTTTTAGGTAACTTGTACAGCATCACAAAGAAACTTCATGGCAGGATTCAGCTCCCCAGGGCAACATTCAACTGAACTGAATCATGAGAACTGTCTATTTAAATATAAATCATAACAATCACAGTTCTTACTATTAGACAGATGGAAATGATGCTTGTGCCCCATTACCAACTCTTGTTTGAAAATAAACCCACTGGAGTAACCAATCACTTCGGGGAGGCAGCAAGGTACATAAACCCTAACGGGTTCTTGGAGAGAGACACTGACATACGCACTATTTGCTACTGCAAGGCCTTTGGCTTGGTTTAACTCATACCCTTGCTGCTTGTCTCCAGAGATGTTGCTGGACCATCCATCCATCCTTCTGCACTTTGTGCAAATAGGACTTTCATTTCAACCTGAGCACAACAAAGTTCAGAATTAGGTGGAAGCAGCAGGGGTTTTTTTAGCTGAGATACTATCACCTAATCAGTTATACTCTTCCAGTTTTCAAGACTACCAGTTGGACTCAGATTGCCCAGTGATCCAAAAAAGAAAGAGATTTCCAATATATGCACAGACAAGCAAGGGTCTAGGAGACTAGTTAGATATATTTCATCCTGTGGCATGGAAAAAATAGCCAGCTGAGGCTGAAGAGATGAATAGGGAGTAAAATAGCAGGAGGGGGGACATTTTTCTGCAGAATGGGAAGTCTAGTCCCCAAGGTTGCAGAATCTGCCATGACCTTTCGTATTTCAGATAAACTTTAAAAGCGCATGAATTTCACTGCAACTAACTTCTAAAACAAAATAAATATACTAAATGCTTTGCTTTGTTATTCAAAGGCAAGTCATCTTCTGAGACAGTACCCATTTTACACCTTCTAAGTTTGATACCAATTGGAAGCTCTTAAAAGACAAGAACTAGACATACAGGCTTGCTATAACGATATAGATAGTGTTATGGTAAATTTGACTTTCCTGTTTAAAATTTCTAGGCACAGAGCATTAGGATTGGAGCTTAAATCTACACCAAAGTGAAAATGAAAGCAGATGCGGAGAGAATCTATGAAATTTCCATTTTATCTTTGGGTTGAAAAATACACAAATTACTATAAAACATTAGCTTCTAGTTTTAACCTTTTTTCCTCAAAAAGATATTAAAATATCTTCACTTCAGAGAAACTTCAGGAACCACCAACAGATCTCTTCAGTGCCCCCAAAACTACTACTACTATTCAAGTAAGTTCTTAAAAGAAAACCCAAGACAGTTGTTCACTTTATAGTTGATTAATAGCCAGGTCTAATATAATGTCCTCCCTGCATTTTAAAAACACAGCATCGTCTGAATACACCATGCTAACAATACTCGTTATCTAGGATGTCTTTATTTCTATGGATACAACTAGGCATACAAACTCCCTGCCTGACTTGAGAACTTCAGATGTTATCGTCAGCTCAATCTGCACGCTGCAAGGGTAAGTTGACTTCAAGGAATCAAAAGGCAGAGAAGGCAGACGTCACTAGTCTCTTTGGGCAAATCTGTGTAAAGCACAATACCCTCAGCAAACATTCAGCTCTGCAAACAGTACAATGCCATTTTATTTCACCTACCTATGGTCAACATATCTTTGGGTATTTTCTATAGGATTAACAAAATTTAATACCTATCTAATGATTTACATATTAGAATACTGACCAAAGAGTAAGATTCACGTGAATGCATAAGTGCCTGACTGCTCAGCACTCAAAACCCCTGCTCTGCTGCCACCAAGCACTCCACTGACACTTCAGTTATTGGCATTAACATTTCCTATGCACATAAAAGTCTGATTTCTATCTGCACCAAGATGCACCTTAGTTTAAAAGGCTGACAGAACCTGATGCCTCCTTTGATCTCAAAACACCACTGCTATTCACCAACTAGACATTTCTCTACTGATCTCATTTGAAGGGCACGTTTGAAGTAGCTGTTCTCAGAGCATACCTAATAGATCCAGCTTCACAGTGTCAGCCATCTCCTTTTTAAAAACTGGGAAGAAGCTATACCTTTTATCAGCACCCATTAATAGTTGGAGCACTCCCTCAGGAGGCTGATGACCCACACTCAGGTTCCTTCTCTGTCAAAGGGCATTCACGTCCAAATCCCGCCTCAGTCAAGACAGTGTTCTCCCCAGACATGACGTTATTCTCGGGAAAGCAGATCCTTCCCTCCCTGCTCCAAAAGTTAAATATATCAGTTGAATTATTTTCATAAAACATTTAAACAGGAGGAGCACGTGGAAGTCCAACTCTGCAGTCCACTGACCTGGATAGTTTGTTCTGCAACATTTACTTACGCAAACCTCTCTTTCACACCTTGAATAAATCCTCCAATTACTTCACCATGGTATTACAAGAACATTATAACCACTGTTGCCTCCTTCCTAATGTGTGACATGCTTTCAGAGAAAAGTGTAACCTCTGGGTTTGTAAGATATTTTTCAGGTGAGAAGAGTGGTTCTCAGTATCTTCAGAAGATTTGGCACTTGGAGTCACAAAAGGAGGAAATAACTTTCTGCAGCACAGCACAAGTTGTCTAAATCCAACAGAGCAGGATTTTAGATGCTTCTTTCTTCCTGCTGCTCATGGTATTCCCACTGACAAGCTCAGTCTGATTCCTTCTTAGTACACTTATTCTGATTGATTGTACTCTTCGTACACACCAAATTCTCCCTCTGCCTTGTGTACACAGTCTAACTACCATGCTCAAGACAAGTACACCGTGGCTAAGTCATATATGCATTTGCTGAATAGCCCAAGGGCTAAACTCCAGTATAACACTGCAAGTGCAGACAGTAACACCCCATTTTCAAAAATGGGAAAATAGGCATTATGACTGTAGAAGATCACATCCCTATGGAGCAAATGAGCAAATACTAAAAACAAAAGTTCCTTTCTGCTTCTCAGCCTGATCTTATAACAAAGATTACAAATCACAGATGGCTTCTGGCCAAATTCTAGTTTGAACAACTTTACAAACTTCTGTTTCCCTATTTCCCCTCAGCCATCCCAATGAAATATAGTATTTCTTACTGTCCTGAACTCTTGTGTACTAATTAAGCACTTATTTAACTGCACACAGCATTCAACCAGGCTACCATGGACTTTGGAGTTGGTTGGGTTTTGTATTTAGAAGGTTCACTGAGTTTAAGAGTTGCATAAATAAGTGATCTCTGCAACCATCAATTAGTTACTTCTCAGACATAATGAGTGAGATTGATGAGGAATTCCCATTGACTCCCACGATTCCACCTCATATGCTTTGATGAAAATCCATGCTGAGACAGTAGGTTCTGCAACACCTCCTGCCTCTTCGGGCTGGATGCCAGAGACTATGTTCATGCCCATGCCATCCTTTCAGTCTCTCGATTTTCCCAAAGCAGATTCTTCCGTACTTTGAAGGGAGCAGATCTGATGCAAGGTCCAGAGTGCCATCCAGAAGGTTCACAAGGGCAACAGGGGCTTTCAGGGTGGTCAGAACAACAGCCCACGTAAGCGGTGGCAGCAGTGGGAAGGTGTTCAGGCCCCCAGAGTGAGGTTCTGTTAAAGAGTGATGAGGAGGAGAATGTCTTCCACTATCATCCTGACACTCCTTTTAACAGACATAGGAAGGAAAGGCAATGACTGTAATTTGCCAACAACCTTCATAAACATTTCACTTCTAAAATAATGTCATATGTTTTCATGAGCTTCATTTTATTATTTCTAGAGTTAACTTTTTTACCTAATGGAGGCAGCTCGGTTCTGCTACCTGTTTTAAGACATTCTATAACTTCACATCCACTACTGGCTTCTTTTTTAACAAAAGATTTTTAAGACCTACTTCTCTATATTTTATAAATAGATAAATCTACATCTGGAGAAAACAAGCTAAAATAAATGAAAAGAAAGCTAAAAAACCAAAGGCAATGAAAATTGCATTACATTATCAGCCACATAAGGAATTTTTATGTAACCTGGAAGAAGTTCCTCTTCAAATTTTATTTTGCAATATGTCATTGTGTTGCATCTGGCAGAAAAATAAGACCTAAAATCAAAGTTCTGTGGCCTGAATAGCTTTGATAAGTTATTTGGTGGGCTTACTAAAATCAGTAACTGGCCAACATTTGCATTTTGGAATAAAACTACTGGGTGATAAAGAAACAAATGTAGAACACTGCCAGAATATTGATGCTCCTTCTAGAGGTATAAAAAATTACTTGATGTTGAAAATTTTGGAGTGAGAGCTGTTCATCCTTCCTCTAACTTTTAAACAAGATTGAAAAAGCCCTTTGCAAGTAAATGGTCTGACAGTATTATTGGGATCACTTTGTAGTCTGGTAGAACAGGATACCATATCCAGCAAATACAGGCTCACAAGAAAGAAGGTCCCCCACAGCACACCTGTAAGTAGACTGCTTACACAAGTAGAGCCACCAAATCATTATGACAATCTGTTCCCATAAGATACTTGTCACACAAATAAGGTTTGGTAGGTTTAGTCACTACACAAAGTCTATGATAACTGCTTATGTTATAAGACACTTGTGCTTGCTTATAGTCCCTTGTTTTGACATGCTGCAGATCAGGTATAATTAAAGATAACTGTTACTTTCTTCCTTCCTCCACAATACAGTAAAGCCTGTAAACAAAGACAAGCTCTGGGACCATTAAGAGAGGCCCTTGTTTGCAGACTGTCTTTCCAACCAGCTCCTTTAATTTCAGTACTAAAACTGTCAAGCTTTATTAAGAGTTATGGGGCATAACCATTTCAAAACCATAAATCCATACAGCAGAAAAGTAACATGACTGCCTTAGCGAACATCTCTTTTTAAATAAGCAATATCTCTTTCTGAGACCTAATTTAGCTTCCTTATACACAACTTTGTATTGTAAATATCTTTATTGCTTCTCCTGCAGTGAATATAAAGACCATCATAAAATAATTTCATCCTGATGTCTTCTGGTTTATTTGACTATTTAAAAGTGGACCTCAATGCATATTCTAGTTCTTGCACTGCTATTCCATCCAAATTCACCATAGCTTTTTGTGATCCTTCAAAAACTCTGCAAAGAACTACATTTATCTCCAGCTTCTTTTCATATTTTCTTTCTCAAGTTGCTTCACCTTTTGAGTGTGCACAGCATCCACATGTCCTCACAGCCTCAAGCAGAATGATACTGAGAAAGAAGTATCAAGAGCTCACCGATTAACCACTGCCCTTTAAAAATATCTTTAGCATTCAGCAGACCCAGTCCAAGACACCAATGACCCACTCCAAAAAATCCACCAAAATGACACTGTAGTGCAGGCTTATATTTAAACCTTAAAGCTACCTTACCCATTCCAGGCAAACTACACATTTGCTTCCATTTTAACAGTGCTTAGGTCTTCCACCAGAAGCTCTGCTGAATCAGTGTTCTAGTGAGAACAAGACCAATTCACAAAACCCAGTGCAACTTTAATCATATTCATACTTTCAAAAAGAAACTGAAATTTAACAGACAACTGCTTACAGTGCTTCAAAGGCTTGAACCTCACAGTATTTGACAGATTTTAAAATCAACAGAATTCTGACATTTTCAGTGTTGAAAAAGTCCCATGTACAGTCTTACCAATAACTTCCATTTATTTCAAGCGATTTTCTGGCCTTTACAGCAAAGGAGCTACACTTGAAAATGCAAATCCTAAAAGTGTAAACAGAAGGGTAGTTAAAACAGTATCACATTTATTACTATTTCTTAATCTAATGATTTTTGTAATATGATTGCATGAGGAAACCTTTGGCTTTCTTCATCTGCTTCACGGACTAACAGAGTAGTTCAATTTATAGAACCGCTCGCTGATCATCTAATATTCAGTCTACAGCCACCCCCTTAAAATAAAAGTTTCCTTAAAAACTTAAATGGTTTCTATCTTGATGAGCACTTTTTTTATGTGTTAAGCAACATTTAGGTCAACTTAAAGAAGAAGTTACAGCTGAATATCTAAAAGCATAATTTATGCAGACTAAACATTAGCTGTAAAAGACTTCTATCAGCTGTTTATCAGATCCAGAGAGGCACAGAAAATACACCCTGGCCAGCAAGTTAATACATTTTGGGAAAAGATACTAAGAAAAGGAGCTAAGCCTCTCTCTTCCTCATTACCCTATCTGGAAAATGTGTTTAATAATAATGCTTTGAACTTAAATTTCCATTTGTAGATTTGAAATCACTTTACAAAGGTGCATAAGCATTATTATTCTCATTTCACAGTTGGCCTCACTAAGTACAGAGATTTGTAGCAATTTGTATGAGAAGCAGTGTTCTCTAGTGAATAAGTTAAGAGTCTGAAATTATCTCCCCAGGGTTTTCTTCCCAGCTAAGCTGTAATCTTCAGTCTACACTGAAACCCACTGGGGCAAAACCAGACACAGTCCATCTGAAATTGGTGGGTTTCTACATGGGAATAGAAGTCCGGGCCAGAAACTCAAGACACTGATCTGAAGAATTTCTGCCTAACATTGATCTAGTCGGTTAAAAGTCACTTTTCTGGACCACTGGGGAGATGGTCATCACAGTATTCAGACACAAAAATATGCAAAGAAATGAAATGGCACCTTTTCAGAAGAAAAAGGAAATAATAAGATAAATAGCAGTGGACAGTCTGGAGTTCAGTCAGGGGAACTCCTTAATCACCAACACTTGTTTTCTCTTCTTTTGTTGACAAAAACATCTTTCACCCCAATTTCCTGTAATACAGTTTTTCTTACTGTCTATAATTCCTCCTCTGGACAACAGCTCCTGCACATGGCAGCAACCTTACCTATAGGATTCAATTTTTGTCATGGAAAGCACTTCTCTTTGATAAATCCAAGGATTCAGGAAAATATTAAGAGTACATGTTCTCTGTTAACTGGAACCATTTTAGAATCTTTTATGCTCAAATATCACCTGGTCACTTATGTTAAAATTTAACCAACATTCCAATTTCACACTAGATTAAAGGTTAAAAATTAGGAAGTAGTATGGTATTTTTCTTTTTTAGAATTATAGGAACAATAAAAAATCAGGCCTATAAGGCTAACATCTAGGAAAAAAAAATTTTTTGAGGTTGCAACCTTTAAACTACTATCTATTCTTCAAAAAGCTGCTTACTTTTAGGGTCAGGCCTAAACCATGACAGCCCACAAAGTCGAAAGAATCTCTCACTCTTATCAGCTTCAAAACTACTCCAATTTTTTCCGCAAATATCAGATGGCCAACCAACGCAGCCGCAGTTAGGATACTAAGCCAAAAACATGTTTGCAGACTTTTAACTTAAAATAAACAAAGACCTTAAGTATTTGCATAACTGGTATGTTTAAAAAAATGGCAATAGTTGCCACTGAAATCAATCTGCTTACTCGTATTTTTCTCAGCTGTAGTAGCCTGTACATGTAAAAATTGTATGGACAACCAATTTTGTACATAAATGAGAAAAGCATAAACAAAAGATAACTATCAAAACAAACACAAATCTTAAATGTTTTTAATTCAATAATAGTTTAGCAAGTTCTATACAGAATATGAGTATGAAATAAACAGATCAAACTACTTTTCCAAGTCCAACCTGTCAGACAAAGAACAGAAGATGCCAAACCAGAGTTCTAATAATTCAAGATTTTGCTACAGAGGTTGACACTCCTGCAAAATTTTGTAATTCATAATTCATAAGAAAAAGGTCAAAAGGACTATTAAATAATTTAACTTGCATAACAGAAGAATTTCTTTCATTCTCTTATACTTTTCGTAAGCGCAGAAAATCCTGTTCAAATTAGTCACAAAAAAATCAACAGCTGAAAAACCCACTGTGGTTTTTGTAGTTTATTTCAGCATCACCTCTCTCTTTGCGTTACAGTTTTGTGTCAAGGCATAAATCCGTAATGGATTCATGCTAACTTGTGCCCAGTGCGATGACTGCTAATGCCATGTCTTTGGAGATTGCAACACTGCTTCTCTACACAGTTCTCTCTCTAACGCCCTTTGACTACAACCACAGTTAGTCAAACTTTAACACATGAATGCGTGTTGATGATGGTGACAGGCAAGAACAAAAACTTTGGGTCATGAGCATAAACCAAACACATTTTTGGAAAGTGAATCTTTAAAGAAGGAGATCTCAGTGACAGCCCCTTTCCCTCCTCAGCCAGGGCTTTACAGGGTCCCCCACCTGGGAGCATCTCCTCTACACGGGACTCACAAGGTTAGAGAGGTTGTTGCGGGGAAGCCTTGCACTCTGTGTAAAAATTCACCAGAAAAGAGAAGTAGTTGCAGAAATTGCAATCTGCTGTTTTAGCGCAGTTTTGTGGTTAAGAACTTTTGCTTCTGTTCCACTATAACTGCACTACAACCAAGTCAAAGTTTCCTGTCAGTGAGATCTACTGGGTATACACATTACTTCCAGTTTAACAGCTTCCAGGCTTCTTATGCCACCTCACACTTCCTCCCTAAAGCCACAACCAAGATCATCATTGACTAATATGACAATGCCTAACAAGGGTACAGCTGATAGATTTTAGGTTTGATCCCAACTACAACGCTCATATGACTCCAGCAGATGGTTCATCTGTCTGATTTTGAAACTGGAGGCAGCACTGCAACTAAATGTAGATGAACTGAGGAAAATATATCAAATAGAAGTTTTTACTTTAGAAAACACATTCAAAGAGCATCTCTAATTATGGACAGAATGAAACAGAAGAAGGATGAACACTAGTCTCTTCAGGACTGCATTGATTTTCCAGTTCTGCATGTGAATGTAAATAAATCTTTAATCAAGGTTCATAATTTCTGCACTAGGAAAAATTCAGAGGAAGCAGTAGTCAAAAGAGAAGAATAAAGAAGCATAAAAATATCCATGCACATACACACATGTGCACACACCCACACACACAGCAAGGCATACTTTGCAATATGGAATTACAGCTCTGTATTTAGCTGATGGATTAAGCACCAATAAATTAAAAAAAAAAAAAGCTGAATATTACTTTTCTAATAAAAATAAGTCAAGGATTTAAAATAGAAAAGCCTTTTTAATGAAAAACAAATGGCATTTAAAACTTAATAGCCTTTAGGTCTAATAAAAAAGTCAAATCCTTTATTTAAAGAAAAGAAACTTTAATAATCACACCACTGCTACGCACAAAAGGAACCACTTGCAATGCAATGGGTCCTACTTATGGCTGTCTGACTATGGCAGACAGTAGTAGTACTAACGGAAGAAAACACGTACGCCTAGAAGCAAAATAATAAACTGTTTAAATCAGATTAAACTGAAGGACCGTTAACTTTTTTTTCAAGAGCATTTTTAAAAAACATTAACAAGTGTAAACACTCTTAACTGTAGCGATGAATTAATAGCCAAACACAAACAGATCTTTAGAGTCCCTTATTAGGTAATAACAAGGGTTACAAAACTTGGGGCAACTTTTCAAGATTAAGCACACACTGAGCTGGCACGTGGCATTCACTGACACCGATACTAACTTCGCTGCCTGGGCCGTCACCAGAGTGACTTGTGGAGATTCTGGAAGCACTGGGACATACACAAGCTGGCAGTCATGATTGGTCAAACAGTCTCATAACCAGACAAGTATTTCACTGGCACTATCATGTACCATCAAACCTAAGTTTAGCGGGCACAAACCCAGTCCTCTCCCAGGGCTTGTCACAGTGTCAAAATGACTTGCTAAGTTTGAGTCCTCTGTGTAGATCCCGCACCCACAGGCGGGAGTTCTGTGTTGGTTTTCTAAAGGGCCACGATTTCACCCCATGTCCCAACTGCAGAAGTCTGTGTAACTAACTTCCCTCAACATTCGTGCCATTTCTCCTGATACACAGTAAAAGAACAGGCTGTTTTGATCATTAGGAGAAAAGTTAATGATAGAAATCTTAGATATGAAGCATGCACACACAAGTGTTACACCTTCAGCAAGGCAATAGAAGCTAAAGCTTCAGCAAAGCAGCTCTTATGTGGCAGTCTCTCTTCCAGCTTTTCCTTGATACCCAGTATGTTGACTTTTAAGCTTATCCTATCCCAAAACTCCATCCAGCATGCAGTCTTATTATCTTTGAACTTATTGGAATAATCAATGCCAACAAGAGTGTTCACACACTACAGTTACTTTCAATAGCTGCATTTGATGGGCTAGTAAGAACCACCCAATACCAAAAAATGCAAACGTCTTTTTTTCCTCAGTCTCCCTAAATATTACTTTTTTAAAAGATGCATCAAATTCTTATATCTTAAATATTTGCAGAGTATGCCTTCACTTATTTCCTTTTTTGCTATAATGACACTCAGATAAAACAGGTCAGCAACACTTCAGTTTGGGTTTTTTTTTTTTCATTTTCCAGAGAGAAGATAATGGTTTAGATGGATTTGCCCTATCAATTGTAGTATGCAATTTAATGAGGAAAGTTTCACACCTGTAGTTTTTAAATCAATGAAGTTTCAATGATGAAAAAACAAAACAGCAGAGTGCAGATGCAGGTTTACTTCTAATTCTGTATTTCTTAGGAAGCTAAAATCACCACCATATACAATACAATAAAACTACATATGGTGCTTGCCCTGCAAAAAAATCTCTTGCTGAGACCTTTTTTTTTTTTTAAAATAAATGTAAACCTGTACTTTTCAAAGCATTTTGAAATCCAAATGACAATTCAGTAGACTGCTAAGTACACCTCTATAGACACACAAATGAATCTTCTAATTACCTTATGTCTCTGATGTGGAATGCTAAAAAAAAATTTCACATAATTTCAGCATTAAAAAAGTGATTAAAATGCCCCATTTGGCACCAAATGCTACCATCATAAAAGCAAATGAAGGAACCTGAAATGCGTTTCCACTTTTTGAATATCCAGTTCAAATCTAAAAGCCATGAATTTCAAAATAACGCGGATCTGAACTGAGTAGCTATCCAAACATTCCTGAGTGACAACACAAAAATTGCTTATAATGTGGTGTGACCTCCAGAAATTGGAAAACACTAACACACTAGTGCTGCTTTAAAGCGTATTTTTCGAAAACCCCTGGCTTCACTTCATCTGCTGTCCAGAGCATCTCATGGCATACAGCCCTCCAGAGCAGAGCCCCTGGTGCCTAACATCTCACCCTGCCCCATCAGCCTCCAACCACCACCAAATCAGCAGGTTCAGCTTCTGAAAAGACAGCACTGACATGGAGGCTGAAATTGGGAGGGGAAGCAGGCGGGAATTCAGCATACAGAAGAATGGAGGGGTGAAAAGTAACCTCATGTGGGTCCTGATGGCAGAGATGACAAGATGAATATCACATCATACGCAAATAATTGAGTCTCTACAGTCTAGTAGCCTAACTTAACTCTCACTAATATTAGATATAATTATCCTAATAAAAGCAGACTATCCATATAAAGTCAAAAGGCATGTAGGTGAGATTCGCAGTATAGTTTGCTATTTGGAAGTCTATGAGACATTAACAGGAAATTCTAACAGTAAGATACTTTAGAATTGTGGCTAAAAGGGTGATGGATTTGGCAGGTCTCTATCTCAAAAAATGTTTCAATCTACAAATCATTTTGTTAAACTTTATTTTCCAAAATTCTCTAAACAAAGACCTGTTCATACTTCTGCAAAGCTCACAGTAGTTTACCACACCTCACCAAAGCAAAGTTTAGCTTTTGCTAAGCAGATGTCAAGAAGAAATATTACAGTAACTTTGAGAGACGAAGTGCAAAATCTGGCCCATGTCCCATCTCCACATCCTCTTCATAAGTCACCTTCCAAATGTGTATACCTGCAACTCTTCGTAGAGTTTGGTTGGAGAATGCAGCAATTCTTCCTGAGGGTTCTGGACAAAAATTTGGTTTTCAGGTAACCCAATTCACTGCCTGGGCCAAATGCAATCTCTAGCTATGCAAAGAAAGAAGAGAGACAGCTGTCAAGTAAACAAAACAAAAACTTAGAAAATTGTGGTTTCAATTCCCTTTTCTTTATTAGAAGCCTTTGTATCCTGTCTATCAATATATTATGGACATGCTGTGTATGTTTGAAAACATGAAAGCAGCCCAGTTGGAGAGACAATAAAACAGTATCTACTTATTAGCCTCTGGTTTTGTACATATAAAACAGACCAATAAAAAAGAAAATAAAAAAGATGATCTTGTCATGCTTTAAATAATGTTCTTACAAATTGGTGCAAGTACTGTGGGCTTGTACAGAGCCAGAATGTGAGAGATTGAGATAAATGGGAGTTGTTGAGCTTTTCAGTGAATGCAGAAGCAGCATCCTCTTCTAACCTGAACTCTCCATCACACATGCATTTCATATGTCTGATATTCCAGTGGAAATGTAATTTGATGTCTTTTGAAAACAACACTTCACTATGACTTTAAATTATTCCCCATGGGGGACCATTTTACTCCAGCATGCTTTGTTTACTAGCTCTGCTGCTTGATAGATGCCAAAGATGAAGTTGAGCTCTGTAATGCACACGTTTGGATGACTGAAGACAAAATTCTCTGCTTCTTGGCATAGTTTCCCAAATGATCATGATTCTTAAAGCATTCATTACTGTGTAGTAAGGCAATCTAGATTTCTGTCAAATCATGTTATTTACAATTTATGGAGAATAAAGATTATATAGGAGAGAGACTTCAGTGAGCAAAACCAACACACACAAGGAACACTTCCTGCTCTAATTTTTTTCTCCCCAGTGACCTTGTTATCCTTGCCCTTAATCAACAGAGAGATCATTAACAAGTCACCCTCTTTGAAGCAGGAACAGCGATTGTACAATAAGTACTTGGATATCAAAAATAAAAGCATTCAAAGATTATAGGAAAGGAAGGCCTTTTGACAACAAGATAAACAGTTAGTGTATTTTTATTCTTTCTTTGCACATTCATACTGTATTATTACTGTTGTTAAAGTAACAGCTGCGGGCTCCAGTGAAGATCAGAGCTTCACTGTAATGGCACTGCCCAAGAAGATAAGTAGTAGTGCTCTGGATTTAAAGAGCCGATTACTCACTAATTGCCAAAAGGAGAGAGGAGAAATGCAGATCCAGTCACTGGAACAAAGTGCCACTTGGCATTTATTTTGAATTATGCTAGCAGCATATACAGATATGAAACAAAAAGTAATCACCTGATCATTAAAAAAGCCCAACCTTGAATCGCTATCAAGACGTCCTGGTTTCGGACAGGAATCCATTGTGCTAATGGACATTGCTAATGGACTGCTAATCCATTGTGCTATGCACGCGTGGGTGCTCGCTGTAAGGGGAGTGAGCGAGCAGCTGGGTCGTGCTTAGTTGCTGGCTGGGGCTAAACCAGGACACAAGACAAACTCATGTCATACTTGTCAAGCAGCTGGTCAGGCACACAGGAAAGTTACAAGAACATGAAAGAAAGCCATAGTAATGATTTGAGCAGTGCGTGTCAATCCTACTGTTTCTAACAGCACCAAAACATTATGCCTCAGCTACGTCCATAACTACTGTCAATGGTCACCATTTTCAGGCTTTTCCAAACAGAACCTTTTGTTTGTGCTTTCCTTACCTCAGCAAGGGAATAGTAAGCTTTGTGATGGAACCAAAAATCCGTTTCTTTTCAGAATAAACCATTTTTTTAATAATACGATCATGACAGACCTACCTAACATACATCTATCTTTACAAAAAAGAACATTTTCCTGCCACTTATTTTTCTACTGAGAGTCCTAACTAAAAACAAATAAGCTTTTACAGATATTTTAATAAACTACTGCAGTTTTTACTACTGTTTTAAGATGTATAAAAGATCATGACTATCCTCCCTTAATGTAGACATGCCAGTTATTTGCCATTTCAGTTATGTGAAACTTCTCAAAAGTGTAACATGTCAATGACAAAGGCACAGACCACAAAGTCACTCTGCAAAGAGCTGTGCTAAGAAGCAATACTCACCTTATCTACCTGATCTGCTCCTTTGTCAGAGTTTACAGCCAACATACAAAGATGAGCAGGCTTATACAAGGGCTCCCAAATCTTTTTAAGGGAAAATCAGCTAGTTCACTTGACAATACCTTTGTCCAGAACCCCTAGTGACTAACATTTTCTCAATAGCATGTTTTAATTGTAGATTTAAGTATAACTATTACCAAGGTATGTTTTGGTTTTTATATATATACAACCTTGGACTGTTTGTTTACCTTACAGAACATATCTATATACATATATACTTTCATAACTGAGTTAGTTTTACAAAGACCCTAAAAATGACCCAAAAGCATGTCCAAAGAGGTCTAAGTTGCAGCACTAATACAGATAAAAATATACCTGAAGAGATTGGTTCAACAGAATTGTTATCTGCTTTCTGTACTGCAAAAGAGCTCTTTAATTTACATAGGAAAAAAGTTGAAAGCAGGAAAATTATAAAAAGGACTGGAGGCTGCTTTTTACACTTTGGATGCAGAAATGATATAATCTGAAAAGGTTTTTTTAGGTCAAGCACCAAAAGGCTCCACTGTCATCAACATTACCAAACACATGCAAGTTTTCTACAGAAGCGATTGTCCTGCTTGTCAGATGAATAAGCAAGGTTTGCTAAATCATCTAAATAGCATGGAAGCCTTAAAAAAAAATTTTTTTTTTTTTTCCCTCTTCTGTTTGCAGTAACAGTATTTGGCAGAATTATATACAGAATTTTCTGGTGCCTAGTGGCAAGACCAGAGGCAATGGGCACAAACTAAAACACAGGAGGTGCAGCCTGAACATCAGGAAATGCTTTTTCACTGTGAGGACAACCAAACACTGGCATAGGTTGCCCAGGGAGGCTGTGGAGACTCCCTCCCTGGAGATACTCAAAAGCCATCTGGACATAGTCCTGGGCCACTGGCTGTAGGTGGCCCTGCTTGAGCAGGGGGGTTGGACCAGCGGACCTCCAGTGGTCCTTTCCAACCGCAACCCTTCTGCAGTTCTGTGATGTGTCTTATCGACACTGAAAAAGAAAGTAATATTAAAACTCAAAACGTTAAGAGTAATTTCTGCTCTGTAACAGAACATTCACATTTGCAACAACAGATGATGGGGTTTTATAAGAGACTGACTGGAGTACGTGATTAAAAATTGGTGTTGCTACACTGTTTTATTCTGGTTAAACATCTGTTATGTTGTTGGTTTATGTATTTTGTTCAATTCCCAACCAGAACGTAGAGGGAAGAGAGTTTAAAAGATTGTTCTGAAAAACAGTATGAACAGAGCCATGGTCAGTACATGAGGAAATATTACAATCACAGAATAAAACAGCAATCCCAATGGGCTACCAGCAAAGTGTAGTTTTTATCTCAAGGTTTCACAGTCATTTCTTATAGCAAAGAATCCCTTAACTTGATGTTATATACAATCAGATTGGCAACATTTTGAAATCCGTCACAAAAGAATGTAAGTTTATTGACTCTGCACTGTTAAGTAGAGAATGTCATATAACTCTTCCAAAGAGGTGATGAGTGCAGAGTTACATAAATTCAAAAATTTATGGCACTATATTGCAAAGGAAACTCATGGGATTCTTTTAGTTTATTTTACAAGGTTGGCAAACTTTCTTTAGTTTTAGTTTTAAGCAAACGCTACCAGGCTGAACAGGTCAAAGAAGGTTGGATAGAGTAATTGAATATAGTTTAAGAACATGAGCAGTTTGTTCTTGCTGATAAATTAGACAGCTGCTCTGAATTACATTTCATGCTGTTTTCACACAACAACTAATTTCCTCCTGCTAGTTCTAAAGCTACTTGGAACTGTACACAATTAACTCCACCACCTTTCCTTTATCCTTCAAAAAGCATCAATTTTGTTTGCTTACAGTTAGTTCTCTATATATTCTCCTTTCTTCCTCTATCCCATAATATTATAAAAAAAATAGACATTTGTAATAGAACAAATGCATTAGCAGCATAATGCAAGCTCTGAAATTAATAAGTTATATGATATTTTTAATGAGGAAAAAAGTGCACATTCTTGTACTACAGAACACACATGTCATTGCAAGCTCCAATGAATTGCATTTTTTTCTCATTTTTAATACATTTCACACCTTGAAGTATTTTCCCCACCCATATTTGGAAAAATAGTACTAAATGTCAACTTTTTTGTTTTCTGAATACAATTTACACTTTGTTGTCAACCTACTTTCAATTATTATGCAAATTGTATTATAAGTGGATGCAACATGAAGCTACAGTCTTTTTTACTGAAAAATTTAGGAAAAAAGAACAGGAAAGTCATTGTGATAAAGAATATTTATAAAGAATAAGGTTGCACAACTGCAGTTTAATACAAATATACAAATGAAACATGCTTTTAGAAAGAAGTATCTCTTTAAAATGGTACAATTAATATGTTCCACAGTAGATCTATGGCACAAGAGCAAAATACTTCTTTAGCGAATGACTTGAGGTCCTTGAAAAGGGAAAGTGGTTTTTGTGGGGAACAACAGTTAAGGCACATGCTTAATTTTAAACACAGACAGGCTTAAGTTCTCCCTCCTTCCCCAAGCCTGGGTGGGACAGGTGCATGTGCTGCACAACTATGCTGAAAAGAATGGGGCATATTTACTTCTTTTGAAAGAGACCTGTAAGGACTTTACACCTAATTCACAGACTCAGCTGTAATCCTTCCACTGACTTCAATGGACTGTGTTTAGTTGTTGGGTATTAAAAAAATTGCATTAAATAAATTTATTTAAATTGTAAATACATTCATCCAATATATAGCCTTACACTTACACATACTTCTCACCTACAGGAGTCAAAACCATGATCAACAGCAAGCTCATTTAACATGTTCTGTGAAGTCGTTAATTCTCTTATTGTGATGGTTTTTTAATGACAAAAGTATGTATAATTTTGGTTTATAAGAGATCTTTCATGGCAATAAAATTCTCATGCTAAATAAAAAAAGAAGAATTTCTGTTATTCTTGTAGTTATGATGAAACTAAAATAAAGTATTATCTTGCAATTTAAATTTCATTTTGACATTCCTCTAGCTAATTGTGTAGGGAAACGTTAAATCAGTTTCAAACACCCTAGATTCCAAAGGTTCAAAATAGATATTTCTACAGCAATTGTAAATTGCTCCTTTTCCTGCTCTTTACAGTTCTATTTAAGCCATTTTTTAATTTGCCTCAATAAATGTCTGATACTAAAAAATAAAAACACAGAAGAAAAAGAGCCTCATTTCAGATTCTGCTAAATCATTAAAAACTGGAACATGTGAGTTGAAAACAATTGCACCAATTCATTAACCACATCCTCACATTTCAACCAACTTTTCCAAGAGTAAGTAGTATTTGAATAACATCTGTTCACAGCAGTGCTGATCCATACTGGTATGTAGACTTTTTTTTCTTTTTACTTGCTCAAAATGCAGAAAGATAATTTCTAAGTTATTTATTCAGTTGGGGAAAAAAATTTAGCCCTAAAGACACAGGCAAGTATTCCAGGTGAAGTTATTGGGAGCTGTGTTCCCTTAAATCAGGCTGAATTTTGACCTTAAATATAACCACTTTCTCCCAGTGAAAGTACTTAGCAACTTAATTTTATGGTAGCATGCGATTCACAGTTTGTTTTGCTATCTTCCCTGAGATATCCAGTTTTTTATGACAGTTTTCAGGCTAAACACAATTGATGTACAAGTATTTTTTGCTAAAGCCATCTGAGGGCTTTGGCACAAAATCTAGGGATAGTGGATTTCTATAGTGTTAGTTAAAAAAAACCCCACAACCCACCACACTTCCCATCTACTCTGCTGAAGTGACTGTGTGGACACTCTGGACTCATCATAAAATAAGATTAAATTGCTCATCTTAAGCCTTTTATATATGTATTTCAAACCAACTGACTTTCAGCTTTAAATTGCTCTCTCTCTTACGCTTAGCATATATTCTTCCTGTTCACTTCAAAAGCCAGGCATATAAACTTTTAACCCTAACCACCACAGAAACATTTTAAGGAAATAGAAGACTTTTGAAAATAATGCACCTATACTAGTGTAATTAATTATCATACATTATTGAATATATATTAGGTTGAATCGGGCCCCAAATTACTGTCCTGTTGGCATACAAAACTGTCTTCATATCTTTTCTTATTTTGGACTGGCTGCTGTTTCTTACTACAGGTGGCACTCATTTCCCCAAACAGAGCTACTGTTTATGATTTACATCAGGAAAGCAGAAGTAATTCACATTTTTTGTTGCTGTTGCTCTTTCAAGGAAGAAGCACTGTTGCTCTTTCAAGGAAGAAGCAGTCTCAGCTGTGCACTGCCATCATGTACATGACCGAGAGCTTCACTGCCATCAGCGGTTCTGTGTGTGAGGATAAGGGTCTGCCAGCACTCAGTTATTTTAAATAGTGCAGGTGGAGAAAGAAAAAAAGGGGGGGGGGGGGGGGGGGGGGGGCGGGAGGGGAGGAAGAGGCAAATATCTGAAACAATGAGAGCTCCAGTTGTGTTTAGTACCTTCCAGCATCTGCTTGGAAGACTTCTACAGCAGTCTCACAAAAGCAGTCTTTCTTTAAAAGTACTGCCATGCAATAGTTACACACGATAATACAATCAGAACATGGTCGTTTGTTGTCTGAGGAACTTTACAGCAAAGGAGAATAAAATGCTACAGATGGACAACACACATTAAAAGAAATGCAAACAGTCAGTCAACCAAACAAAAACAGTGGCCAGTTTCAGAGGCTTTAAGCCAAAGCACTGACTAATCATAGAATATTCTGGATGAAGTCACTATTAGATAGCTATGCAACCAATACAGCAAAAGACTCCTTTTTTAATATCACAAATCCATGATTTATTGATCCCTCACAGCATTTGATGGAGAAGGAGACGCTTTTAATTAAAAGAAGTGATTAAGTGCAAATCCTTCCCAAGCTTTTCATGAAAATCTTGTTTCAGAGAGTGATCTGAAGAGCCACAGCAAGGCTGAGTCAGTATACTTAGAAAGAAAAGCTGTATTCATAGTCTCATTAGTTGCATTGAGTTAAGATTCTACTGAAGATAAAGGCAGTTCCTAGTTCTCAGTAGGAAAGAGCTGACAAAACTAGCACTGAAGAACACTTTTTTCCCTCTTGCAAAATTAGCAAAGCTGCTATTATTAAGTCTTTCAGAGAATTTTAGTGGATTCAAAATTACTGTAATACTTACCTTTGTTTTATTCATTCTAATGACAAAGAATTGAATCTTGTTTAAATGGAGCTATGTTTCCACAGCTCTAGCAGGGGAAAGCGTAATGGAAACAAATGAAACTGAATATTGTGTATTACTCAAATGTGACACCTTACCACTACAGAGAGGCCTTCTGTTAGAGGAGGTTCAGCCTAGTCAGTTAAATAAACCACTGACGTAGCCTCCTTCATTTCAAGGAATGAGCTGGAAATGCCTTTTTTGTTTCTGTACCATTTTCTCATAAGTGAGACAACAGAAATTAATCTAGCTTCATAATTTCTCATTCCTATTAAAACAACCATAACATGATGGGACCTATGATTTTCTTAATGAACTTTTCCTAAGTGCCCTTTCTCCCCAGTAGGGTTTTCTTGAAATTTAACTTTGAAGATATATTTGTATGCATCTGTATACACTTTTTCCTGTTTCAATTTTATTGCTATTTATACAGTAATCGGTATAAAACATTAAAGCAAAAAACGTAATCCCAGACACAAATTTCTTAATGCAAGCAGGAAGGAAAAAAAAAACCAAACCCACAGAAAATTAAGCCAGAAGGGATCTTAGGAAACCATTTAATAAATCTGCTTAATCAGCCAGAAACAAATATACCTAACATGAAAAGACAGAGGGTAGAAAAGTAGAAGCTATGCCATAAATAGTAAACTGACTGAAACAAAAGTGACATTCAGAAGCCATATGAAGGAACTTACTGTCTATATTGGGATGAGGAAGGAGGCTTTCAACGATAAGCAACTACATGGAAAAGCATATGAAACTGGAAAGACTGAAATACAAATCAGTAGAAAAGAAAGTGGTGTGGAGAGGAAAAACTGGGTAAAAGCCAGATCCAGAAGGAAAGTAGTAGAAATCTGTGGTTTTCATGTCACTCAGAAATACACAGCAGATACCCATTCATAAATGGATGCACTGACTTCCCCAGAGCTTCCCAGCAAACTGCTTTTAGATCAAAACGCAGATATGAAATGAAGGTTCGGGAACTGAAGTTCAGAAGAAACAAAAAGTCTGGTGCCTTAGTAACACAGTAAGCAACAAGATGATAAAGAGCACATGGAATAAATGGTTTCCTTCAGTATCTCTAAGACACCATGCTGCTATCAGTCCCCAGGCTAGGTAAAGCTAAATCAAAGTCATGTTTAATACTTCACATGTGCTCCCAGGCAGCAGGCATGCTCACACTAGGAACATGGCTAAGGAGGTTTTTTTTAACTGCACTATCCACAACCCTGTGTACTCCTGTGGCGTGGGTCTCTTGGAGCTGTTCTGTGTGGTATAAATAAAAAAAAAATCCCTTGGAGCAATATTGCAAATTAATGGATTACTCATCTACGTGTTATTCAGGAGTCTCACGTCTCTTGTTCTGACAAGAGTTTTGACCCTCAAGCTACGAATACTCTTCCAGCAAACATTTTTTATATGCCTACACTCCTATAAAAATTGTTTTCACATAAAAATTTTCCACTATCTCTAGCTAATACCCACTCTGCTGGGTATAATGAAATGTAATATATTTTTGTTGGTAAAAATTCCAGTTTTCCAGTCCAAAGAACTCTCTAAAGTACAATGCGTTATTACTGATAATTGCGTTTTATAGCAATTCTGCAATATTAAATTACTCAACTAGCATTTTGTCTGAACAAGGCAATGCTGAATTTAAAAATCTCTTCTTGTTTGCATACAATTTACAACAGGGTGACTTCATGGATTTATATTGAGTCAATCCTGATTTACATATTAAGAAAAAAAATTACATTTGTCTGGCTGGAAATCACCCTGTGAGGGCTACTGCCTCATTCAGTTGCACAGCTAATAGCACGTTATCAGAAAGAAGACTTAGAAGCATCTACCAATGACGTCTACAGTTATTCTGGAAAATATGGCATTACAGTAAAGAACTCAAACATATTTTGGTGAACATGAATTCACTGAAGGAAAATAATTTCAGATTAAAAAAAAAAAGCCACCCCAAAACATTTAAACTGATTTTTCAGGAGAAGAGCTATGCCATAAAATCTGGAACTGTAAGTGAATATGACATGAAGCTGCACAGGATCTTACCAGTTAAGCTACAGAAAACAAGGATCAGTAGAAGAGGGCTAAGCAGGGCAAGAAATTGGCTAATGGCCAAATGATACTGATTTGTTTCAAAAAGAAATGTACCAAACTGAAGATGATGTTACTACCATAGATCCTCAGGGATCAGTGCTGGGGACTAGTCTTAATATTTTGATTAATAAATGTGGCATAAGACAAAGACGACTTTATCAACACAAAAGAGATGGATAACTCATGGAATTTAATGCATGGCTTTGAGGCATGAAATAACAAAAATAGGATAAAACTCAACAGTACCAAAAGCATGAGAGATGCGTGTGGGGGTCTAAGACCAAAAAAATGTGCTATATGCGGGGAGCTCATCAACTGCCAATGCAAAATGAGAAGTACATAGGTATGCCAACTGGTCACAAGATTGCTGCAAGTCATACAAAGACAACAAAGTCGTAAAAACAATAAATGCAACCCAATGTTGTATTCAGAAACACAGAGAACAACAAAATTTTCTGTAAAAGATATAGAACCTCCTATGGAAGATTCCATGCTGGAAAATGGGGTTGAAAGGAAAACGGTCACATATGAATGAATAGGTATAAATTACTCACAAATGAACTTAAGAGGGGAAATTAGAAAACAGCTCCTAGATATTAGAACAATTAGGTTTTGTAATATTAGCCAAATAGGAGAGAGTTTAGGACAAAAAACCCCTGCTGTTACCTAAAAAACAGAGCTAGTTAAAAGCAGGAAAAGGATTACGTTGTGTGAGAGAAAAGTTGTCATCAATCTTTTTTATTTTTGTTATCTTTACAATGACTTGATAAAGTAGAAAGTAAGAGTTGCACTCACTACATATCCAGAGAAATACATTATTTAAAACAGTCATTGGTAGGATTTTTGTTTCCAAAACAGACTGCATTCCAAAAGTACAAAACTGTCCGACCCGTACCTAGTTATAACATTATATAATCTAATACTGGAAAATATAGAACAGCTTATCAACTCCTTTTTCTCCCATTTGGGAATATATTCACCATACTGACAACTATGAGGAGGGAATCTGAATCCATACTGAACAGTCAGTTCAGTAACAATCCTGTGTTCCAGCGATGCAGACTGGGCTCTGTGAGGTGCTAGGCTTCAACAACCCATCTGCTTTTCAGCACAAGGTCAAGAGACTATCTAAAATTGAAAGCAAAAGAACAACCATTTACTAGCTATACAGTGGCAGTCCCTCTACAGGGACACAAAAAAAGAAGTCAGTTTTCCTTCTTTCTTAAGGCCTAATATTGCATTCCACGGTTCAGGTGACCTCTTCATTAGCTGTCATTTCAGTAAGTTCTGAACAACAATTAAACCAAAGAGGACACGTTGCTCTGTCATTAATTCTCTTGAGAGCTACACTCAATAGGGCTTTTTCCATAGTCAGCGCATAATGTTGACACACAGTTATATTTACTTGTTTTTTACTGGAAGAGTGGTTAGCAAACAAGTTTTTATCACTCTGTTCTGATGGGAAATTTGTATTACAAACTGTAATGATCTATAGCTCCAATTAAGCTTGTTATTTTTTAACAGGTCTATAACTAATTACAGCTTTTTTTTTTTTTTGCTTTTTTTTTTTTTAAATAAGGCTAGAATACTGTCTGTTGCAGCTAGTTTATTTTTTCTGAGCTCAGGTAATAAAGTAGGTACTCTGCAAATATACTGAAATCCTGAAAATTAAATACCCACACTACAAGCCAGATTTGCTTTGTTTTTACATAGCTTTCATCTCTCAAGTAATAAAAACCAGAACTATTCAGATATTTGGTTTGGTTTTGGTTTTCTTTTTTTGTAAGGGAGAGAAGGTTCTAATCACTTTCCTGCATCATTTTCCTCAGCACTTTGCCAAAGTCATCATTGATATAATTGTACTGGATTTATATAGTTTTCCATGCAAGGAGCACAAGCACTTCACAAAGCAAAGAGGAAAGGCTATTCTATCCTTTAGCTTGCTATGAGATGTGCTTGAGATCTGTAAGGAATAGTTAACATGTGAAATGAAGTCCATATGAAATGTTGTACTATTTAAGTGCCCTTTAGGATCTCACATACAGTTCATTTACTGATGACGAAAAAAAAAAAAAAAAGTAGTGATGATATAGCTCTGGTAGCAGAGGAAAATAACGCAATTCATTGCACTGAAAATTATTCTAATAGGATTTTACTGATACCAGAAGGATTGTACCCCCACACATTCCTTGAGAATGACAGCCAAGGCCACTGAAAAAACATGCACAAAATACTTTATCATGTTACCCCATATTAATTATTAGTAGTACCCTGACTAAGAATGATTATGCAGGATGAAGTAGCAGCAAATTCAACTCTGGATAAGACTATTTTCTGCAATTACGTTTTCACAATATGAAGCCTTTCTCCGCATACAGATTTGTACCTGTTTAACTAAATAAGTGCTGTAAAACCTGCTGTCCTTTTACTCAATGAGAGTTTCACCAGTGATTTCAAAGCATACAGGATTTATCCTCCTATTTTGAAAAATAAATGCATCCATGGTACATTTTGATTAGTCTTGATTATATCGCTTTTCTCCCTCATTTAAGTTGAACTGACTAGCATCGTGGTCAGACAATCAATGCAAAAACAGTGTGATAAAATGTTAGCATCTGTGGGGCATTCTGAACTAACCTGTCCCCTGCACACCAAAACAGATCAGGAGCGCTCACTTTGCCACCCTGCTACCTGGGGTGGAGTAACCTCCAGCAGTGACAAACTGTCAGAACGTGCAACTGGGAGGGCAAGGTAAAGTCTTAGCCCAGAACAGTTATTTCTCCTGCTAACAGCAGTCTGTACCTTTAGCTCTTTAGAAATTAAGTAGTAGGTACTGGGAGGGGGGCAGAAATCAAAGGTCTGTCTACTCCATTGTTCTGACTGATAATAACAAGCATTAAATGCTTTAGGAAGAGAACAGAAACTGTGCATGCGTGAAATGATGCTTCCCTTACTGTATCATTCAGCACCCACTGGGGTTAGGAACAGAACCAGAGGCTGCATCCAGGCCTTTAATAGCCACTGCTATTTATTTCTCCATCAATTTCTCTAATCCCTCTGAAACTCTTAATACTTTTAATTTCCCCTGTATCTGTGGCTGTGAGCTTGTACAATTTAATTGCACGCTGCACAAAAATTACTTCTTTTGCTCCAAACCTTCTATGCAAGAGTTTCATTTTACACCCTCAGCTCTGGCATTGGGGAAAAAAGAAGAAAAAAAAAAAACAACAAACAAACAAACCACAAAACCTCACACACACCCCCCAAAACCCCCACCACCACACAGAAAATAACTGTTCCCAGTTTGCCTTTTTTTTGGTAATAATTATGATTTTATAGGCTTCTACTGTATTTTCTCCCAGTCATCTCTTTCCCAAGCTGAAGTTCTAGTTAATTTAGTCTCTTTGCATAGAAATATTCCATACCACTGACAGTGCATATTACCCATTTCTATACTTTTTTTTAACTCCAGCTGTACAAAATTCACTCTGTATTTCCCTTATACAGTCAATGTGGTCTGATTCAGCCTTCATCTAACCCAGCAGCAAACAAAACTCTCAGAGTTGAACAATGTAAAGTCAAACTCTTAACTATGTTCATGCTGCACCACACATATTTGACGTATCTTAACAACTGATTAAACGACTTTAAAAAAAGCTAGGAAATACACACTTGGTGCCAGCATGAATGGGCACAACACTATCAAAATTAATGAGGAAATATCAAGGCATATCAGGTGAGAAGCTGCCACTAAATGCATCTTACTTAGTTAAAAATGTACAAGGCTTAATTATGCATAGTTTGAAAGAATGATATAATGAATCTTATATGAATATAATATATAATGAATCTTATATGAATCTTATAATTCACCATGTTTTTACAATGCACAATAATCTTCTGTATGCCAAGATTGTTCGGCAAACATATGAACATTAATAGAAAAAGTATACCTACCTAAATTACCTTACATTGTCTTACCTTCCTTTTTGAAGTATAGGTATAAACTACTGCTGTCTTGGATTTTATGTAAGGGTTGTATTATTTATAGAAGTAGTCTTTCCTTGACTGTCAGATTTTTTGTTGTCTTACAAAGAAATACAAACAGACATTAAATTTAAAGCACGTTGGAATGAAAATATTTCTATAAGAAGTACATGTATTTTATCATGTAGCACCAGGCTCTGAGTTTACAGAAGAAAAAAACATGCAGCAGATACAGCAAACTGGGAAGTTTTTGAGAAAACATCTTTTTGTCTCAAAATAAATACTCATTAGTAAAACAAATTGTTCACAGGAAAGATGAGGTTTGATAAACATGTTTGTTTCCAAAATCTCTGAAGCTGCTAAACTATCCCAACTCATCATTCTCCAAGTGAAATACTTTATTGTGTGAGAATTTTCACTACTAAAGCATGAACTTCAACAGTCACATTTGAAATAAAACATTTTAAGATAATTTAAATGAAAATGCTTTGGTTGATCTTAGCTAAAATTTAAGGACTCTTCTGACAATGCAACTTCTTGTCCTAATTTAGGACAAAGACATCTTCTAAATATCTGCTAATTTTCCAGGACAGAGTAATCTTCTCTCAACCCAAGACCTACAGGAAAGGCACAAAGTGTCTGTGAATACAGGTGCTCATCTCATCTTACTCTTCTGAAAATGACACATAGTGAGTACAGCTGCTCTCTTTTAGGAGTAGGGGCAGAGCTGATATTCTAGAGCTCCACAGAAGCAGACAATCTGCTTGTTTGGATCTACCCGGTGAAAGGGAACCACTATTTTTTGGGTGGTTTTTTTTTTTCTTTTAAAAATGCAACGTTATGTTTTTAGCACCAGAGTTCCAGTAAGTACCACTGAAGATGGGATTTTTTTTTAAAGTCATCTGCATCCATGACACATACATAATAAGTGTCATGCTAATAACTTGACTCTTCAGCGCTTTGTCCCTCCCAGAAGAACCTGACTTGCAACAAAGAGCTAAAGACGTGGTAAATAAATGTCTCAATAATGTAACTTTCCTGGCAGAACTAGACCCCCTGCAGTAGCACTGCCTCTCCCAGCAAGGGCCTCCGGTCTTCCAATATCCACAAGTAACCTTGGTCACATACTGCTAAAATAATGACTAGAATCTGAAAACCAAGCAGTACATCACAATCTAAGACACATCTTGCACACACACACAAAAAAAAGAAAGCAATATTCCCATTAAAGATATAAAAGGAAGATGGCCAAAGGTGATATGGTAGTCTACCACGATTACTTTATTATATTTCTGCCACTTCATTTCAATGAAAAGAAGGGAAGGGAATACTGAAGAGTATTCAGAGAACTAAAACATACCTGCTTGCACCATCTGTTTGCTGTCTGCAAGGCCTAATTCTTTCTGATGAATGTAACCAACAGAAAATGGCAATAAAATACTTACTAGGGGAAACAATCACTACACACACCTCTTCTCCTGTAAAACCACCAACCACATCTGTTGTTAGCACATCAAAAGTTATTGACAATTTTAATTTGGATTTAGAAAATAGCACTCAAGTTATTGCGTGGTAGTTGGGTTTTTTGTTTGGTTTGGTTTTTGGGGGGTTTACTTGTTTGGGGTTTTTTCCCCGAAAGACCTACATCACCTCTAAACTCCTAAGTTGTTTCAGCAATAAGGAATACATAGATTTTTAGTGATGTCTGAAAAGATCACCAACTAATAATACTAATTTTTATCAACTGTCTTCACAGCTTAATTTTTAGAGAAAAAATCCAATACAACAATAAAAATGCTAATTGAGAAAGTTTTGGGAAAGATGCTGCAGACAATACAGCTACATGCACAGGAAATTAATTCTGTAGATGATGTGGAAAAGATGGCTTATAAAGTTAACGAGATATTACTTAAGGCAAGAGAAACAATTAGACTATTAACAGTGAAGATAAAGCGAACATTTTACCATCAAATATAATGAAACTAATTAAAAGTGAAATGAAAATTAAGATACAAATATGAAAACAAAATCAAACAAGAGAAAAGGCCAGAGTTCACAGACTCAGAATCCAAACCAATGTGTTCAAACACACAGCACCTATAAAGAACCTGAATAGACTGTAGTTTATTGTGGGTTGGGTTGGTTTTGTTTTTTTTTTTTTTTTTGCACATGCTAAAACTGAAAGATCCATCCTCCTTCAGGCATGGATTGGTCTGCTTTTTTTAAGAATAGAGAGATATTTTATGGGCACCAGAAACAAAACTAAAAGGCAAGGGTGTAACTGCAAAAAGTGCACACTGAAAAAGCAGTAAGCTGTGTCATGCATTTAGGTAATCATTCTGAAAAATCTCTATTGTTTAAAAGGGAAGATTCTTCTCTAAGGCACGTTGCAGGCACATGTAACAATAGAGCAAGTGAAATCTATAGCTATTAGCTTGTATTGCTGTACAAAATACTTCTCTGACACTGTAGAAGCATGACAGGTGCCAGATCCAATTCTGCTTACACCACTAGTTTAATTCACATAACCTGATGAAACAATGGGGGATTTACACTCATCAAGACATTTTACGCTACAACCAGTCTTCTCCACTCAGTGCCATCACCAGTTGGGACTGCACACAAACACTTCAGACCCCTTGGTTTGGAAGGGCTTTTGCAAGAGAACCAGAGCACTGAATGGTCTCAAGACTCTGGTTAACAATGCCAACATGCTCTTGGCGTGCAGTCACTTGTCAGCTTTCATGGGTCTGTCCCCTTTTTTATTTTTGTTTTCCAAGTATTCCTTTGTCATTTACTTCCTCCTTATCCTCTTCCAAATCTCTGAAGATCCTCCGATTACCCCTCTCCTCCTACTGTTTCTGAATGATCCCACCCATTACTAGCATATCAGATGATGCTGTCCTTACCCTCTGCTGTTGGCTCCTCTCTGTCATTATTGACATCTTGTTAATGTTTTGCTCATGGACATCCTGCAAGAATTTCAGCCCAAAAGATCTGTGTGAGCCATTGAATTGTCAATGCTTTCCGTTAAACCATGCCACATTTGTGAAAACTTCAAGCTCGCTATATATTATCCTTAAAAATCTCTTAAAATTTGCCTGGTGCCACAATACCACAGACACAGATTGGCAGTTAAGCAGTTTGCATGCCGTGATTACTACTTACAGTGCTGACCGCAGTCATCTCACCTTTACTTGGTGCTTCCCTTCTCTCTTCCTCTGTAGTTTATATTACAAATATCTTAGCTGTTGTTCTTAAACTAGTATGTGAACAGTTTTGAATAAGAACCAGTTTACATGTTAATTTCCACTAGCCTAGAGGCCTCATCTTTCAGGACATATTTCAATGCAAATAAAAGTTTTAATTTTGTTTTTAATAGCCATCAAACCATTCATATAAGGGCGAGGGTTCCTCGTGCTCAGAAAAATATAACGAGATAATGTGGAGTATCTTAGGAAAACTTCCCGAAATGAGGGGAGAGAAAAAAAGAAAAATAAGAACAGAACAACCTGGAAGCAAAGTTTCCTAACTGCAGAACATGCAATGCAAGGAAATAACGATACCCCCTCCCATGATTTAGAAGCATACCTTGCTAATTTAGCCTTTGAACAACTTGGGGCATTGTCTGCATAACATCAAGCAAACCTGTAATGTTGTATAAAAGACAATTGCTTAGTAATGAATTGTTGAACAGTGTGTTCTCAAGAGAAAAGGAATAAGCATTTTCCCATTAATTAGCTTTTTAATTCTGATTAGCCAGCCTATACACTTATTCTGTATGTTATAATGACCAGGTCTGCACAGGATAAAGTCTCAGCCTTCAGAAGCATCACAATTCATCTTGCAAATCTGAAGAATATACAAAGCACAACAATTCCACTAACACTGACAGGATGCTAACCAGTACATGCAGAATTCTGAGCCAATGGGTAACGCCTACCCAATACAGAGCAGTGATACGCAAAGACACAACATGAGGCCTCAAGGGAGTACTGCTGTATTAGCATACCGCTCTCTACCAAGAGCACTGCCATGATGTAACAGTTGTCCTCCTGCTCACTCTGGGGCTATCTGCAGCACGGCATTGTAGAAAGCATTTCCAAAGACAGAATTTAAGGTGACTTGAATGCTAACAAGTAAATAACAATTGTAAAGATAATAATGTTACAATATGTAATGTTTTTAAGCATATATCCCATTATATTTAATTGGAGTGATACATACATTTAAAACCCAGCAACCATCAAAACCCATGAACAGCTTGAGTAACTCTAGCAAACACTCTGGAAGAGGTACTTGCAAAGAAACCCTTTAAAGGACCATATCTGTTTTACCGCAATATAACAGGAGATTCTAGACCAGCCGGGTTAGCTAGACCAGCCGGGTTAGCTCAGTTGGTTAGAACACGGTGCTAATAATGCCAAGTTCACAGGTTCAATCCCTGCTTACTGCAGGGGGGTTGGGCTCGATGATCTCTCAAGGTCCCTTCCAACCTAAAGCATTCTTCTATTTCTATTTCTTCTACTCTCTCTTCCTTCCATAAGAAGTAATTAAAATACTGAAGAAGTTGTTACATTTAGAGTGAGTTAATCAAAAAGACTATTTGAAATTTTTTAAAAAATCACTTTGAAAGAAAATAAGGCTAAAATTGAGCAAACTTACAATAAACTCTAAGAGCAGAAGCACAATCTATGGAGGAATCTCCAGAACCACCTGGTGCTACCATGCACTGACCATATCTTTATTGAATCACATGCACTTTTCTGAGCATTGCAAGGCACAAAACATATTTCAAGGGATCTCTAGAAAGTGAGACACTGAAAGGGGGAAGTCAGTTTCTCAAATCTTAAGTCTGCTAGTGACAAGCCATGGATGTGAACAGTTTCCAAAATTTCACTCCACTATTCAAATCAGGGCCAAAATAAGACCTTGTATGATTTTTCCACTGATTTCCAATGTTATGAATGCTAGCATTGGAAGCTGAAAGTCTTGCCTCTTACCCTCCACTCCCAGTAAGGGACTGTCTCCAAGAAAATGCTGAATAGATACCTGGAAGGCATGATTTTCAACCAACTTAATTATATTTGTACAAAAAGCTGCATGGACACTCCTGTTTCAGCTCCCACCAGGTTTGCTTTAGTTTTATTTAAGTTCTTTTTCTTAGGAACACATTTAAGTTGAACTGAGTAAAGCTGCTTTCACATCACAAAACACAGTCCATAAAGGGATTTGTAAAAGTTTACTTACACAGTGCAGCTCATGCCTTTAAATAAACTTTCTCATGTGAACAATATCAGACTGCCACTTGTATCCAAATTCCCCAAACAAATTTAAAAGCAAGGTGCATTCTTTCCTCTCCAGCACAATCGGAGACTCCACTGACTCAGTGATGCTACTTCTACACAATACCTTTTTTATTCCTAGTACGTTCTTAAGGGACCCCAGGGAAACTTACGCATTTCTAACAAACTACAAGACCACACGGCTGGAATTTTAGAAATCATAGAATTGTTTAGGTTGGAAAAGACCTTTAAGATCATCCAGTCCAACCATTAACCTAACATTACCAAGTCCACCAATAAACCAATAGGGTAGAGTAGCAACTTCATGTTTCCTGGCTTGGTGGCTGGATGATTTTATAATGAAAGTAAAAAATAGGAATCATTAAGGTTGGAAAGGACCTCTAAGATCATCAGTCCAACCATCATCCCAACAACACCATGCCTACTAAAACATGTCACAAAGTGCCACATCTACCTGTTTTTTGAACTCTTCCAGGGATGGTGACTCCACCACCTCTCTGGGCAGCCTGTTCCAATTCTTGACCACCCCTTCCGTGAATAAATTTTTCCTAATATCCAATCTAAACCTCCCCTGACACAACTTGAGGCCATTTCTTCTTGTCCTATTGCTAACTACATGGGAGAAGAGACCAACACCCACCACACTACAACCTCCTTTCAGGTAGTTGTAGAGAGCGATAAGGTCTCCCTTCAGCCTCCTCTTCTCTAGGCTAAACAACCCCAGTTCCCTCAGCCGCTCCTCATAAGACTTCTTATGCTCCAGACCCTTCATCAGCTTTGTTGCCCTTCTCTGGACACGCTCCAGCACCTCAATGTCCTTCTTGTACTGAGGGGCCCAAAACTGGACACAGTATTCAAGTGTCCAGTGTCCAAATGTCTAAAGAAGCTACACAGAGAGAAAAGATTTGAAAGACAGTACATTTCATGATGGCCCTGCAAAGCCAGCAATACATCACTTACCAAGAAAGAAGATGTAAGAATGCACAATAGTTTTACCCAAATGTAACTAAGCAGGAAATATCCTTTTACATATAATCATGGTTGAAAACAGATGTGCATTTCATGCTTCCAATAGGATTTGATGAAGTCATAGCTATAAAATAAAAAAATAGGTTAGACAAAGTACTGGAGGGGTCATCAAGTTTCCGACAAATTAAATAAATAGAGCGCCATGATCTAACATTAAACACTATGAACCACTGGAAGGTAAAATAAACACCATTTTTGTTAAACATTCTGAATTAGTTAAGTTACATCTGCTCTTCTGGACACATTAGCTAAGCGAGCACTGGAGTGGCAATGCCTAGTTTCCAGCTCTTTGATTTTATTTTCAAGAAAAATCAAATGCCATAGATCACAAGGGACAGAACTAAAAAACATAAGACAGAAAGGTGACGTTAAGCAGGCTGTATGCTCACTGGACCCCATTCACAATCTCAAAAGTAGCTGGATGCATTTGGTAAAAAGCGATTGACATATATGTTTTCCTCAGTAGACCTAATTAGGTCTGACATACATCCGTTCACACTCAAATAGGCACAGAAACCTTCAAGGTTATTTTCCAATTATTTCCACATATACTGCCTCACTCTGAAAGGACTGGGAATCAGAACCTTCAAAAGATGCTACAGGTGCTGCTCATGCATCTTCTCTCAGCACCCGAGCCCTGAACAGAAAAGTACTTATTATTTAAAAATTGTGGTTTTCAATACAGGAATTCTAATCTCAGCCTCTTTGATCCCATTTGTGATTGACAGAACTTTTAATCACACAAATGGTATAAGCGCTGTTCTAATATTGTAAAGTTGTTTTAAATGCCCAAAAAGCCAGTCCTGTTCATAACACTATTATTAATGTAATAACATTAATATCTATCTGAAAAGCGTAAAAGCTGCTAGCGGATGGTAAAGTAAATTCTCACACATGGAAGACATTCAGATAACACAACTTCCCCAAAGAGGTTAAGAAAGATTAAAGATAAAGGTCACTTGAAAAGACACATCGCATTTCGCATGGTATCATGGGGGTGGTGGTAGAATCCCCAAACCACAGCAGTCTCCTCTCTCTGCTTTTCTCATAAAAGCAGAGCTTGCTCTAAGTTTACATAAACATTTTTATGAAATGTCAGCAGCCCATCAATAGTCAGCTTCATTTCCACAACAGTCAGTTTACCTCTGAAAAGGACTGAATTCTTAATTTAGTCCCTAAATACTGTAACATTCTGAATCCTGCCTCCTAAAGGATACTTTTTGCTGTGATTTTGTCACAGATTTTGTAATCTGCTGTATCATGAACTGAAAACAGGAGTCAAATCAACAATGAGATCCACAGATTACCTCAGAAAAACAAGACCAAAAAAAAAAAAATCTTGGTGGGACCTGTATTTTTTTTTCTATACCACATCTGTTCAACTACATTTGCTTTGCTTCTGCTGATGGCATTCAAACTGCCAGAAGTAGAGGCTATAGTCTAAGAAACAGCAATGACATCCTTTCTGAAAGAGTTCAGGGAGTGTTCTTTATGTTCTGACAAAGCAAACAGTGTTATCTCGAAATCTGCAATTAATGTGAACATTAAAAGAAAAAAAAATCAGTACCATTTCTACTAGCTAAACTTTAGAGCTCTCCAACAGGGTATTTCAAAAAAGTATCATTGTTTATAATTTATTGATGAGGAACTGAGGCACAACAAGGTTAAAAGCTTTCCCAACATTATGCAGCACACGACTCAGGAAAAGAATCCAAGTATCTTCAGGTTCATGATAACTGGAAACGAGTAGACTGACAAAATGCTACTGTTTGTACTTCACTGCACACAAGAACCTTTCCCAGAGACACCTGCATAAAAGTGGAATAACCAGCAATATTAATGTTTAAGGCAAAAAATAAATGTAGTGGCTATGAAGAAAAAAATTACAACTTTGTACATAAAAACTGAGAAACAATGAGTCTGAATGAACATCCAGAGTGTCAGGACAAAACCTCCCTAATACACAAAAAATGTTGTAAAGCACCAGGATGTCAAAAACTACAATGAATTATCAGGTTTGTAGAACATCAAGAGAACAGAATCAGAGTGTTTTCTAAACAGTGTGTGTTTAGCTATCTTTGAATTCCCATATAAATGTAATGATCTGCAAAATACCTCTTTGGCAAATACCTACGCTTTTTTAACTGCTGGGTTTTTTTGGCCACCAGTGCCGTAAGCTATACCTCTGCACAGGCTCTGAACAGCTCCATGCTGAGTAGGACTCCATGAAAGTGCTAGGTTCAGCCAGGGGCTTCTCTGTGCAAGATGAGACTTTACAGTGTTCAAGGCAGGAATAGCATTTTGTCATCTACCTCCTCTACCACAGATGTCCTGTGAGGACTTGAGGGTGCTAAAATAACACAGCAGTAATACATTCAAAGTTCAGCCTTCTACTTAAACCTAAACTTCAGAAGTATAAAGCTGCATGTAAATGCCTTCCTAATTTAGACTCTTCTGTATTATATTCAGAGAAGCGTACTGTGTCCGCCTCTGTAACATACCCTAGGTATTTTACACCGTTCCCCATTGTCTTATTCTGGAACTCTGACAACATCATTTTAGGATTTGGTGCCAACGCTAGCACATTTCAAACCTTAAACTCATTCAGTTCATGTTTCACTCTCACAGGAGACTGGCTATTTACTTCTATCCTCTAAGGAAGCTCACAGCATGAATGGCAAAATGTCAGGAATAATTAGGAAAACTAGTTTTACGCCCCTAAAGAACAGAATGTCATCTTCGTCCTCTCAGGCAGGGTGTCATCTTCTCTAAATAAAAAAGAATGGCTTTTGGCATCCATCAAGTAAATTCAAGCTAGCGTATCATTTAGACACTACTTGTATTTATTCCTGAACCTGGCTCCACTTCTTTCCTCTGTTTTATGACATTACCTTCTGTGCCCTCTATAGTCACAGCCTACTGTGAGAGTGGTAGCACAAAAAATACTAGATTCAAAACCCCTATTCTCTTCCCTAGAGAAATCACCTATAGTTTTTGCTACTCCAGACTATTCAGCAACTTATGGTGTAGCAGTCCAGAAAATACTCTTCCCCAGCCTCCTCCTCTGCCGCCTCATCTCCCCATACCATCTCAATGTGTTTTATTTCTATGAAGCAGTTGTTACGAACTACCAAGCACTGCCATTTGACATGCCTATCCAGGACCATCAAAATAAATTAAACTTCCAGGCAGAGGGTTAAGAGTAACTCACAATATAAGCACAGCTGCTTCTTGATGCAAGATATCAAGGAAAACATCCAGAGCCATACCCTTTTCCTAAGTGCTACAGTCTTCTAGGTTAGTAGCTCAAACTTTAAGTACATAGCAGCTAAAAAACAACCCCAACCAAACAAAAAAACCCAGTTGTATAGTAAGAATATAATTTGTTTCAAAGCCCCAACTTGTGCGCCAAGATGTGTTGCGGAGCCAGTGGTTTGTTGCACATCACACTTCAAGTGCTGACATGTTTTGACAATGCTGCCACCAATTCTGATTTTTAAAGTTGAAGAGAGTGGATGTTCACCTCAGCCATCTGCCAATGCAGCATTATGAACACGTTGCACACAGCTTTCATAACTCTTGTACCTGAAATCACCAGGAATCCTATAATTTAAGGCATGCTTTCTCATTGGAGATAATAACGACTGTATAAATTACACTGACAACAGGGTTTGTCTCTTATAGTGACATGCACAAAAATGACATTCATTCTGTCGGTATGAAGTGGATTAAACTACAGAGAAACTCTTTGTAGATGCATTCTCTCACTGATTTTTACCCTCAGAAACACATACTCTGAGTTTGGGGCGGGGGGAGGAAAAATTCGGAGCTGTTTTCTGAAAAAAGCTTTCTTTTTTATAATCTAAAATCCCTTTTGGACATCAAGAGAACGTAGATTCCTGGAAAACTCCTGTCACAGTCTCTAGAAGACAATTCTGTTTCTTACCAACACAAAAGATCATCTGCAAAAACTAGCAGAATAAGAGAACTCGTAGATGTCCAGATTTTTTTCTAGCTAATCTCTCTGAAATCTCTAGAAATTCAAATGCCAGTTAGCAGCAGTATGGAAACTGATGAAATGAAATCACAGAGACAGATTTCACTGTCTGGCTAATTCACAGCAATTGCTACACACAGTTTTCACTCCTTATTTCAGAACTTACGGAGCTTCACTTCTCACAGCCCTTTTCATACCTTTGTGTACTTTTGATGTCATCTGTGATTTTCCTAAAAATCATGTTTGGATAAATATCACTACTGTACTGCAGAAGAAAGCATTAGTAATTTACAGACTGAAAACTTCAAAACACAAGAGTAAGTCCTGCTTGTTTGAGTAGCCCATCTGAAGCTAGTATAATTACCTGAGTGAGAAAGTCTGCAAAAACAGCCTGTCCTTCAGCAGCTGATATGCATACCGAAAGCTCTGACTCTAGGTATATGATTCTTAAATACACATCTCGATCTCCTGTGTTTTTGTACATCTAAGTCTTCAGAAGATCATCTAGTCCATTCTTCCGTCCCTAAGCAGAATCACCTCTCTAGACAATTCCTCTGTCTACCCCTGAAAAAGGAAAGGCTCCGAGTGACAGGAACGACATCATCTTTCTCAAACAACGTATTCCAGTGCTTCCATCTGCTACCTATACTTTTCTCCCCTCAATATCTTACTTGAGTCTTCTTTGCTGCAGCTGAAATTCATTTCTTATCCAACTGTAACAGAACCAGTGCGTATTTCCAAGGTCCGTTATGTATGCTCTTGGGGAAGCTGTGAATGGGACAAACCTGTGCAGATAACCTTCCACCGAACAGAACAGCAGGCTTTCCTTGCCACATTCTCCTCTTTTGATAGGCTCCTCCACTCAAGAAAAGTAACAAAACTCCTTTTACCTACTGTTGTAATCATAAGATGCATATTTTCCATATGTATTTGCCATTGGGGGAAAAGAAGAAAAGGGAAAATTAAACAGCAAAGGATGAGACTACAAAACTGTAAGTTTATAAACTCTCACAAAACATTACTAGCTCTTCCTATATATTCCCAAGTTTAGATTTCTTCTCTGCTGTTCTAATTTACATTATTTGGGCTGTATAACTGCATTATTTTAGAGTTCAGTCCCTTTGTTAATAGTCTGAAGCCTTACATTTATTCAGTTCCAGCTTTGTTCTCAAAGGAAACTGGCTATTTATTTCAGCAAATGTATTCAGCAAATGTAAATCTGGGTGAGAAACAGAATAGCTGGGCATAATGTTGTATAAGTTTAGCATAACTATTCACTCCGCTGTCTAAATTCAAGCCTTTTCTTCCTCCTTGTGGGATTCACAATTATAATATTTATAGATAAATAAGGATAGACTCTATGGAAATAATTTTAAAGCTTTTCATAGCTCATAGTAACTAGCAGTAAATTCAGCACACTGTGTAGTATAGTCTTACTGCAGTAAGTTCTTCCTGCCTAGGAACCATAACCAAGTGCTACAGGGTTTTTTGAGGGGGTTGTTTTGGTTTCTTTAAGCGTACAACTTATTCAAAATGTAAGGAGGAAGTACAGTCCTCAATTTCTCAACCGCATCGCAAGAGCTCTGAAATCTGCTCCCAGTTCTCAAAGACCTCCTTTCCAACATGAGGCTAGTCACTTGACACCCCATGCTGCAGTACCCCAGGATATACCAGTTCCTTTCTTTTCCCATAAGTCCGCCCTGATGACATAAATAGTAAGGAAAAGAAGTCTCTCCTTTGGTGGACTGTTTCAGATTTATAGATTCAGAGGCCAGAAAGGACCACTGTGACCACCTAGTTTAGCCTTTTGTATAAAGGATAGCCTGAAATTCATTCTTGTTTCAAGTGAAGTATGACTTGCAACTGATTAACACTGATGAAGAATCCATGTTTCTCTATGTACAATGTTCAAATGGCTGGTTATTCTTCTCCATGTTAAAAATTTGTAACTAATTCAAGTCTGAATTTATTTGGCTCCAATGTCCAACCTCTGGGTCTTGTTATGCCTGACAAAACATAGACACTGCAATACCAATGCAAATAATAAATTACACTATGTGTTACCTAACCAGCATTCCTCCTTAACGGCACCCCTGGGACAGCTCTAACAGTACCTTACTGGAATTAGCTGACACTTAAAGCTTTTGGCAACAAGTATGCTATCAAACATCTGTTGTGACACCCCTTTTAAGCACCCTCTCCCACACCATATGGCCACCTCCACTGAGTGGTACCGCAAGGCCACGACCCAGCTCTCATCACTCCCTGTCCTCTCCGGGGAAGCCAGACACTGACTGATAATTTCACACAGACTTCACACTCCATCAGCAGGAAAAACAGCCCGCTGCAGTGAAAGAAGACATGCAGAGCCTGTCCGTGTTGCAACACACTCTGCCCATGTCCCTGCCAGAAAACCCTCCTCGTGGAGGTGCAGTGTACTCTAAAAGAAGGGATTTTTTTTTTTTTCTTCTAGCATTGCCGTTGCTCCTCCTAAGTGACAACTGCTGTGCTCTCTGTGTATTCAGGCTTACACTTGGGGCTTTGTCAACACAACTATGGCAGCTGTGGGTGTGAAGGAAAAAAGCAAATCAAAAACGGTCACAAAAGACAAAGCAAAACATTACATAGTAGATCTAGTTTCCTACTGACTTAATGAGGTTTGTTGGCACAAAAATTTAACTTATGACCTTATGACAGGATGGCAGACTACGACGGAACAAGAAAATTCTTCCACAGGCTCAAGTGACAAAACTCCTTACTATGAATCAGGTTAATACAGCAGCAGCATTACTACTGACCAATACATAGGAACGGTAGTCTAAATAGAGACACAGGGAACCAGGAAATTAAGTTTCCAAGCAAAAACCCTACAAGAAGTCAGTTCAAGGAAGAAAGTCCGGTATCAGTGATTTTATTTCCCACAGTTACAAAATCACCATTTAAATCCTCTGTTCCCAGTTACCGAAGTCATTAGAAAGGCTCAAAGCCTGTGCATACAAGTACCAAATGTCATTCCCACAGTGGATTCTGGGCAAAGAAAGAAGAGCTAACAGGAAAGCACTCTCAATAACAGCAGGAATATGCCAGCACCCTAAAAAGATAGGATTGCAGGTAACACCTTTACTTTGAACCCAGTGAAAGTCATTATATCTGTTTGAAACAAAGTCTTGCAGCAGTGACCTTTCAAGCCCACTGCTGTCAAAAGTCCAGAAAGCCAAACACTAAGTTGCCCTTAACAAAAGTTTCCTCAGGATTACCCCCTTTTTTTTAGAGGGGAAAAAATAAAAGTAGAAAAACCCCAACAAATCGAGCTATTCTTTAAGGAACTTGAAAGGTAAACTTCCCATTTGTAGCAGGAAGTAGCAATATGGAGACAGACACTTTCCTAGCAGAGCTCAATCATCTCCAGTGTACTGAGGTCAACTCATTATGAAATGAGGTGGTCCCACACTGCCCAAGAGCTATTCTTGTTGCATCTGCAGCAGCTATACCGCTGCACCACTTCCTTTGGCAGTCCAAGCGTCCAAGCTGCAGATCTTTAGCTGCTTGACTCTGAAGCTGCCCTCCTTAACATTTTTTTCTCTTTTGGATTCACAGTATGGCAAAACACTGCTTAGATGGTTATTAAATATAACTGTAAACTGGGCAGGGGAAATGCTCCATACAGGGACACAGACTACACTCACAAGGCTGTGCTTTACCCCAAACAGCTTGCAGAGCACTCATTTCCAGAAGTGAAAGTGTTGCCTGTGTTGAAGTATCTGCATTAGAGGCTTTCGGTCATGTAGTTAAAGCCAACAAAGATCTTGATACCTGTAAGCATTACTGATACACAGGTCAAACTCTGTAGTACAAATCTTGCCTTACCCTTCAGGATTTCTCCCATAGATAAAACTCTCACCAAGAGTGCAAAGTCTCAGAATGGAGCACCTGGAGACTGACTCTGTATTTGCACAGCTGCTCTGTGACACAAGTCAACCTCAGGAAAGTTTCAAGTGATGTAAGTCACACCATCTGCTGAACAACTGCCTGGGTGCAGTTTCAACCCAGCATCCTTTTAACTCATCCTCAGCAACTGGAACCTTGGCCTGTGCTTAGGTCTGGTCTATATGTCAATGCTTTGCTTGCCACAGCTAAATCAGCTATAAGCATAAAAGCAAGTAAATCTCACACATATATACACAGAGATTTCATTGACATGCCAGTGCCCTTCTGCTATGGAAGCAGAATGGTACTCTTCTTTCATGTATGCTTACATAGCATCATAATTGTGAATTAAGTTTGTGGGAAGAAAAACAAAAAAAAGAAGGAGGAATACCTCTCCTGACAGCCTTTGCTGTGCCTCCACCAAGCAGGTCCACAGACGCCCTTATTGACACTGTCACAGAAGTCAAAGCTTTTCTAGATGAGGAACTCTTGAGGCCCCAATACTTTGTCACATCAACGTATTTTCCTTTTGCAGCAAAACTACCTTCTTTGTATCATACACACAGACAGCTTTTACCACCAAAGCCACTGAACAATTTGGTCAAAAACTGTATGTATAAATATATTGAAACTACTCTCTTATTGCTGTGCTGCCCAGGAACAGTGTTGACCAGTTAATTTGGGGGAAAGAACAGAAGAGAAAAGAGGAGCTACAGTAAAAGAAAAAAAAAAAAGAAATAAAACAGAACCAACATCAGCAGTTACAACTACAAAATAAATTAATTGTGAGGGGACGGGTTTCTCTCCTGCTGAATTCACTGGCCAGCTTCCCATTTATTTCAATTGGCCTGATAAACACGTGCGTCCCTCCAGCTTCTGTCCTGCCAGAGAGGAAGGCTGGCAGACAATCCATCAACACAAGCTACAAAGAATCAGCACTACTGCTGAGAAAATTCAACTGCCATTCAAAATAAAATTCAAAGCTAGGAAATGATGGGAAAAGCCTTCCAGCGGCTTCAACTGCAACTGGATGTACAGCAATAGCTTTAATTTAAAAGCAATCCAAAAGCTGCTATGTGTACTCTCTATGTAAAATTTAACTAACTGAATGTTCCTGTAGCAACTTTACATTCTCAATTCTCTTTTTAATTATGCAATAGCAGCAGTACACAAACACTGTTAATCATATTCCTCATGTTTAAGGTCAGAGTTGGATGGAAAGGAGAACCTGTTTCCATAACTTACCTACATGTAATCCAGCACAGCTATAATTTACAGAAAGATGTAAGCCAAAAATCTTAAGAACTGGCTATCCTTCGCTGTCATTAGGTATAGTCACTTTGGTGGAAGGGACAATGGACAGCCAGTTCTTTTCAATCTTAAAATTATTTGGTAATAGATCAGATTAATTATTTTGCTGGACACACTGCAAATTCCTGTCTCTCTGTAAAGATCAGAGATGGGGAATGTTCTATAATGTACCAACAAGCAGGTGTACACATCAGAGGTGTCTCCTGTTGATTTACTATATTTTGTACTGGGTAAGATCTACTTCTGGGTTGTCATTTTTTTCTGTTTGTTTGTAGGTTGGTTTGAGTTTGGGTTGGGTTTGGGGTTTTTTTTTTGGGGGGGGGGGGGGGGGGGGGGGGGGGGGGAAGTGTCGTCCCTCCTCTCCTTTTATCCACATCTTTCAACAACAGTGCTCTGACACCAGCATAGATTATTTTTATCATGTCACACAGAAACAAATTTGTTAAATTTCTAGCTAGTAATTTCCCTGGACAAAGCACTAGTTAACAGCACTGTTCTTAAAGGTCCTAATCCCTTAAGTTACATCCAAACCTAAAACTCACTGTAGGTGAAAGCTGCTGAGAACTGACTTATGGAGAGAAGCTGCTAGCCCTTTTATTTTTTTCAAGCAGTTTGTTTGCTTGCAGTTCTTTTAGGTTGTTTTTTTTCCTTTTTAAGACTTTGATTCTAGGTTTTACTCTCAATGCTGCTGTTTTCCGCATAGATTAAGCTTTATTAATGTCTCAGGATGTTCAAATCTAAAGCAAATCCACAAGTATGCCTGGGATTTGTTATTTTGGATCTTGAAAAACCCAAAACCTGTATGTATTATGTTTTCTCCTGTGTAAATAAACTGCCTCATTTCTTTGCTTCCTATTCAATTTCTCCATAAATCAGACTCGGATGAGCTTTGCAAACAGGGAAAAAAAGTATTTTCTGTTTTCCACTTCCAGAAACTAAAACTAGCTTATATATAGAGATGTATACACACAGATTTGAGATATAACATAATGTTAAAGCTGCCCTGAAACTGCTAAAATATCTTAAGAGCTGACCAGAGACATGCAAGCAAAATGCAGTAAAGAAAAAACAAAACCTGAAAGTCCACTATTTTCCTTGACTTCTTGTACCTTCTTAAGATTAATATTTTGCTCTTTCAAGACTAACAAGTTTACATGATTTCCAGCAGTCCTGCACACATTTAATTGGATACAAAAAACATGAACATTTTGATGTCTGGAATAACGGTACTTCCTACCTCCTTCTCTGATGTTAAATGACAGGAGAAAGAAAAAAAAAGGACTGCAGGATACATTAAGAGGCCAGCTAGTGTATTTCCTAGCTTTAAGGCTCAATCTGCTACATCTAAGTGAGTCCTCACAGAACTCAGTGTAAGCTGCTCTTGAAAGCCTCAACTGATGAAAAATAACAAGACCTTCCAAAAGGAATTTATCTGAGTGTTTTACTATCTGTGCAAGCAGTATTGAACATGAGTTTTTGTCTCAGAAGCCCCAGTGACATCATTATTGCCTTATACTCTGGTGGGTTTTTTTGTCTGGGTTTTGGGGTTTTTTTGGGGGGGGGCGGGGGCAGGTTTTGTTTGATTTTTTGGGGTTTTGATTTTATGATCCCATCAGTCCCCTCCACCATCATACTTCCATCCAACAGAAAGCCAGCTATGCCCTATTAGTGACCACAAGATACGGAACTATGAGTGCACTGACACTGCATGAGATGAGAACCTATGATCCACACAAACAGCAATCGGCTTCAATGTCAACTTATTTCAAAAGGGGGCTCTATGTGTGTGTACAAAAATAAGTAAATTAAATATTCATCTTCTTATTAGCTCAAATGGTTAAAGATGGCTTGCTGTCCCATTCCAAATAACATACCTGCATATAAAACATTTAAAAAAAAAGAACTCCAAAAATTATCAATGTGTGAAAGCAAAGATCTAACAGAAAGTGGTGAGGTTAATGATTACGTCTGCTAAATGCCATCTGTAATACTTCACTCTAAGCGCACCTGTAAATAATCTATACAACAATACTTACAGAACAACTGCTGACCCAGCACAGCAAATTAACAAGCAGCAGGGTCCAAGGCTGAATATTTACAGCTACCTCAAAAACAAGCTGAGGCATCCCAGGTAACTTGACTAAATGAATGGTGTTACTACTTACATGAAATGAAGAGCAGGAGCAGGTCAGCAATGTTCACGTAAACCAAGGTGTTTTAAATGTGTTTCAATTAAAAGTACAGAACGGTGTAACAGCCACAGGGAAGTGCTTGCTAATTTCATTGAGGAACTCCTGAAATAGTCTCAGGCACCCTTGCTAACATTTTTCAACTTTGGGAACTCAATCACAGCTTTTGAACGATCTGATTCACCCAAAAACTTCACTACTCTGACCCAACAGCAGTGGCACACAACCTGTAAAATTACAGAGCAATCCAATAGTCTGGGACTCCATTTTCCATATGCCTTTAACATTCAACAGCTAACACAGACCATCAGGTTGATTTCCTAACCCCGTGACTGTCCTGATTTCTACCAGATAATGTTATATATTAAAGTGCAAGATAATGCATCATAAAGACCATGCAGAGCTCTAGCAAAGGGGCATTTAGATGGTTATTGATGCTCATGCTAGGGTGGAGGTCATTCAGTGAATGGCAAACATGACGCTGTTTTACAAATAACTTCCAATTCTTAGTGTCAGAGGAAAGGGAACATTAGGAAGGAGTTTAAGCCCCAGGCATTTAAAAAGGAATATGGTGATATAATCCTTGCAGAGGTAACTTGTTTATAGTCAGTAGCATTTCCAGGAGAAGACATATAGTAAAGCGACAGACAGTCAAGCTTGTGGAATGATGGAAGAGCATTCACAGCATCTTGTTGCCTCCTCTTGTTCTCTTTGCTTTAAATTCAATGCAGAATTTTATAGTCCCTTTGCACAAAGAGACAACTGTATATTTCCACATAATTCTGAAGCAGTCTTTGTCCTATTTCTTGTGGCTGTGTCTCGTGACATATAGATGACCTTGCTTCAGTGAGATGAAGCTGGCACACCCTCTTCTCAGCAGACCAAGTCTTAACCACTAGCTCTCAATGCAGCATAGTTCACAAGCGCATCTGGTGACAGGACTCAGGGTGTGGAGGAGTGGGGACAGGGGAACCAACCCTCACTGGTAGCACTGGCTCCTGCCAGTCATAAGAAACTCAGCTCTAACAAACCCTCTGCAAGGCATGAAAGGACTAGATTTGCTTCTGATTTGCAGTCCCTCTACCTCAACAAGACAAGACACTCCTAATGGGAGGTGCTGGATTATAAACTGAGAAAAATATCCTCCTTCTGCATCACTCCACTTGATAAAACCAATAATGAGCTGCATTGTAAGGACTGTGCAAGGCAAAAAATCATTAATGACATCTGGAGATAAGAGAAAATCCAGGCCACATTACGGTGCGCAATGTAAAATGTTCCCTGTGAGAAAACACAGCTTAGTAAACAGGCACTCTGTCCTTTCAAAAGTCTCAAGTGGTACTCAGGGGCAACCTTATCATAGGATGCTACAGTACTTCTGCTGTTAAGCAGTCACAAGCATAGCACACTCAGCTCCTAAAGTCCATGGTATTAAAAAAATAAATTAGAAACACTTGCCCCTCTGCAGAACCACCTGCAGCACAGTCTGGTACAAGCAGTAGGAGGCAATGATAGTGTTAAGAACAGGGTATAAACAGCAGGAGGGAAATGTCTAGTCTATCAAAGGATGCTCCAGGAGAAACCATGCTACTCTTGTCATGATTTACAGGCCGCAGTGTGACATCACTGATCATGAGCTTTCTACAACACTCGCATCACAGCTTTACCCTGTGAAGCTTCTGCCCGACCCTTTCACAGCAGCATACAGGACTTCAGGGTGGACTTCTATGAGCCTCTTTAATGGTTTCATGTCATGAGGAAATAAAAATATATCTGTTTCAGTATGCAATACTCAAATTTAGAGCTCAATCCCACTTTTAAATTCTACCTCATCACTCATTCTAAACTACGTTAAGCAAATCAACAGTTCGGAGGTACACAGCACAGCTTTCCGACTGTCACTTTCAACTATGCTCCAGCTGTTTGACTGAATAATGTTCAAAGTCTCTGAGCATATTAGTTTAGCACAGCAGTTCTCAAATATCTGCTACATGGACCTCAGTCAGGTCCTATATAGGGTGACGTATAGTCTACTATCTAAACAAGAACTCACTCTAACTACACCGCCTAAAATTACCAAGGCACATGTGGCCCTGAAATTCAAATTCAGGTTCCTAATATTAGGTTCCAAAGCCTGTGTTTTATTCTATTTCATATAAATATCAGCATAATTTCTGAATACCTTAAAAAAAAAAAGTAACCAATAACCTCCAAACATAGCTGATAAATCTTTCACATTCTCCCCACCATAATGTGGGACTAAAGCCCCTGTTTGCACAGGGCTTTAGAAAGCAACCGGAAACATTATATACATTGCTATACATTTACATTACTGAAGGCAAGGGGACAAGGTCCTTAGTACTTCAATGTCCTCACAAAGGTTTCTTTTGTAACCTCATGTCTAGCCTCTAAGTGTCATGTTCTATGCAGATTAGCTTTATATTATTTGGACACTTAAATACATATCCCATTGAAGCAAACAGAGGGAGAAACTACTAGTACTTCTTCAATAAAAATTCAGGAGACTCATTTCATCTACCCAAATTTGAAAACCTTATTTCTGAAAACCAGGTTTTAAACTGTGGAATTGCCAAATAAATCTGCTCGGCCTTGCATACTTTGCACAGGCTAAACCAATCTGAAATGCTGGTAATGAATGTTTGCAATGATGACAAGGATCTAGATGCAGTACCACTGTGCATTTCAAAGGTACACTATCCCGTATAACCAAGGTGATGCATATACTTGTAGCGGCCATTTCTTTAGAAGAAGCAGGCTTCTTGACACCTGGCTGAAGCCTCTGGTCTGACAAGGCTGTGGGTCATCTGAAAACTGTGAACAAAAATCCCAAATCTTCAACTCTAACCAGACATAACCACAGGAAGAAAGCAGAAGGAAAAAAAAAAAAAAAAAAAGACACAACCCGTGGAAACTGGGGACATATGGTAGCCCTAACATCATACAAACACCTATCAAAAGCAACTATCTTAGAATATAAATAGCAATGCCTGTTCTTCCCCAGGGATAAATTCTTAAAGTACGTTTTTGTATCACCTTACTATCTACTCTTAGTAAGTATTTACTGCTCATTTCATAGAAGAGGACATTTCACACAAGAGGACATCACACTGCAACGAAGCAAAGTTAACCCATTAAAATCTCACCTCCTTGCTCATTCCCTCTCTCTACCCAAAGCAATGATGCCTCTCAAAATACACACACACACAGAGTCAAATATACATTTGTCACAGGAATACCTTGAGTGCAGCTTTAGCTGTTACTAACTTTGAACATACCCTGAAGAAGTTTTTAAAAATTAGAGCAAAACACGATTTCAAAAAAAATACTGGAAAGAGCTTAAACATGCTTTTAAACTGCTAGCTGTAAAACATATTGAATTGTTGAAACATTGTTAAACTCTTCCCTTCCTCGAGATCTTACTAGTAAGTAAATAACAACATATACCTCACCATGGCAGCTTAAGTCTCAGTGCCAGAACAGAGCAGAAAGAGAAGTGTAAGTTAGAATTCAGCTGCTATGCCAAAATGATTTTTATGCAGCTTTAAAATCACGTTATAGAAAGATAAAAATATTTACTGTTTATGATAGTATCAATGAATAGCAAATTGGGCCCTACTAAATTAGATACTGCAAACATGTAGTGAAGAAGAGGTGCCTATTCTGAACAGTGTACAAGCTACTAAGATGAGTCTGTACTTATTGGAGGTGCTCTATCCTTTATAGAGATGATGAGGTTAATGATCTATATTAATAACGCTCACCTCTCAGGTCTCAAGAGGTTAGCGATACATATTAATAAGGCTCACCTCTCAGGTCTCAAAAATAATAAACAAAAAGAGAACACTCAAGAACAGCTTGGGAGAACAACAACCACAAAAAAAAAAAAAAAAAAAAACCCAAGCCCCAAAGCTTTGCCTCGCAGAACTGAAGAGGTAAGCAGGGCACACGTGGTGGCTCCAGGGAAGCGCGCAAAGGCAGGAGGCTCCACGGGCGAGGCCAGGCCCTTCGACGCCAAACACGCAGGGAGGAAACCAAAGCCCACGGAGGAAACCAGGCCCGCGGCCCCCCCTTGCCAAGGGCTACGCTTCGCTGGAGCGCTCGGCCCTGCCAACCCGAGAAAACTGTGGCAAGTTAACTGAAGGTACCGGTTAAATCCAAAGGGGTTCAAGTTTTAACTCCAAAGGGGTTAACACGGCAGTGAACTGGTATATAGAAACAGAAACCAGCGTGAGTGCGGCGCACTGGTGCCCGGCCGGCCCAGAGGGCGGCTAGCGCGGCTCCACGGACACGGGCGGCCCTGACGCAGAGGCAGCGGCCACGGGGGCAGCTTACGTTGTTTGTACCGGAGTGATTTAAAACCCAGCACCCGCAGCGGGGGGCGGCTGCGGAACTCGGCGGCGCTACCGGGCGCCCGCCGGGGCAGGGGCGGGAGGCGCACCCGGCCCGGCCCGCCCCGCCCCGCCCCGCTCCCACGGCATCGCACCGGAGCTGCCCCGGGGGCATCGCTGGGGCTGCCCCGCTCCCCCCCCCCCCCCCCCCCGGCGGGCCGGTGGCGGCTGGCGGGAGGTACCGTACCGGCGGGCAGGAGGCAGTCCAGCGGCGTGAACGCGCGCTCCATGGCCCCCCCGGGAGCAGGCACACAGAAAAAGCACGGAGAGCCCCGCGGCTCCCCCAGCGGGGCGGGGGCTGAGGGGGAACGACACGCGGGGATTAGCGGCCCTTCTCCCTGAGGGACGCCCTCCGCTGCGCAGCCCGCCCTTGCCGGCGAGCAGCGGGAGGTGGCGGCGGCGGCGCTGGCCGGGTACCCGCACCCACGCGCCCTCCTGCACTCCCCCGGGGTGGTGCGTCCGAGCGGCGGGAAGGCAAGCCGAGAGCATCGATCGCCGCCGCGATCCGTTGCTCGGCGGTGGATTCAGCAGCGGGAAGGCGGGGCAGGAGGGAGCGGCGGCGGCGGCCGTTGGGGCCTGTCCTGGCGGGGGCGGGCGCGGGTAACGGACAGCCCCGTCAGTGCCAGTGCGGACCCTGAGGGGGGGGAGGGAGGGAGGGGGGGGGGGAGGGGGGGGGGGGGGGGAGGGAGGGAGGGAGGGAGGGGGGCGGGCGGCCGTGCCCTGCCCTGCCGTTCGCTCTGCGTTTTTACTTCTCCCCGCCCCGACCTCTCCGGGGCTAGGCCCAGCGGCTCCCGCCGCCCGTCGGAGGCGCTTCCGCCCCCCGAGCAATGCCGACCTCGTTACAGCTGCGTTTCGGGAGGCCGTGAAGAGCAGCCCCAACGCGAGGAAACGTGGTGGTGCGCCCGCTTTTTCATTTTCTAAATAAAAAAGTGGCCGCAGGGGACTTCCTTTTTATTAAGCGTTATATCTAGCGTACGGAGGGGTTACTTAGGGCAAAAAATGATTAACACCATAATTGAAAGCAAAATTTCGCAAGCCGCTGTCCATGCTAGAAGTGTTTTGCTTTGAGATCCTGCAACGAACAGTTCACTCGAAATAAAAGTCGTTAATAGCTTCCTGCCTGTCGAAACTGTAAAAACAAAACTGCAGCTCCAGTCCCGCAGCGAGACCTCGGCCCCCTGCGTGCAGCCCGTGCGCTGCCGCCGCCCTGCAGCTCCTGCTGCGCTGGGGAGCCGGAAAAAAAACCTTTGTGTCCGGAGGCTCAGAGCCTGCCCTTGCCCTCCCTTGCAGGCGCTTTAGCTTCGCCACCTGCCCCTGCCCCCGGCGGCGGGAGCTGGGCGGCGGCGGCTCCTCAGGGGAACTGCGCGGGGCCCCGCAGCAGGGGGCAGCAGAGGAGCACGGCCAACGGCTACCGGCTAACGGCGAACGGCTACCGGCTAACGGCCACCGGCTAACGGCTGCCGTCCCAGCGCGGGCCAGTCCCTCCGCCGCCCCCCGCAACGCGGCGGCCGAGGGGGCCCGCCGAGTCCCCTACGTCGCCGCCGGGTCGCCTCCTCGAGGGTGCCCTCCGCTGAGGCACCCTGGGGTGGGACGAGGCGGGAGGACGAGGTCTCGTTTTAGAGGTGTTTGGAAAAAGGCAGCGTGACAGTCGGTGACGGTTTCCCGTCAATTGGAAGCGGGACCGCCGTGTCAGCCCACTGCCCGGTCCACACCATTACCCTGAGATTCGCATAGATATCAACAGGATTGAAGCGACTTCAGTATTTGGGTGAGGCTGGGCCACATTTATCCTGCACGATGACACAAGCCTGTAATGGCTGCAGGTGCGCCTTCAGACTGAATGGTGCAAGCGCTAACCCTTTGCTTTGGACCTTTCAGATAAGCTGCCCGGCCACCTATTAGAGATTACACTCTACAAGCGATTTCAGTCTACAAAGACTGATAGAAATTCAGAAGCATTGGAAGCATTCAGGTCTTGACAATGAGAGAAATGAAAGGTTATTGGGAAACGAGATATTAAGGACATCAAGAGATTACTGTCGTTTACACTACAGAAATAGAAAATGTTTTGTTTTGTTTTTGAGTCGTTTGAAAGTTTTCTTCCCTCTCCACTGAGGACTTGAATTTCAAAGGCTATTTGGACTTGGTATCGTCTCAGCATCATTCTTTAAGCAGGTTAAGAACAACCAGCATCAGGAAGAAGCAGCTTGCCCTCCCTCCCAAGAAGGGAGACCATGTGGGGACCACCATGCAGTTGGCCTGTGCTCTTCTCTTAATTGTCTCCTCTTCCAATCTGCCTTTTTTTTCCTCCCCCTTTCAATTTTGCCAGGCACTTTCCTACTGCTGGGTAAAATTATTAAACCTTCTCCAGGATGGCTTATTTTTCTTTAGTATCAGTGTCTCCGTAAATTTTTTTTTAATTTGTTCTTGGGGGGTACAATCTAGTACAAGTAGTTGCCGATAAGCAGCAGCGGCTTCTTATGCATAAGAACAGCCGTACTTGCCCAGAGGGAAGGTCCATCTCAGTCAGGGCCCTGTTCCTGGTAGTGTTCACTTACAAGCCTTTCTCCTCCTGTTCTCCTTTGCTCCTTTTCAACATTTTTTTTTTTTCTGTAAATGCAACAGTTTCCATCTCTCTGCTCTCTTCATATCTGACAAGATGCTTTTTCCACCTCTGTCAGGCCTGGGATTCCAGGCCATCCTTTACCAGCCACCACTGCAAAAAAGTAATTGTACCTCTCTCTGCTAATCGTAGTAATGCATGATTCATCACAACAGTAGCATTACAAAGAGAAAGCAGTCTCGAGAGAGCAGGCTGGCACTGGTATCCTTTAAATCCTTTCAAGATGCGCAAGGGTCTGCAAGGTAAGGCAAACTGCCAGCCCACTCCACAACTAGGCAAGGGGCAAACAAGTCAGATGTGCTTTCTCTCCCTGAACTCTGGCTTTCTTTCACTGCCCTTTCTTTCAGGTATGAACCTCTCATCCACAATATAAAGCTCTTTTTAAGAGTCAGCTCCACAGGAATACCATCAGTCGATGCTGAAATGCACTGATCTCTAAGGCAGGACCTGACAACTATTTAATACAGTTTAGCACAGCCTAACAAAGGTATCTAGTAGAGGACATTTCAGAGAGGCGAAATGAGTAACTCCACCCAGCCTGGCATGTTCTCTTATGGATAGTCCCTTAAGGACAACAAGCAGTCAGGAGGCTGATTTACTTTTTTGAAAAATAAGCACTTTCACCTACCTTTTGCACTTTACCTCTGTGCTAGGACATCAGTTGAATTTTCCCATGAAGGGCTACCATTTAATGAACTAGCAACAGTTTTTTCCTGTCACACGTGGAAAATTCCTCAGTAAATATTACACCTGTTTTTCCAGGTAGTGTATAAGATTCGGCAATATTTCTTTCCTCCAGCTGGATCTCAAACCAAACCAAACAACAGCCTTCTCCCCTGTTCTTTTCCTCTGGTTGTATGTGCCTACATTACTTTGCAAGGTTTGCAGAAGACATACAGAGAGGCTATTCAAGAAAGACGTCCCAGGAGCACTGATCTTGTGCTTTGATTACTCCTGTCTCCTCTGATTAGCTAAAAGGAGGGCAGGTGACCTCAACCCTAAATGAGAAAATAAACAGGCAAGCAGATGTAGTTCCTGAGTGACAGAGGAGGCTGTCTGACAGAGGAAGTTTCTGAATGATTGGCAGGAAAGGTTGGGGGAGTGTTCAGACCTTTTAAACCTCCTCTGGTAACTAGCCAGCCGGTCATGCCTCTCACCTGATATATTTTCCGTTAATTTTGTACAGACTTGATGACTGGTCTGTGTATGGAGAAGCTGCAATTTATATATATATATTATTATATATATTTATATATGTAAAAATTATTCATATCAGACTCCAGAAAGCTTCCTCTTCTTTAGGAAAACTATTCAGAGAAGCAGTCAGTTGGGCAGCTTCTATAGAGCACAGTTATGACATGACTGGCACTGCACTTCAGCACGACTAAAACTGATCAGATGGGAAGAGTTGAAGGGTGATTAGGAGGGCAGCAGCTTTTATTTACTCAGAACATCTCCTGGGACTTAGCAAGGAAAGAAGAGGGAAGTCAACATGAATTGCAAGGGAATTTAAATGGGATTTGTACAACAGGGCTAAAGCCTGAAGGGCTTGCTGTGCTTCCTTAGGATGATCAGTCTCTGCATATTCCAGTACAGATATATGGCCAAGGCTAACTTGTAGTATCATTATTTGCTTTCAGAATTTTTTTCGTTCTTTCAAATAGCCCAATCTAGTTGAGACTGAAAAGTTTAGAGGTATTTAAGAACTTTGTCCAACAAAATGATAGGACCTGTCTGTAGCATTCACAGCATAATGCCCCTCCCCCAGACCAAAGTCAAATTGGTCTGGTAATGCCAGACATCATCATTTAATGCTTTATTTTTTGCCCCTTCCCTTCTGCCATCCTTCACCAGAATAGGAATCACATCTCTGCGTTTGACTAAAAAGTACTTTGGGTACTGTTCAAAATCTATGGCAGATTTCAGTAACTGGCAATGTGTATTTGAAGCCTTTTGATTGGAAAATATGTAGAATCAAAACTACTCAAGTACCTTCAGAGGCCCCTCTTGGTGATATGTGAAACAAGCTGCTTGTAAAGTAGGGGGCATTTGTTCCTCCTGCTATTCCAATTTTATTGCTAAACCAGAACAGTCTGTACAAGGCTGGCAATCAGGATTCATGCAATGTGCAAATGTTAAGAATATTTTCTCCTTCTCTCCACAGCTTAACTTTATATTAAATGAACCCAGAGTTAAAACTAGCAGGCTGGGATGGTTCATTCTGGTCCCTATTCCAGTATTTATGCAGAATAATAAGGTTGGGAATGTTTAGCTAGCTTGGCTGTCTGATTGTCTGAACATCCCTAAGTGCTTTATAATTCAAAAAATGCAGGCATCAGTAGATAAATGGGATGCTTTATTATAGACATTATATCCTTGCAATTCTCCTGTGCCAACAATTTAAGTCCCCACAACCTCCTTAAAACTCAAACACCAATTTGAAAGGTACAATCATTCAGGTTAAAAAAAAAAAAAGACCTGCAAATAGTCACCAGCATACACAGGCAGACAGAATCTAACGCACGCACACACACACACTCTTCAAGTCCAGGTCCTGGAACAGTTAATAGAGCCAACTTCACATTTGTTTCAAGTCCTGAAGAGATTATAATACGGTAAAAAAATATAATATTAAGTGCAATCTGTTTCTGTAGTGGTGTAGAGCAGGCTGGAGATAAACCTTATGAATTATATTAGGTCACACAGTAAAGCAGAAGAAAATAGTGTATAGTAAGCCTATGGCTCACCAGGCAGGACACTGCGTTCGGAAGACCTGAGTTTTAATCCATGCTCTACTACTGACACGAGTAGACAGAACCAAACCAGATGGATCCATATCCTCCAGTATATATGATGACCTCGGAACTAGCATACCTTTGAGAGATCTGGTTTGTAGCATTCTATGCCTTTGCTTCCTCATCCACATAATGGCATCAATGGGGTATAGCCATACTTTTAAATAAGCCTGAGATCAACAGCCAGATACAAATAAATCTGTATTACTAATGAATAGACAGATGGCATTTGTTTATCAATCAATTCTATACAAATTGAGAAGAAGATTTATTATGATCATCAACAATATTCTGTCATGAAGATGGATGAAAGGTAAACTTTGGAAAGAGGATTGTGTATTGAAGTGATAACTTTTAGAAATAAGGAGTTTTCATCAAATTGGCTGCTATCAAGTCACTGTGGACAATGGTAAATGTGCAGTCTAATAGCGATATTCTTGACTTTGTGGAGTCAGGAGACTATGCAGATTGCTGAGATGTTAGGCAAGCTCTTTGACCAGCCTGGCTAGGAGTTTCTGAGAGGCCTTCGCTGTGGTGTCCTGGCACCACAAGAGTTAGGAAGTAGGAACAATCCACTGAGATGCTGCACTCTATTCTGCCTGGAAGGATTGTCTTATTTTGTCTGGCATGTACAGGAATTCTTATTGTCTTCTCAGTGTGAGACAGCCAATGTGGAGAATCACTCCACATTTTCCTCTCAGGACCATGTCTCCAGCACAGTCTAATTTCTTATGTAAGTGCATTCCACAGCACCAAAAAAATGCATGCGTTTTTAGTTCTTCATGTCTTTGCCCCGAGTCTTGCTAACTGCACTACTTCTGCAAGCATAGCTCTCTCAGTGGCACAAGGAGGCAGCATCTGGGAAATGAATATCATGCATTTGGACTGGATGTGAGAGCAAAAGGGATGGCATGGGATGCTGAGGTGTGACGAATGCTTTCCTGCGTCTCTGGCCATGTCCATGTGCCACTGCATTCAGAGCGAGATAAAGTAAGTTGCAGCAGCTTCACATGGTGTTCTATCAGGTTCTCATCCCTGTCCCATTGGAAAGAAGTGGTCTTGTAAAACTGCAGAGGGCAACCTTTACCTGCAGTCATTTGAGCATGCAGGGCAGTCAACATGAACCTAAGGCTGTGGAGATCAGAAGGTGAACCAGTATCTCCGGATAAGAACAGGGCTAGCTCCTGCTCATGAATCATTAGTGCCACTTCTGTATTGGCTGGGCTAACTTTGGCCAAGGCCTGTGTGGCATTCTCTGAGGTGATGACTGGCAGGGTGATGAAGAGTGGGGCCATTGGTAGCTGACATTTACAGCTGTATTGACCTCTCCAAGCCGCTGCTCTAACTCATCAAAGTAAGGGAAGAAAAGTCGAGGCCTGCAAGGACCTAAATCTGTCAGGGATGGTGTCATTGTGAAGGGGAGCCACTTTGAGGGATCTCTGGGATGGAAATGATGGGAGGCACCCAGCTGCTTCAGTTCTTTGTTAGGTTCCATAAAAGTGGCAGCAGCACTGTCTGATGAGCAGTTTAAAAGGCAGCAATAGAGAAAAGATAATGGCAGCTATTCTGTCCCATTAGTCTGAACAAAGCTGCCTCAGCCTGCCCTCAACTCAAACGCTAAATATGTTATGACTTGCTTGCTAATTCTGTCTTTGAGTCCCAGGTGGAGAGAAAAGAACATCCTGCTGGGACAGAGGGCAGCCCTCAGATATAGCTGCTGGAGTTGTTACGCGAGGAAAACAAGCTTCTCTCGCTTGCACAACCTTTTTCAGCTAGTGCATGCAAAGACACTCACTAGCTGGAGATGCCTGCCATTAATGCTTCTTTAATTGAGAGAAAGAAAAATTCCTGAGAGACCCTATAGAACAATGAAACACCTACAGAGAAGAGCATCACACAGGGCACAGTACATCATTTCTTCATGTGCATTAGATGCTACTACTTGTGGACATACATACAAATATGCACATAGATACATTGCATCTGCTTTTAGTTTAGTTGCTTAAGTTAGCTGCAGGCTGACATATGATAGAGTTCACGTTTAAATCTTCAGAGTAAAACACTTTGAAAGCAAACCTATTAAGGTTAATAGAATGAACTTACAACGCCCATGGTTAAGAAGGGGGGGTGGAGTGAGACACTCAGTAAATTGTTCACCAAATAGCCTGTCACCTCTAGGTCTGCAGCTGAAGGCCTGCCAATGGATCATTCTATTATCTTTAATGAGCTTAATTTTAAAGTCGTATGCACATCAAATGTAAAGTATCAACATCAGTTTTGTTGTCTGTGATCCTTGCATCTACCTTAGATATGTTAATAAAGAATATGTGCAGTCTAAGAAAGTGCGAAGGCATTATACATATAGCGCTTGCTTAAAAATGTCTAAAATTTGAAACAAAAAGTATTTCTGTTAAGCTACTCCATGCACAAAACCCAGTACAGCATGTACAAAGGTACAAAGTAATTTCTAGAAAATGCATTCAAAATTGAACAAACTTAACCAAGGTAGTTGTTTGTGGGATTGGTTTGGGTTTTTTTTTACCTACTTCATGAGAAAATGGATAGACTGGAGTGCTGCACTGGGTGGCTATAAGCTCTTCAGAAGGGACAGGCAAGGAAGGAGAGGCAGTGGGGTGGCTCTGTATGTTAAGGAGTGTTTCGATTATATAGAGCTCAACAATTGTGATGATGTTGAGTGCTTATGGGTAAGGATGAGGGGGAAGGCCAACAAGGCAGATGTCCTGTTGGGAGTCTGGTATAGACCACCCAACCAGGATGAAGAGATAGATGAAGTTTTCTATAAGCGGCTGGCAGAAGTCTCACAATCGCTAGCCCTTGTTCTTGTGGGGGACTTCAACTTGCCGGACATCTGCTGGAAATACAACACAGCAGAGAGCGAACAGTCTAGGAGGTTCCTGGAGTGTGTGGAGGATAACTTTCTGATGCAGCTGGTAAGCAAGCCTATCAGGGGAAGTGCCTTGGTTGATGTGCTCTTTACAAACAGAGAAGGACTGGTGGGAGATGTCATGGTCAGAGGCCGTCTTGGGCTTAACGACCACGATATGATAGAGTTCTCAATTCCTGGCAATGTAAAGAGGAGGGGCAACAAAACTGTTACCATGGACTTCCAGAGGGCAGACTTTGGCCTGTTCAGGACGCTGGTTGGGAAAGTCCCTTGGGAGGCAGTCCTGAAGGGCAAAGGGGTCCAGGAAGGCTGGGCCTTCTTCAAGAAGGAAGTCTTAAAGGCACAGGAGTGGGCTGTCCCCATGTGCTGTAAGATGAACTGGAGGGGAAGACAACCAGCCTGGCTGAACAGGGAGCTTTTGGTGGGAATCAGGGAAAAAAGAAGAGTCTACCACCTTTGGAAGAAGGAGCAGGCAACTCAGGAAGAGTACAGAGATCTTGTTAGGTCATGCAGAGAGAAAATTAGAAGGGCAAATGCCCAGCTAGAACTCAATCTGGCCACTGTTGTAAGAGATAATAAAAAATGTTTTTACAAATACATTAACAACAAAAAGAGAGCGAGGGAGAATCTCCATCCTTTATTGGATGGGCGGGGGGGAACACTGCCACCAGGGATGAGGAAAAGGCTGAGGTATTTAATGGCTTCTTTGCCTCAGTCTTTAATAGCCAGACCAGTCATCCCCAGGATATTCAGCCCCCTGAGCTGGAAGACAGGGATGAGGAGCAGAATGGAGCCCCCATAATCCAGCAGGAAGCAGTTATCCTGCTATGCCACCCGGACACTCACAAGTCTATGGGGCTGGATGGGATCCACCCGAGAGTATGGAGGGAGCTGGTGGAGGAGCTTGCCAAGCCACTCTCCATCATCTATTAGCAGTCCTGGTTAACAGGGGAGGTCCAAGACAACTGGAGGCTTGCCAATGTGACGCCCATCTACAAGAAGGGCCGGAAAGAGGATCCAGGGAACTACAGGCCTGTCAGCCTGACCTCGGTGCCGGGGACGATTATGGAGCAGTTCATCTTGAGTGTGCTCCACAGGCATGTGCAGCTCAACCAGGGGATCAGGCCCAGCCAGCATGGGTTCATGAAAAGTAGGTCCTGCTTGACCAACCTGATCTCCTTCTGTGACCTGGTGACCCGCCTGGTGGATGAAGGAAAGGCTGTGTATGTCATCTACCTGGACTTCAGTAAAGCCTTTGACACCGTGTCCCACAGCATTCTCCTAAGGAAGCTGGCGGGTGTTGGCCTAGGTAGGTGTACTCTTCACTGGGTAAAAAACTGTTTGGGTGGCTGAGCCCAGAGTGTTGTGGTGAATGGTGTTAAATCCAGTTGGCAACTGGTCACGAGCAGTGTTCCCCAGGGCTCAGTTTTGGGGCCAGCCTTGTTTAATATCTTTATCAATGATCTGGATGAAGGGGTTGAGTGCGCCCTCAGTAAGTTTGCAGATGACACCAAACTGGGTGGGAGTGTCGATCTGCTCAAGGGTAGGATGGCCCTGCAGAGGGACCTGGACAGGCTGGACCGATGGGCTGAGGCCAACTGTATGAGGTTTAACAAGGCCAAGTGCTGGGTCCTGCACTTCGGGCACAACAACCCCATGCAACGCTACAGGCTTGGGGAAGAGTGGCTGGAAAGCTGCTTGGCGGAAAAGGACCTGGGGGTGTTGGTTGACAGCCGGCTGAACATGAGCCAGTAGTGTGCCCAGGTGGCCAAGAAGGCCAACAGCATCCTGGCCTGTATCAGGAATAGTGTGGCCAGCAGGAGCAGGGAGGTGATTTTTCCCCTGTACTCGGCACTGGTGAGGCCGCACCTGGACTACTGTGTCCAGTTTTGGGCCCCTCAATACAAGAAAGACATTGAGGTGCTGGAGCATGTCCAGAGAAGGGCAATGAAGCTGGTGAAGGGTCTGGAGCACAGGCCTTATGAGGAGCGGCTGAGGGAACTGGGATTGTTTAGCCTGGAGAAGAGGAGGCTGAGGGGAGACCTTATCGCTCTCTACAACTCCCTGAAAGGAGGTTGTAGTGAGGTGGGTGTTGGTCTCTTCTCCCAAATAGTTAGCGATAGGACAAGAGGAAATGGGCTCAAGCTGCGCCAGGGGAGGTTTAGGTTGGAAATTAGGAAAAATTTCTTTACAGAAAGGGTAGTCAAGCATTGGAGCAGGCTGCCCAGAGAGCTGGTGGAGTCACCATCCCTGGAAATGTTCAAAAAACAGGTAGATGTGGCACTTTGTGACATGTTTTAGTAGGCATGGTGGTGTTGGGTTGATGGTTAGACTGATGATCTTAGAGGTCCTTTCCAACCTTGACGATTCCTAGTTTTACTTTCATTAAAAAATAATCCAGCCACCAAGCCAGGAAACATGAAATTAATTATTACTCGACCCTTAACTGGTTTATTGGTGGACTTGATAATGTTAGGTTAATGGTTGGACTGGATGATCTTAAAGGTCTTTTCCAACCTAAACAATTCTACAATTGTATGATTTACTTAAGACTTACAGTCAGATTTTCCAAGTGCCTAAAAATGCAGATTAGCACCCTATGAGATTTTTGCTGTGGTTCATTGCATTCATCCTTTGGCAGCTTGTCACCTTAGAAAATCTGTCTCCTGCATTTTAAGACAGACTGCCACATCCAGCTGGGCTGCTCATGCATTTGATGAAACATGCAGCAGATTTCTACTCCTGCAGAACCTCTGCTTTTCCTTGCCTCCCCTCTAAGAAATTGTGCCAAGTTGTCATGGTTTAGCCCCAGCCAGCAACTAAGCACCACGCAGCCGCTCGCTCACTCCCCCTACCCTGATGGGATGGGGGAGAGAATCGGAGGAGTAAGAGTGAAAAAACACTCCTGGGTTGAGATAAGAACAGTTTAATAATTGAAATAAAGCAAAATAGTAATGATAACAGTAACAATATAATAATGATAATAATAATAACAATACACAAAGCAAGTGATGCACAATGCGATTGCTCACCACCTGCCGACCGATACCCAGACAGTTCCTGAGCAGCAATTGCTGCTCCCCAGCCAACCCCCCCCAGTTAATATACTGAGCATGACGTCATATGGTATGGAATAGCCCTTTGGTCAGTTTGGATCAACTATTCTGGCTGTGCCCCCTCCCAATTTCTTGTGTACCTGGCAGAGCATGGGAAGCTGGAAAGTCCTTCACTAGCATATGCAGTACTTAGCAACAACTAAAAACATCAGTGTGTTATCAACATTCTTCTCCTACTAAATCCAAAACACATCGCTATGCCTGCTACTAGGAAGAAAATTAACTCTATCCCAGCCAAAACCAGGACACAAGTATGCCACAATACCTATCACATTTGCATGGTGCCATTTCAGATGTTTTAATTCCCTCGGTCAACACTGAAGTTACTCCCTCCTCAACAGTGCCAAGTCATGCCCAGGCTTCTACTGCAGGAGTATTCTGAGTCCATCAGGGACATTGCTAAGAGGTTGGTCACCATGATATGCAAACACCAATGAGAAAGATGTTTCAAATTGAGATTCAGTATGTATCAGCCCAGCCATGGGGGTATAATCACTAAAGATCACTAAAGCAACATTATTATTCACATTCCAAGGTTCTGCCTACGAACCGTAAAGGACAGACAGGAGGTTGACAGCACAGCTGGGAAAAGGAAGAGATGGGTAAAATCACTAGCACAGAGCTCAAGGGTGTTCTCTCCCTCTGTATAGCAAAAGTGGCAAGCGGGACAGAAGCCAGAAGGGGAAACCATGCCTAATAGCAAGCTTTGGCAGCCTTGCAACAGCAGAAGTACCAAAGGATAGTGTAATTCCAGTGAACTTAGTTGTAGGTTGATGTTAGCACATGTTCATTTGTAAACCAAAGTTTATCACATCCAAAGCACTCCTTGTGGAAACATGACATGTACTTTTGCCTGGCTTATACTGGCTTATTAATTTTACCTGTGAAATCTGTTCTGTAGACTGGGATAAATTCACGAACATAACCAAGGTCTTAAATTCTTAAATAAAGTATATTTTAAAACACCAAATTGTACTGGTTTAATTAGCATTGGGCCATGCTACCTGGCGGTTTTTATTTAAACTAGGGCCACTTTGTATTTAGGCAATTCCTTTAGCTCAATGTTCCAAAGTATTTAAGCTTTAAAAGGCTTAAAATTAATACTTTACCTGAACATCACTACTAATCAGGATCTCTGTACTTTGGGTGTTTCCTTCATTCTTGTTTTCTCTCATTGTAATACTTGTTTCCTCATTCCTTTATTCTCCTCCTTGCTGCTCCTTAAGTTTTTCTTCCTTTCTGTCAAGTTCTAAGCTTGTCTTCCCATGGGCCCTCCTACCCGAAATAATGGAGCAGAGTGACTTTAGCAAACTGATTAATATTATTTCCTACCTTGGCAGGAAGTGGAGAAGGGAATACTCTTGCAAATATCACCTACTTAAGATGCTAAGCCAAAGAAATCTGTGTTGCACTTGAGGCTATACACTGCAAATAGTGTATCCCAAGTAAAGCTAAACTTCTTTGCAGGGAGGATGAAGTTTCTGACTCTCAATGAAACTGTTTCCTAAAGATTTTTAATCTAGCATATGACTCCTGGCCTGGTTCAATATCATTTTAATGCAGGCCACAATTATAAAAGGTGCAGTTCTTTCCTTTCTGTCCCCTTGCACCCCATTTCCCTCAAATAGTTATACACAGGCTTTTACTCCGAATTTGTTATTCTAGGGCAAATCTATCAATGGAGCAACAACCTTAAAACTGCTTTAAATAATAGGTCGAGGGGCTGTTAAAACATTGTCAAATTGTTGCAGGCTGTGAATTATGTTTTTGTTTTTGCCAGCTGCATCATTAGAGAAACTGATTTCATAATGTAGTAGATTTGCATGCCCCAAGTAGAGGAATTGGTTACACAAGAATATTTTATAGCAAAAGGGAGAAGGCTTGTAGGCCAATTTTAATTAGAGGTGAATTTTACTTAACAGTGATGCTCTAAGATTCAATACAAAAACAAAACAAAAAAACCCCTCAGTTCTGTAGAAATTAGAAAGCAAAGAACTAGTATTGGGTTATTTACTTCATTCTTACTATAGAATATGTTTTACCACTCATACTATAATGGAAAATATTTGCTCTGACCACTAAGTCAAAGAAAGCATGGCAGATATGGGGAAGAAGTAAATATCATGGGTACAGTAAATAACACATACACTACCAAAAGGCAGACAACAGACCATAATAAGTCATTACATTCTTTAGTGCCTATGATAATTTAAAAGCATCCTGTATACCGGAATACAAGCTTGCCATCAGAGCATAATATGTTGACTCAATAGCAAATCAAATTAAGAGAACGATATGAAAACACTTCAGAAAGTCTCCGTCATTCAGAAACCATATTTGTAGAATGCGTGAACAAGAAACAGGCTTAGTGCTATTTCTATGTTAAAATGATGTTTTAGTCTGGTTTGCAAAGGAAAAGATGCTTTTCAAGATCCGTGAAGTAAATAATGAGGATCCGTACACATGAAATCATGTGGAAAGGCAAGAAAGAAAGAGAATTTGGGTATCCCTAATAATTTCTGAATTTACAGCTCAGTTTCCATCAATGTTGACAGAGAAACAGGTAAGTTTCTTCCAGTTTCATGATAAAAGCCATGATGAAGGAAGGGAAATCTAGACTCACGTGTTACGAGACATTGGAGAATCCACCTGGGACAGCTCACTTTCTAAATTTCACAATATGGGAGAACAGATTTATTAAGAATTTACAATCAGTCTCATCACACAAGTTGCCTATACATGAGGATTTTAGCACTCCACTCAAGTAAGGGGGAACAGAGTTTGGGTTTGAAAGGCAGAAGCCTAGTTAATTAAAGCTTTGACAAGCAATATCAAGGAATAGGGGAAGACCAATTTACCCTTGACATGGATAATATCTAGCTTCTGCTAATTGGCGAGCAAGGCACTAAGCTTTGTGGTGCATCAGTTTGTTAGGATCAGAACATGTTTTAACTAACTAGAAGGAATTAAAATTACTTCAGCACTTAGACAAGATATGTTGCAAGACTGGTCTCTTTACTATAGTATATTTGATATGTTTGTACAGTCAAAGAAAGTAAGTTTTGATACTGTAAGTGCAAATGCAGCTATGTTAATTCAGCAGAATATAGTGCACTGAGTTTACTGTTGGGTTATTTTGTTAGCACCAAAATCTTGTTATGGGCAAAAGTTAACACACTATCTATATAAAGCTAAGAATTCATTGTTACTTCAGTTACTATTTTAGCAGTCCAGTGGTCCAGAATGATCTCATTAATATAGAAAAGCTTCATTGATGGTGCAGTTAACGTATTTTATACAAAACAGCCTAATACCAATCCTGTTCTCTGTTGTTATGTTCACTGTTTAGGTGTACCTCTGGGTCCTAAGATTGACCATTTCAGTCTCCCTCATCTCATGGTGGTGGCAGTGGAGTTACAACACATCATTAGCATTCTGAAGTCCTTGCTGGGAGGATGTTAATGGTAGGATTGTCTTCCTCTTCAGTCTTGGGTGTGCTTGGGACTAATTTTGTTAATTTTCTCATCCCAGTCTCATTCCTGTTCATCAGATCCCAACCGAAGTTTGAAAGTTCCACAACAGCCTCACTTAATCAAAGGGCTGCTGTTGTGTGCACAGGGACAGCAGGGTCTGTCAGTCCTTTGCTGTCTGTGAGATTCACCAAGCTGAAGCCTATCCAGGTTAGATACCAGTCAGGTGGCTGCTGGCAAGCATTAACCAAGCTACAACCAGCTCAGGCCAAGGCAAACCCAGTCTAGTCCTGAGACTCTGTACTGTCAGGTCAAAATAAAGCTGTAGTCTTCTATTAGTGATTGTGAAAAATCATATTCACTGTCCTAAAATGGCCCAAATAATTTTTACTGGGCTACAATTTATGCCATATATAATTAATTAATGTATAAATCAGCCACTATGAAGATAAGACGGCTGTTAAAGAATGGCTGTTGGAGCTGTTCCCCAAGGTGATATCACAATGGCTGTCATTCACATTATCTCTGCAATGCAGCGGGTGTGATGCTCAGGAAGACTCTTGTTACAACTGACTTTGATTTTAAAAACAAAGAAAGTAGCTCATAATTTACTTCTTTTCTTTTATTTTCTGTTGCAAACACAGCTCCCTTTAGTAACTTCATCTGCAACTCTGTAGAGGGACGGACATAACTAATCTAACTAACTTAAAAAATGAACAATAGTAATGAGAACTTCACTAAACTGTAAGTTTAATGAAGTAGGAAATCTGGCTTCATTAGTTCCAGGGTTCACAATACTGCTTAATGCGTAGCGCCTCAGGCTGGATAAAATTTGCTCAGAGCCTTTCCTAGAATGGTTACACAAATTAAGATCCTCAGTAGAGCTCTGATGATGGAAGGGAGCTCATAGAGGGCTGCAGTGTGTAAAATCCAAGGTTATTCAGAAAGCCACTGGATTTGGGGAAGATCTGGGGAGCTGAAATTCTTTTCTTACCATGCCAATTAAAATAGGGGGAAGAACACTCCTACTGGGAGATTTTCCTATCCTGACGAAGTAAAGAACTCTGTCAGAATAGGGCATCAACAACTTTTGTACTGAATTACTATATAATAAACACAATGCTTATTTTGCTAAGCTCTTTTGGTAGTTAAAAAGAAATCAGAACTCCAAGTAAGTCCACCTCAACTGATAAAAATGGGTGCAATAGCTTCAATCCAGTGGGACTGCAGCCCTTCCTAAAGAGCTCAAATTTCAGTGTGTTTGCTTCCAATCTGCCAGCTGAGACCACAGTATCACTTCTTTTGGGCGTGTGATGGTGAGAAGAAAATTCAGAACATATGTAGAGCAGGTATTAACAGTACCATCTAGCAAGAAGTCCACCAGCTCTGCAGGATCAGAAAATACTTCTTTGCCTATCTAGTGGGACCTTCAAGACAACTTCCAAGGATCAGTCCCTTTACATAAAGTGAACAGGTAGGTTAGAAAGAAAGGCAACTAACCACAAAAAAAACCCCTGGATTAAAGCATTTCATATTCTCAGACAATCTTTCATGCTTTAACCACTACCGTAGAAATGAGATAAGAGCAGGACATGATCAGTGGACAGGTCTCCCACTTAGTCCAGGAGTGGGGGTGTTTGATTCGTATGGAGAAAAGGCTAGAAAGTACTGTGTAATCCTCTTGAGTATAGAAAAAGTGGATACAAGAGAGAGTATTGCTGCTTGTGTTTTAAAGGTACATGCACCAGGAAGTCTGATCTCACAGCTATTCATCTTCTCAAATGACAGTATTAGAACATCTTTTCCCCCTCCGCTCTCCAACCCATCCATTCACTTCAGATTTTCCTGCAGTCAGAAGCTATACAACTATCTAAATCTGTAAAACACCATGTGTTGCTCTTTCCTTTGTTTTGGCTTATAGCCAATACTCTGATTATTTTGGACAGAGCCATTCATACCACCATTGCTCCTGACAGAATAAATGATAATCACTGCTCATTTGTCTCCCACTACTGAAGCTGTGTAAATTGCACCATGGCACCATTCAAGTGAAGACAAATTTTGGCAGTTCCTGCTTATTATTCATTTCCACAGTGACTTCTCATCAGCAAGTGGTGTCCACACAGTGATGAAAAGTGGGCTTAAATTTGGAATTTTATTAGTGTTTACTTATAACGCTAATGCCACTGCCAAAGACTATTGGGAAGGTATTAATCCTCCTCCCAATATCTTTTAAAACCTGTTTCTATAGTGAGCAGATCATGAACCAGATTCTAATCTCAGTGATTATTTAAAACAAGCTCAGTTTAGTCAACTCTAAATTTCCAACAGTAACTGAACAGAATTTGACCCCTTAATTAAGCCTGCACTCAAAGTTTGATTCAGAAGAGGGTCTGGGTAGCACAGTAATACTGAAACCTCCTACTGGAGTACTCAGCTGGAGACCCAGCTTCTTGTCTGTACTCCAATGAATTGATGAATTGTTAAGTGCTTTAGACAAAATGCTAAGAGCTTCCAAAAAGAAAAAAAAGAAACATCCGTTAAAGGATTTTCTATAACTCAGTGAGAGTTTCTTGAAAAATAGAAGGAACCAAGGTTAAGGTCTCTGCTCTCAGTCAAGAAGAGGGAATCTTTATAGTCCTGTACACTTATAATTTGAAATTACTTCATAGCTTGGGCAGACAGTAACTTTTGGTATAACAATCTGTTTGGTATAAGCAAAGAACTTATCTCGGTCCTCTGCTTTGCCTCTGTTCATCTTTTGTGTCTGGCCTCCACACTTAACTTTATGACATAACCTCCTCTGTCAGCAGCCACCATAGCTCCCTTCTCCTCACCAAGGAGGAGAACAAACAAACAAATAGTTTCAAAAGTAGTTTTGCGTATGTACTTCCATGATCCAATGACTTCTTTTTTTTTTTCTCCTTTCCTCATAAAAACTTTGAAGTTACTTATCCAGTGTTTTCAAAACCAGGTTTCCTGGGTTTCAAAACCTAGGCAGATTCTGATGCAGGAAGAGATGGGGCAAGTGGCATTTCTGGAGGAGTGATTACTTCTGAGAGAAATTAAGGTGAGTGGCTTCAAAGAGAGGGAAGTCAAGAAAGTGCTGCGTAAATGAACGTAAAGAAAAAATCTGCATCATTTGCAGGAAAAAAAGAAAAATGAGAAAGTAGTAGATCTAGTGCTTCAGTTTGCATTTAAAATAATTGGCAGGCCCTCAGATCAGCATCATGAGTCAGAGTTCTCTGTTGCCATGAGAATAGTGGGAACGAGAAAACATAAGGCAATTTGGTATTTGTTAAAGCTGGCAAACCTCCTCATCCAAATCAATGTAAATAGGTTCCACCAAGTCCCCAGTCAACTACCTCTCTTCACTATGCATCTCCCTTGTTGCAGAAGTCAAGAACAGTGACCATTGAAAGTTTTGCTAAGCACCAGCTGAACTTTAGTGAATAATGATCTCTCACACATAATGAATGTTCTAGATGCAAGATTCCAATACCTTGTAAAAATCAATAAATCACCTATGCATTATTGTATTTACCACTAAAATAAAGCCACATCTGGAACAATATGCAGAGTTACTTTGCTACTTGATATTAGATGCAAAGAAACAAAAGCAACAAATTAGATAAAAAAATAGGTAAAAATTCATTTAACTGCATGCAGAATAAAGTTGTTAGATCCGAAGTCCCTAGTCATGATGAATAATAATCTTGCAGTTTTCAAAAGTGACAGCAGAAGTGCCTTATAGCAGTCAGAATCCCTGACGTATATCTTATCAAAGAGCTGGTGCCTACAACAATATATTTTCTCTACCATTTTTTGTAGTTCTCATCCCTGACTCAGAATGAGGAGCGCCCTTATAGTCCTGAACCACTATCATCACCTAAGTCTCAAGTACGCATTGAGGCAGTGTTAATTCTGTTGCAGAGTGTAAATGGAGATAGATGCAAATGGCAAATTATGGATTGCTGAATAAGCAATGCCTAAATGGTCTTTAAAATGAAGACTCTCCCATACTTCAAAAAATAATCTATTTTTACCACTATTACTGCTACAGTAAACTAAAAAGCAAATTAATGCAATGCTACCACTTCAGAAAAAGGAAATACACTCTGATGGATAGCTGGATATTAACAATCAAAATACCAGACCTCTTTTATCCATAGTTCTCACCTAAAGCCACATAACAATTCTGGGTAAAGCTTCTTAGAAAAAAAACAAAACCAAACCACAACCAAACAACAGTTGTGCCCCCCCCCCCCCAAAAAAAAAACAACCAACAAACCAACCAAACAACAAAACTAAACAAAAGGACATCCCAAGAGTTTAACGAAGCTTAATTAACAATTTGGAGAATCAAACTGGAAGGTGTTGCATTCTGTAAGGATTTGTTATGTTCTGGTTAGTCTATGGAGAAATAGCACCTCTAATTGCATTAGTCATGATGTACAATGCTGCATATATGTGATCATAATTTCCTTCAACTCTACCTTTTAAACCTACTCAAGATTTTAAATCCAGGATACTTGCCTAACAGATCTTTGTTATAAGGTGCTATCAAAAGATTTATGCTTTAATACACTTCCAGGCATTTTTCTTCTAAACTGTTCTCAATAAAATTTTTGCAATATATTTTCTGAGAGAAGTTACTTCATTCCAAGGTGGGAGCAGGCACAGCGAGCCATCTAACATCACAGGCAGAAACTTTCAGTCCAGCCAGGAATCTGAAACAGTGCACTCTGAAGGTACACAGTGTTTGTATAGGAAAGGATATGAATTTGCTTTATGAGAGCTCTCTTTTTATCCAAATAAAGGTGGATATGTAGAAAAGTGTATGCTCGAAAAGCCAGTTTTCCCTATTTTTGCTTATGTCATGCATCAGTAAAGAGATTTTTAAAAACCAAACAAACCATAAACCCAGAGCATGTTACAAGTGAGAGACACCTTTATAGTGAGTGAGCAGCAGCTATACTCGTTAGTGTTGTTCTTCCTGCCTTTGAAATTTGTTCTTTGTTCTTCAGAGCATAGACAGAGAGTTCATGAAATCTTTGCCAAGCTACAAAAGCTTGCCAATTAAAGCCCACATGGAAATATTACGAAAAGAGGAACAGTTATCATAATGACAGATGTACTGTACATAACAGATAGCAATTTACTTCTTCAAGGGTAATTACAAAAGTTGTTGGAAAATAATCAGGCCCTTATTCAGCCAGCCAGGAAGATAGAAGGCAGCTGTACACATACCAATGTTCATTATGAAGTGCAGCCAAAAATGAAAGCCGAGGCTGAACTGGGCATCATGGAAAAAAGTTGTGTAAGATGCATCATTGCTTCCTGATGGAACTACTCAAAGGTGGGCACAGAGGTATTTGGAAAAGGATAGTCAAAGAGTAATTACAGTGGCTGGCTATTGATGTAGATGTATGTCGCAAATGCAGGTTTGTGAATCCTGCTGATTATGTTAGTTTATCATGAATGAGTGACTTTACACAGTTTGATTTAGTAGCAGTTTAGAATTAACTTGTGGCAAATTGCAGAGTTTGATTGTGATATTTTAATAGCACTCAATCATCAGTGATTAACAAAGTGATTAGACAAAATTGATCAAAACAGCAACTTAGTTAAAGATTCAAAGACGGCAAGGTTCACTCTATTACTACATGGAAGTGCATAAAGGGAAGCTAAGTTACACTGAGTTGGAATGATTCACACAGAGGTGGTGTATGCAGGGGATAAGGAGGACCCTCCCGTTGAGTCACAAGGTTCAGAATAGACCCCCTTGCTTTCTAAACTCCTTCTCAGAGAGGAGTCTAGGTGCAGGTGGGTCTTAGTCTCAGACTTGGTCAGCGGTTCATAGGAATAAGGATAATGCAGCAGTATAAGACTCATTTTGTAATTAAATCATACATCTACAGACTACTTAAACCAATTCACACATGCATACACACAGACACAAATGTGCATATATATATATATAAAGGTATACCTGTTAAAAATTCCCCTCGAGTTCAGTGAAATACATCGAATTTCTCAATGGGAGGGGGTTGAGCCTCGAGGAGTGAAGGGTTTTGGCCCAGGCTCCACCGTTGGTCTTTGGCGATGGATGGTCAATTTTAGCAGACTCTTGAGAGTTTGCTAGCTCTGAGAAGCGTCCTGCTCAAAAGGAGATGCTGGTGCAGCCCGCTGCAGTCCAGCAGAGCTCAAAGGGCCTCACTTAGGACTGCTGTTTATAGGTTTGTGAGATGATTGGCTTTAGTCATCACTAAATTTCCATCTGAGCCACAATCTGAGTCGGCAATTACTGGAATTCCAGTAATGATGATACTGCTCTGTTTCAAGGCTGTCAGGAGTAGCTGTTTGTTCTCGCTCCCCTCGTTAGCCATAATACAGTTTCTGATAAGGACAGGGCACCTCTCCGCTTCAACCATGTAAGGGTTTCTGGTACATTAAGGGGCGCTCAACTGAACAACTCACTACACAAAGGCTGCAGTCTGGAATTCCTGAAATCATAAAGCAGTTGAAGAAAGAAAAGGCAGGCGGGGGGGCAGGATGCATCACCACAATGTATCAAGGGTTGTTACAGGGGTTTATTCCTGGGCCCAGTCAGTGTTCGCAGAGGTGCCAAGAATGATGAGATAGAGAATATGCTTATTACATTTTCTGATGAGCTCAGGGTGGATGTAACTGCAAGCACACTAGACACTGGGACCAGAATTAGAACAAACTAAGGCAATTACATGACAAGAAGCACAAGATAGAGTTTGCCAGAAACAGTCAGTTCAGCCCATAAGACAGGAAGTTATATGCTTAACCATGGAAAAAAATCTGGATATTAGAGTAGATTTTAAAGAGTAGATTTTAAAGAGGTGAATCAATCAATAGTGGTCTCCTATTGCAAATAAGGTAGGCATCACCCTGGGACACGCAAATGAGAGTGCTGTTTTTCAGCATAAGGACATATTTTCACATCACTCAGAAACTGAGATAGATGGTGTCGAGTGGAGTTTCTGGGCAGTTTTGAGCATGGTCGTTAATAAAGATGGAAAACAGCTGGGCGTAACAGCAGCCTAGGAAATATATCTGAATAAGTGAGGGTTGTAAAAACTAGAGAAAAGAATGCTTAAAGTTAGCACAATAGCTATTCAAATATGTAGCAGGTTGTTGCAAGGAGGAGAAGCATGTCCTGCTTCTCCTTCTCCACAATGAATAGGACAAGAAAAAATGGATTTAAACTGCAGCAAGTAAGATTTATATCGGCTATTGGAAAAAAATAATGATGGTTAAACAGTGTAATACACTGCCAAGCAAGACTGGGGGTCTTTCATCAATGGGAGTTTTTAAGAACAGGTTATCTCACTTAAAAAGGTTTATGCACAACTAGTACAGCCTTGGGAGGTGACAGATTTTATTTTCCTTGACTTTATCCTTATGTGCACACACATATCATGCATCCTATGCGTTTTATCCTACTTACGTGCACACACATATCATGTATCCTATGCATACTCATGTTTGAAAAGCAAATTAACTTGATCAAATTAATTTGATCACATCACAGTTCTCCTCTGCTCTTTCGACTCTTCCTCTACCGCTACGCACTTTCTGTATCTCTTGAACCCATGGTATTTTTGGCTTCATCTTCTTCATTCCCCACTTCACTTCTCCTTCTTTACAAACCAGCAATTTTTCCTCTGAAAATGTCAGCTACCAGGACAATGCACAAAAATTAGAGACCAATAATTTGTGACCTGGAAGAATGAAGGGTGGGAACATAGGATGTATTTGTCCTATTTGTTCTATCCTTCAAGTCACATTTTTTAATGTTCAGGAAAGATTTACAAAAATCATTTCCAGCTGTGAATTCCTCTCCTTTCCTGTCCTTTAACACTCAGAACAACTCGACTGCCCATCACTTCACAACAAGTCTGATCAGACACTCCTGCCCCCCTCTTGCCCCCCTCTGCCAGACTAAACCCTTTTGGTTGCTCCACTTCTTTGCTACTCTGCTGTAACTTTGATCATCTTAGGCTCCTACTACAGTCGGGAGAAACACAGAGGCATTTCCAGAGGACAAGTAAGCTTAGCTGTGGCTCAGATCCACCCTCTGGAAATCCCTTCTCCGCTGACTACAGAGCAAACCTAGGGCTTGGACTGTGAACTTGCCTCTGGGAAGTACCATACCCTGAAGGGAAATACATTGAATTGCCCTCAGAAATATCCTCCTTTTTTTCCAAGACAGAAAGTTTTCCCCGAGGGAGGAACATCCTCACACTGTCAGTTAGCTGGCACATGCTAGGTGCTACGGGTAGAAAGGGGACATTTAGATTTTTAGAGAATATCTACCCTTATGCACAGAGCTCCTACAAATAACTTACATACTGAAAAGAGTATAGGCCCCTAATGAAGGCCTTCTAATCAGAAATTTGTCCTCACAGGTGACAAGGCCCTGATGTGGGAACTGGAGAGGTGCTGACAGCAGGTGTTGCCTGGAGGACAGCAGAAACTAAATGGGGCTACTAGGCTATGGAGCATGGAGCCCTGAAAAAAGCCCACAGCGATGCAAAATGTTAACTACCTTCTCAGTAGAGAGCAAGCACTTAATGAAATGGGAACATTTGATAGCCCAATAAACAGATAAATAAAAGACAGGCAGCTATAGATTACATGGGTTTCTGGTGACATGATTTATCATGAGAGCACAGCTCATCTGGATAAAGGCATTACTAGAATCTTTTTGTTTATTTCCTTGTAATTTATAGCATCTGCATTATAAAACAGGATTCTCAACAACATATACTAACAGGATTTTTTAAAAATTTTTTTGGGGCAGAGCTGTATCAAACAAAAAATTGCAACTGTCAGTTATTTTTTCTCTGCAAGAAGATCCTTTAATCATTCAGAGTCTGTCTCCTTAATGGCTGAGTTGAATAGTTCACCTTTTTGGATGAAAAAATATACATAAATTTAGAATCCCTCATTGTGATGCCGTGTTTCTGAATGACACTTTTCATACCCAAACAATAAATAATTCTTGGGGGTTTTCTTACCCTCTATTAAAAGAGGAATTGAAAGCACAATCAGAAGGATATTTCCATTTCTCATGCAGCACACATTCAAGCTACACTTGTATGAAAACTTTTTGAAAATTTCCCATCTGCGGTTGCACTACCATTTGTGGTGACTGCAAAAGTACGCATGCTAGCAGTTTTTTACAATTGCATCACCTCTCCTACTTTTCAGAGTAACTGTGGCAATATACTCATAACAAATGACAGCAGCCAGAATTATCCAATTGTGTTAAAAATGGTTGCAGTGTCTACATAAACATTTGAATATAACTGGTAGTTAAAGTTAAGGCAGAAATTATTCAGTTTAACAGGAGCTTTGAAGTTTTATTTTAAAAATTCTCTTTAAAATCACCTATAAAAATAAAATGTAATTTTTGAGTCATAAAATTTTCATATCATCAATGAAAATTAGGTTGGCACAAAAAGAATTACAAATTAAACCATCAATAATTTTGACAGCTAGAAAAATGTAACCAGATCTTTCTTCAAAAGAAATCCAAAACACTCTAGTCTCCCTGCCTTGTTCCAACTATTGTTTCTCATCTGGTCATCAGTTTCCTTTTGAAGATGCTTGCCTCAATTTGTCATTTTTTCATGACAAATAACATAAATAAATAAATCAAAGAGCCAAGCCCAAGTTCCTACCTCTGGCAATGATTACATTTTATGTCCAGAAAAGAAAGCTCTCTTGCCACTGAGCGTGACAGATGACACACTGTCTTTTCAAATATACCTGGTCTGCCAGCAGAGGAGACTCTGCCCCGCTTTCCTACGAGGTTATGTGCTTGCTAGACAGAAGTGGCTCCATGAACTGGCAGCCCTAGCAGCAGAGTTAATTTCTTATTTTGTGTATTTTCCTTTTATTTACAGCAGCTGGGTTCCACCTCTATATGCCCATAAAAATGGGCTTTCATCAGAACACACCCCAGCATCCCAAATTTTGAAACATGGAAATAAAAAAACCAGAAGAAAATTCTCTTGCTACTTGGCATTGCTATCCCCCAAAGATAGCAAGAACCATTATATACCTCAGATTTACAAAGTTTTAATGACCCACTTCCCCCACTCTCCTAGTTATCAATCATCACATCTGAATGTCTCACTTCACATCCACTGGTGAAGTCCCATTGCCCCAAAACTGCTGTAAGTCCTTGGAAGGTTTTGCAGCGGACTACGTATTACATGGCATTTTGACATACATTACTTTGTAAACTGAATCTATTGAAGAGATAGACAGCTGGGTATCTTATGCACCTGACATAAATATATATACACACACACATATGTACTACAGTACAAAACAACAAAGAAAAGTGAGCTACTGATTTCATTTGAATGGAGCTGGTTTTGTGCTATAGGAAAACATATCTGCAGACTCAGGAGCTAAAGATTCAGTGTTTACAACTGTTTTCAGTACTGAGGTTCATGGATAATTTTTTTCTTGTTTTAGGACCTGCATTCATTCATGTATTTTGCAGCTGTTTTAATGTCAGGAATTACCTGGATCTTTGCATTTTGTAGCCATCTTGTTCTTCCAGGTAACTCAAAGAACATGGAAGTGATTAGGAATACTCATCTCTTAGATTTTCCGTAGACCCTCTTCAGCTGTAGCATTCTCCAAATGTGCAAACACAGAATTCATGAACTGTGTATTGGTATAAATTATTGAAATCGCAAATTATTACAGTTGTACCTTCCTCTGCTGCAATATTAATAAATGGGATTTGTGTGCTAGAGCAAGTGTAATAAGAGTGTGCTTCTCTGGCAAGTTCTCTGCTACCTCTGAATTTTAGGCAAGGCCAGTGAAGTGTTCTTCCCTTTCCTATCCATGTTTTTGTTTGTACTCTTTCCAAATTCTGATTAAAGTGCATCATACCTGAGCACAACAGCTTTAAAGGAAATTCACAGTTTGAAAACATCCACTTCAGGTCACTCCTGCTTCAAACACTACCTAGGTTGCATTTCATTGTCTTTCAGATACTCTCGGTGATCACCATCGGTGCCTGCTGTTCACATTAAAAAGCACACAAACCTGCACCTCACCACCCTTTTGTGAATCTCAGGAGAGGGGCGAATGCCTGAATGGAATTTGCTGATGATTATTCCTCCAAAGCTGTATCTCCAGGGGATAGCAATAGTAGGCCAGCAGGAGAAAGCTGCTGTTGTAATTGTGCCACAGGTAGGGTTGGCAGGTCTTTAATTACCCACACTTGAAAATCTGGCCAAATTCTTGTGGAGTTTCTGGAGATAGTGCCTTTATATGTTACACTGTCTGGAGTGTAAGACAATACTTGTTTTGTGCTATGCACAAAGCTAATGGGAAGTTTAAAGCACATACGTGCCATTAGGCTATCATGCTGTATGTACAGGATAAGAGGGAGTACATACTACAAGTATTTTAACTTTATATTATTTGTTTCATGATTCATACTAGCTAGAGACATTGGACATTTCAAGACGCAATTGTTCAGCTGGCCAGTGGGTAGCAGAGTCAACGTGGCTACATTACTTTCTCTCTGAAGCCCTACTAAGCTCGTAAGAATGATAAAAATAACTCAAAGTAAGGAAAAAGAAAGAAAAAGAAGAGAAAAAACATAAAGGCAAAAGGGACAAAATTGTATAATAAAAAAAAAATATTGACAAAAGTAGAAAATGGATTCTCTGCTATTATGTGTAGATTGCCTGTTGGCACCCCTTCAAGGTAACTAATGCATGCATGAATTGGGATTTTAGTTCAGAGTTCATGAAACACCTCATCACTGACTGAAGTTTTGCAGCCCTTATCAGAGCAGTAACACTCCTCTTTGCCAGTGGTACAAGCCACGATACAGCAAACTTGATCCTTTATTAAAAATAGTTGTCACCTTTCTTCCTTTCCTTATTCTGTGAAAGATATTTGTGTATCACTCAGATTTCTTCCATCTCTGGGTATTTTCTTATTTCTGCTCAATGGAAATACAAAATATAGCTAAATGAGAGGAGTAACACCTCTCCCCTATGGTGTGCTGCAGCAACCGAACATTGGGAAGTAAGTTGGTGATGTACCAGGCTCTGATGTTCTTAAGGGTAGACAAAGGAGTTCACTGAATTAGGGGAAGTTTGGAGGTTAAAAAAGGAAAGAGGTGTTCTGAAGGAAATTAACTTTCTTCAATTTAACAAAGTTGACAAAAAAATTCAAGCAACCCTACTCAGCCATACCAAGAGCATTCAGGAAGCTTAAAAGAAATATCTGTCCCTTTAAGCTGTCTTTGGATAGGCCTACATTACCAATTTGATTTGGATCAGGAAAGCACTTCTGAAGTGCACCTTCCAGACATTCCCATGTACTGGCCTGCGATTCACCTCATGGAGCTGTCTCAGCTCATATCCCATGGATTTCTTTAGGACAAAACTATATCAGAAGATACACTGAGAGCACCCAGCCACCCAAGTAGTCCCGTCCACAGGGCCAGACTAAAGATACTCCAAAGAACAGCCCTCCTTGCCCCCCACAACCTCATACCCTGAACCAAGCACAGTGGATGTGAGATATTCAACACTAACTCTTTCATCCCACAGACATACTTGTTTTACGCTGCATTACCTGTTGATGTACACATAACTTTCATTGAACTGTCATTTTATTGGAAACACTATTCGGCGGCGTTGTGCTCAATGCAAATAAAGTTAGAGTTTCCTTTCCAGATATCAATTTGGATACAAAACACCTGTCCACAATGGGGCATGTCTTTTTTTCCCCACTATCTACCCCATGTAGCTACTCAAGATCAATCCTGCACTCTGTAGCCCTGGTGACCATATGCTCTTTGCAGTCCATTACCAGTTGGTTAATAGAGATTCAACTTTTGGATCCCATGTCTTTTAAATCCATTGAGTTTTAAGCATCCAGACCTTTCAAGTCTGGCCTCTAAAATGCATTCCCTTGTGTGCATTTGAGTGCTGACAGCCCTCAAGAAGAAACATCACACGGTCCCATTACTCTGGGCCTTTAAAATAAGAGCAGAACTGCTGAGGAAGATGGGGAAAAGAGAAGGAGGTATTCACACCATCTATCTTTAAGCCCAAATTTAGTCGCCCTCTATAATCAATGGAGAGAAGAAGGGATTCTCCAGAGACCAATTCTGCACAACTAAATTAGGCTCCTTTTCTGAATTGCCCTCCAGAGAAGTATTTGCTTTCCACTGACAACAGAGGGAGTCCAGGGAAAGCAGCTGGCAACATAAAATCATTGTATGAATACCCCTCCATGTCAGGGTTAGAGCCAGAACCATGTTAACACGTACACAGCTGCTGAAAAGTGGCACATACATGGATACCATCCTCTCCCTTTATTGTCCTGTCTCTATTATAGGTGTCTCTCTTTCCCAAAGCAACTCAAACCATCATCCCTCCCCTCATTTCATTTGAGAATCCCCCTCTTTCCCCCCACCCCCCATCCTTTGTGTGATCACTGGGGGAGAAACACTGAAAGTCACTGCCTGACCACTTATCTCACCCCGCTCAAAGTTGCTCAGCATGAACCTCTTAAGCACTGGTTCTTTTACTAAAAAATAAGGATGCAACACAGCACAATGGTAACACTTCCAGTTGGAAAAAAGATTTCAAGCATAATGTTTTTTTCTCTCTGAGAAATGCACACCTTGAACTGAATCTACCAGCAAATCTGTAGCGGATTTGCTCAATTGTTTTCATTGAAAAATCAGGCAAAAAAAAGTCTAAACTTTTCAACGACAGTTCAACAGCCTCTGCAAATTTTTCTGCTAAAGTGAACCTCTGACAACTTTTTTTTGTGTGTGTGGCTTTTTTCTCTTAGCTGGAAACCTGTAAGGGTTTGGCTTCATAGCCAGCCTGAAACAATTCCCACTGATGTATTTCACAGGTCTAGCAAGCCACCAGTAAAAGACATTAATCAAGGTTCCATTCAAAACTGAGGCAGATATGTAATAGGGCTTTCAAAAACGTCTGATTTGTAATACAGGCAAATATAGGCAAAACACTGTAAGCACCCACCTGCATAAGTAACAATCAGAGGGAAAAAGGACTTATGTCTTGATTTTATTAGAACTGAGATCTGTTAGATTGTAGTCTCAATATAAAAAGACAACTTTGCAGAGAAGTCAAAACTCTGGTTTTAAACCAGTATTTCATTAAAAAAATGAAACTAGGAATCATTTGAAATTATTTAACTTGTTCTTATATTTTGCCATTAGTAGAGAGGGCTGTCAAATATTACAGCAAGGACAGAGCTGACAGAAGTACTATGAGTTTAAGGACAAATTATTTCAGGAGTTGAACACTGTACTTTGGAGTGAGGACTTTCAACCGTTCCAGTAAACTGACAAGGCTGGTTGGGCTTTTTGCTTTCACCTCTAAAAATAAATAAATAGCACACTTAAACTGACCTATGGCAAAGTTCATTTAATTGTATATGCAGCACTTCAGCGTCCCCAGATGAAAGATACTGTACAATCTAAGATACTGTTGACCCTTTCACCCAGTAGCCCAGTAGCCACATGTGCCCACGGCTACATGTGGCTCTGCAGGAATATGCTGTATTGTTAAATCAGTACAAAAAGCCCAGCACTCAGTACAAAAGTCTTACAGAAATCAGCACCCAAGAAATGCTACTTTTCTTTTGAATTCCTCTGGATATAGGTTATTACACAACTCATTAAAATCTGTTTCTATTGGGAATTTATAACTGTAGATTCTGAACAGTAAAATTTAGGTAAAGTCTACATAATGTTCTATTTTCCTTGTGAAGTTTTTTAAAGTTAGTACAGTACCAGATCTGGTAAAACTTCAGGTGATATTCAATAAACTCCTCTAATTTTATCCTTCCTTCCATGAAGTGGAATTTAGGACTAAATTCATTCTACATTTCTGCAGGGTTATAGCAGAGATAAATTTGGCCAATATGTATTCATTGCTCTGCTAAACACATTACAGTATCTTTCTTGTGATATTGCATGGAAGAGCCAAAAATAACTTGTTTTTCCAGTGTCCTCATCTACTTTTATAACAAATATAGTTGGTGAATGTAAATTAATGGTTATTACAGCATCTGCTCTGCATTTCACTTATTTTTATAGTGAAAGGCTGACTAGACTTTCTATTTTGATATTGCAATAGTAACACACCTGCTGGAGCCTGCTATATTACTACTCCAGGGAAAGATGGTTAATTGCATTTTCTGCCTATTAGAAATAGAAAGATTTAGATTTAGTATAGTCTTCCATTAGGTTCTTTAAACATCTTATCAAAGCTTTCCAAAACCATAAAAAACTCAGTCCTCCTTACTACCCACCAAGAAAAGCTCTGCCGAAATAAACTTCTTGGGGAGTGAATCCAGTCTCAAGAATGTATTTTATATCTAGAATAACAAACATTCCAGCAACTACAGTAATAACAATAACATTAATAAGGACTTTCTTACATGTACTAAAATGATACTTCAGAGGAGAAGTAATGCAGTGTGAGCTGTAAGACTTAAATTTAGCTCACAAACTAGAATGCAGTTTTACAGAGATAAAACTGCAGCCTGCAATTATTAGCAAAATCAGAGGAAGGGTCAATTTCTCTTCATTTCAGCAAGGAAGGAAAAAAGATAATTAAGGGCCAAAAATTTAAACTTACATTCAGTTTAGGAGTACAAACCTTCACATACTTGATAAAGAAGCAGGTACTAAGCATGCTGTTAACTTGCTGATGGGTGAATGGCTAATGGATTGGCAAGGGAAGACACTATTACTAACAGCTGACAGGTGATCGGAAAACAGGGCCAGGAATTCTGCCCTCCTACGATGGAAGGGGCAGAAAAAAAGAAAAAAAAAAAAAGGAGAGAGGCAAAAAGGAAGATGACAGAGTTAGAGCCTTAGTCTTTTTTTTGTTTGCTTTGGTAATAGACAATTTTGTCCTGTGGATGACATGGAAAGATCTGGTTAATGTGCCTTTTAGTCACCACTCGAAAGAATAAGAAACAGGTGTTGATGACATGAGAGTCCTGGAGGGACTATGGCAAATGAGAAGCAGCAGCGATCAGGCGCCCACACTAGGAACAGCTGCTTGATGAGGACAATTAAAAAAAAAAAAAAAAAAGAAACAAAACAAACCAAAAAAACCCCAACCCAGAGTAGGGGAAAGAATAATAAAAGAACAAGAGCAAAATAAAGTCAAAATCTGGAAATTAGGAGGCAAAGCCAAAGTCAGCTTTTATTGGCCAATGTGACAATTATCAGTGGAGCCATTAACAAAACCCGCAGTACTAACTGTAAAAGCTTTGCACCATTTTTCCAGGTTCCTGGGACTCCCTCCTCTTGCAGAGAAGGAGTGCTACTGCGCAGGCTGCAGCAGCAGGTCCCTGTTTCAGCACACCTCCTACCACCCGGTGTGAATTAGGAGCCTCATTTAACTGCCTCCACCTAGTCGAGAGGGAGGATGTTTATGTTCTGCGTGTAGGAGACTGGTTTTGAAATCCAAATTCAATTGCATACAATTGTATTCCATATAGTTTCAGGCAAGTCTTCCCCTCTACTAAAGTAACTGCATCACATAATCTATCTTAGAGTAACAGACCCACCAAGAATCTCGGGTACTTTGGACTAAATTGAGGGGAATAAAAAAAACCAAAACCAACAAACCCAAACACCTTACAATCTTTTTCAGCATCTGAAGCATACAATTTGTATTCTAGTGTATCCTCTAATGGCTGTATCCTGTAGTGTTTATCTGTGTAATATGTTGTTTGCATTTATTTCTCTTATTGTTAATGCTAGCATGAGACATAATTCATTTTCTCAAGGTATATAGAATTACATGGCTATAAAGAGAAAGGAAATAAAAGAGATGTAGGACTGAGTGTGGAAGTTTGTTTTCACAGTGAAACTCATATAAAACTAGGCTAGCTCTACTGTCTTCAATTCATATTCAGACACAATTCTCTCTTTAAATAAACCCACTCCAGAAGCAAGCCTGTATCTTAAACTGTAAGTACTTCAGGTTGGAACTGTGATATTTGTACAGTGCCAGAATAACATAACTGCTGTTTTCACACACTACCACAGTAGGGATGAATCCTATGAGTAAAAATAGCTGAATAGAAAGAAGAATAAACTGCATATGGATGAGAGGAAAAAAAGAAAAATTAATGAGCATAGGAGTCAGGCAACTAACAAGAAGGTTGAAGGCTCTTCAGGGATAGGAATGGTAAATGGCATCTTACTGTTTGTCTATAATATTTATGTGTAATATGAAGGCCAGTGCAAGATCTCTTAAGACCTGAGGGTGTTACAGTAATGCAAATAAGAACAACTTCTAGTTAGAGGCTCTAACCATTAATGACGATTCTTTTTCTGGGTAAATAAGCCTCTAAAATGGGTGTGATGTTAAAATAGCTGTACTGCAAAATTACAAAAACAAAAATAAAATTTTTATCAGCAGAAGGAAAGGCTTTTTCAGGTGCATGTAGTGGAATTGGATTGTAAAATACAGGGTAGAGATATACAAAAGAAAAAAATCCAGGTTGATTCTTCTTCAAAGGCAGCATACTGCAGTATAAAATATCCGAGCCATGACCAAAATAAGCCACAACAAATGCCTAGCAACAAGGCACTTCGGATTATTATCCAAACAGTTACTTGCCACCAGGAATAGTATTTTTCAAAGGCTTCCTCTTCACCAGTCCAGAGTAGACAACTTGTTTTATCAGTGCAGGGATGCTAAACACTAGGCTCTCTTACGGAGCATGAGTAAGGCATTCTGCTGTGCATTGTCACCAGGATGTTCCTCAGGTCACTGTCTGAGGGAAGAATAGCAATTTCAGAGAGACAGTCTCTAAGGACAAAGAGGTTAATGTAGCATTTGCTTGTTAGATGATGAGGGTGAATTAAAACATCCGCTCAAATGCTGTAGTTTAAAGAAAGTTGATCTAATGAGGAATAATTGTAAAAATTGCAGTTGGAAGAGGACATGCTGTGTTATGAAAGAGACTAAGATACAGCAGTTGGAAATGAATCTAGTCTTCTGGCTCTCTCCAGGGGAGCACCAGCTACTGCTTTGCTTTGTTTCCATTCAGACATCTGTTAAATGGGTATAATTATTCTTACATACTTCACAGTAATGCTTAATTACTTGCTTAAAAAGTAACCGCAGGTTGTAAGATACCTTGTGCTAGGAAAGCGCAACCTATAGCTGAAAACTCTCCTGGGTTCTGTTCTATCCAGGCCTTGCATTTCATCTACAGAAAGCTGTATTGTTATGAGCAGGACCTGGAAGAGAGAAAACTTGTGGGTGTTTCAAGAAAATGAAGATTTCTGCTCTGTTAAGCTACATGGGAGTTGTAGCTCTAGTGTCCTCTTTCAGCTTCAGGCTAGATCTTCTACCTGGCCTATTCCATCCATGAAGCACCATGGTGAATCCCCAAGAGGTGACACAGTGGCCCTTCATAGGAGATCCAGTTTGGCCAGGGAGCCTATTTCAAAGAGAAGGCAGACTTTGAGAAGCATCCACTTGAATTTCCAGACAAAACATTTTGGGGTAGTGGAAGGTTGCTTTTGTTACTTCAAGGAAAGAAGCAAAATTTCCCACCTGGACCACACATGTACCATAAAACAAACAAGGTTTTGTCTGTGCACGCTACATGTTAAGTTCATATATATATGTATGTATGTATGTATACACATATATAAATATGGACAGTTTTGATAAAGAAAGCAGTTCAGACAGTCATTACATTAGACACAGTAATGAGTAATACATAATATAAGGAGTAACTATGTCAGACAGCAGATTGCTGCTGCTGAACTCCAGTCTGGCAGACTTGCACCTCAGAGCGATGTCTTTGAATTAGCTACTTCTGCAAGTTCCAGTGGGAGCCATCCTTCTGGAGACATAATCCTTAGCTCAGGAAGTAAGAGGTCACTTATCAATTATGTAGGAAAAGTCTAATCAGTCCAACTGGGGAAGCAATTAAGGCCTTTTTCCTTCTCTGGTACTCCAGGAACACAATAAAAATTGAAATTGTGCTAAAGCCAAGTTCTACCTGGGGTTCAATATAGATCAGTTTGCAGTAGCTGAGCTGTGGTAACTGCTAGTAGCACTTTCTCAGTCTACCTTGACTGAGGCAATGAAGTAGTCTGAGGGATGTTATTTCCATAGGTAGGATAGGCTAAATATATGCCCACAGACTTATCGCAGCTCGTGGGTGACAACTTTCTTGGCCATTGTAAATCAGTTGAGTTATAATGTCTCTGAACCCAGATTTTTACAGCAGCATGGTGTAACATACGGTAAACACACAGGAATGGATTTGCCATGTTTTTAGCTTTATTGAGGCTCTCTTTTCCCACTGCCCCAGCTGGGACATGCAGCGGAGGAGCTTACGTTTTCCTAAATTCCACTTGCTGACAATATCAATGCTTAAGTCTTAAGCTTTATATGCCCAAAAAGTGATGTGATGTTCAGACTTCTCAAGTGCTCAGGAATCCTACTGATTTTAAACAAACTGAGGGAAAACAAAATTCACATAGAAGTCAGTCTACTTGGTTAGTGCTTTAAAAGTCTAACTATGGACAACCAGATTGGGCCATTTGGCCTAAATAGCCTAAGACAAGCTAAGAAGAGCAGTTAAAACTGCCAAGGGGGTAGCTAAACTGCAGTGAGTGCTAGAACAAACCAACCATATGCTCAAGGCACTTCACTGGGGAAAGAGGGAGGCTCTGTTGTGCAGCCTGGGGCCGTGATCCAACATAGCACACCTGAAGTGTTTCACCGTACCAAAGCTTAATCAAAGGCTCCCAGTACAGCCTGAGCCCATTAACTCCAGACAAGCATGAAGTGTGAAGCTACTGCTGCAAAGAGAGGTGATTGCTGTTTTGAAATGCATAAACAGTAGCATTACCAAGCAAGGAATCGAGGGAGTAATAACGACACTATTTTATATCAACTCTGTGAGGCCAGGTCTGCAGCTGTACACACCACTCTGGTGCTGCCGTTACCTTCATTTCTGTTATGCCAAGATTTATTTTGTAAGGCAAGTTGGTGCTGGTGGAAAAGCACTGGCTTCAGCCCAAAATATCAAATAAATCAGAAAGAATCCAATGAGGGCAATTAAAGCAACAAAATCTGAAGGAATACATTCAGTGCAGACTGCTTGGAGAACTGAGTGTGCATTGCATAGAGACAACAAGCCAATTTGATAACATGTATGTACCTGGAAAAAGATTAACTGTGAGGGCAGAGTATTCTCAGTTGTGAACACAGACACGAGGAAAGAAAACCCATAACTAGTTTCTGAACATCAGAACCAGTAAACACCTGTTTTCTATGGATTCATGGATAAGCTTCTATGTGGACTCACTGTCAGTACAAAATCACACAATTATATCTCCTCCCCAGTCTCCTCTCACCACAAAGTTTGCAGGGCCTTGGTATTTGTAAGGGGTCTACCCATCCAAAAATTGAAGCTGAAATTGGCAAATAGTTTCAAAAATATTAGGGGACAAGTGGAAGATGACAGAAAACCAGCCTATTAAACAAAAGATTAACAATAAAAGTATTTGACTACATATCACAAAGCTTTTTTCAGAAGTAAACCAGTCCTATATCAACTACCTAAAATATGTCAGGACAGGAAATGGATTATGGATTCTGGCATCTTCTTATGCCATCCTTGTATTATTACAGGACAATCATGTAAGAAAAGAAGTTAAATGGTCCTGTCAACTCTGTTTCCCTCTAACTCTAGATCTCTGACACTTGACAAGACAATTCTTGAGGAGTGCAAATTTTAAGGGCTGCCAGATTGAAGTTGCAAGACCTGAACTGTTCACAGCATCTAACATTGAAACTCCAAAAGATAAAGGCATACTGCCCAAATTTTGAAAAAGATATTGGTGGCTTAAAGCACAGGGTCTTAATGTGATCATGCATCAAAAGCCACCAAGCAAGACTTAAGAGAGTCAAAGCACAGCAGGTTTTTTTTTTCTCTTTGACAAGGCAGTTTTTTAGCACCAGCACACTTTATTGAAGTACGTTGCAGGAATCCATCTATTGTCAGTGACATTTTCTATGGGAAATAGTAATAAATGGATAGTTTCAACTTCAGTAGGGAAACGCTTTGTTTGGACATATATTATAAAGCTAACTGGAAGATATTTAACATTATTAGATAATGTCCAGTGTAACAGGTCCACCCCTTGTTGAAACCAAGGAGGTTGTCTATGCCTTGACTTAAGCAACACCTTGACATGCAGTGTCTTTATAGCCAAACTGAAACGTATACCAGTTTCCATGTAGAGAAACCATTGCCTTCAGTAGGTTACTCCTGATATCTGTACACTTACTGCTTGGTCTTACGTGCAGTTTCTGACGGAATACGGCTGACACCAGTTTCCCAGGGTGCTATCCCTGCCTTGGTCCACATGAGCCAAGCCACAGGTCAGCCCAGGAGTCTTACCATTTTCTTGTTCTTTGTGCTTTGTGTATGTTTCTTTACTGTAGAAGAGTTAATGGGTTTCCACTGTGTAGCAGGCCCCAGATATAAGCAGAGAAAAAAAAGAATCAAATCACATAAACGTTAAGTAAGCAGAATGTAGTGTAGAGTACTATGCCAATGTGCACTTGGTTAAAATGGCTTTAAGAGAGTTTCAGAAGGAACATTATTTCCCAATTACTTTTCATCCCTTTCAAGTTTATTTTGAGCTTCTCCTTTCCCTTGTAAAGAAGAGAAATGGAAGGCGGCACTCACCTGGAACTTCACAGGCATTCATTCACAAGGTAGACCCTGAACAAAAGCAACGCTGCTGAACTGCAAGCTGGCCAACTCTCTAAATGCAGACAGATGAACAGCAGGTGTTGTTATCTGCCAAATGAATGTAGAATTTGACCCACTCCATCCAATTTTTTTTGCTAGCTGCTGTTTGCCAGCAGAGCACATGGAGATCTGAATCAGGTCTCCTGATTTTAAGAGCACATGCTCCATCAGATTAACATGGTGGGGCTGCTTGATCTAAGCCAAGTGTTAGAGAGCTGGTGGTCACATATACTGTTCGCTGGCACTTACTGATTTAACAGCATTGTGTTTACTATAAATGCAGTCCTTCAAATCATCCATTATATTACTTGGATTGAGTCTTTTAAATTCTGCTGCTAGTCTCCCTAGTGCAAAACCAATACTTCACAAATGCAATGACATATTTTAAAAGTTTGAAAGCCCTATCTGGTTCCTTTCCTGCTTAGATTGCGCAGGCTCAAAGGACTTTAATCTGAATTTCTGAATACCTATTATATATATCCGTTGTATGTGTGTGCATATATGTACACATAAATGAAAGTATATGCATATGTGAATGTATACTCATAAATAGATATGAATGAATAATTGTGTGCATGAGTGCATAATTCAGCGGTCCAAACCCTAAAGACACAAAGGTGAATTGTGAATAACCAAACACTGTTTTCTGAGCCACTGGGTTGGTCCTTCATCCTCCTTACAAACATGACAGTGGCTCACTGCAGCACACAGATTACTCTAGCAGTACTCCAGTAACTTGGGGAGCTATTGCAGAAAAACAAAACTTTCTCAAAGCTTATTTTAGTTTACAGGGAAAAAGCAACAGTTTTTTATGTTGGGATGAAGGATAGTTAATGCACAAAGAGGATTTTTTTTTTTTTTTAATAAACACAAGCATAGTCTGAAAGAAGTTTAAGTAACTGATCACTCTTTTCAAACATTGTGAACGTTTGCCATTGTGAACATGGCATCATAGCAGAGATGCTGTAGAGTAGTTTCTCTATGATCAAGCGCAGGGATTTGCAAACCTTTGCAAGGAAGAACTATTATCCCACAACATTTCTTATGGGGTCCTACGCACTTTTCTTATCAAGTTTTTCATTAAAGAAACAACAAAGCCAATGCAAATGATAGACCACTCTTTAATAACCACTGGCTTTATTACTTGTGATAAAACAATTTCACTTGCTTACATTCACCTTGAATTTGGGAGTAAGGAGGCATGGAAAAAGAAGCAGAGAGGTTCATAACTAACATAAATCATCAACAGAACATTTTTGTTTGAATACAAAATACACAAAGCATTAAACACTGGATGTTCAAGAGTAATTAGGGATTGTTTGATAAACTGAGAAGAACTTTTTTAAAATTGAAAGCAGCTGGGAAAGGAATTGCAAAAACATAACAAGGTCCTGATGTAGTTAAGTGTAATTGGGACCTTCTTGTTTTATCTGGTCAATGAGCCATTTTCTTAAATTAAGAGAAAGTCTTTGGAGACTGCAGGAATATCAGAGGGAAAAACATGGCCAATAGTGAATCAGATGAAGCCAAAGAAGTGATGGTTTTATCCAAAAGAATGGTAAACAATGCAAATGTAGGGCCCTGCAAGGGCAACTTTATTTTTTCAAATCAGTCTTCAGTTACTGTCTTCTTTTGACAGTAGTAGTATTGCATTAGCTGTGATATTCTAATATATAATGAAGCCAAGGCTGGAAGGAAGAGGTTAGGGATTTCATAGAATCACAGAATCATAGAATGCTTCGGGTTGGAAGGGACCTTTAGAGGTCATCTAGCCCAACCCCCCTGCAGTGAGCAGGGACAGCTTTAACTAGATCAGGTTGCTCAGAGCCCCATCCAACCTGACCTTGAATGTTTCCAGGGATGGGGCCTCTACCACCTCGCTGGGCAACCTGTTCCAGTGCTTGACCACCCTCAGTGTAAAAAATTTCTTCCTTATGTCCAGTCTAAATCTATTCTTCTTTAGTTTAAATCCATTATTTTTTGTCCTGTCACAACAGGCCTTGTTAAAAAGATTCTCCCCATCTTTCCTGTAGGCCCCCTTTAAGTACTGGAAGGTTGCAATAAGGTCTCCTCGCAGCCTTCTCTTCTCTAGGCTGAACAATCCCAACTCTCTCAGCCTGGCCTCATAGGAGAGGTGCTCCAGCCCTCGGATCATTTTGGTGGCCCTCTTCTGGACCCGCTCCAGCAGGTCCATGTCCTTCTTGTGCTGAGGGCCCCAGAGCTGGACGCAGTACTCCAGATGAGGTCTCACCAGAGCAGAGTAGAGAGGCAGAATCACCTCCCTCGACCTGCTGGCTACGCTTCTTTTGATGCAGCCCAGGATACTGTTGGCTTTCTGGGCTGCAAGCGCACATTGTTGGCTCATGTCCAGCTTTTCATCTACCAGTACCCCCAAGTCCCTCTCCACAGGGCTGCTCTCAATCTCTTCATCCCCCAATATGTCCTGATACCGGGGGTTGCCCCGTCCCAGGTGCAGGACCTTGCATTTGGCTTGTTGAACCTCATGAGGTTCACAGAGGCCCACCTCTCCAGCTTGTCCAGGTCCCTCTGGATGACATCTCATCCTCCTGGTGTGTCAACGGCACCACTCAGCTTGGTGTCATCTGCAAACTTGCTGAGGGTGCACTTGATCCCACTGTCTATGTCATTGATGAAGGCGTTAAATAGCGCCGGTCCCAGTACAGACCCCACTTGTCACCGGTCTCCATGTGGACATCGAGCCATTGACCACGACCCTCTGGATGCGACCGTCCAGCCAATTCCTTATCCGTCGAACAGTCCACCCATCAGACCCATATCTTCCCAATTTAGAGAGAAGGATGTTGTGGGGGACTGTGTCGAACGCTTTACAGAAATCCAAGTAGATGACATCCATTGCTTTTCCCTTGTCCACTGAGGCAGTTACTCCTTCATAGAAAGCCACTAGGTTGTTCAGGCAGGACTTGCCCTTGGTGAAGCCATGCTGGCTGTCTCGAATCACCTCCCTGTCCTCCATGTGCTTGAGCCTATCTTCTAGGAGGATCTGTTCCATGATCTTCCCAGGCACAGAGGTGAGGCTGACAGGTTGGTAGTTCCCAGGGTCCTCCTTTCTTCCCTTTTTAAAGATGGGCACAACATTCCCCTTTTTCTAGTCAGCAGGGACTTCACCTGACTGCCATGACTTTTCAAATATCATGGAGAGTGTCTTGGCAACTACATCAGCCAATTCCCTCAGGACTCTGGGATGCATCTCATCAGGTCCCATAGACTTGTGTACATTGAGGTTCTTCAGGTGGTCTCGAACCTGATCTTCCCTTACAGTGGGAGGGGCTTTACCCCCCTGGTCCCCATCTTTTGGTCCATTGATTCACGAGGGGTGAGGAGAGAGGTTGCCAGTGAAGACTGAGGCAAAGAAGTTGTTGAGTACCTCAGCCTTCTCCTCGTCCGTTGATACAAGTTCACCTTTCTTGTTCATCGGGGGGGGGTATGCTTTCTTTAACCTTCCTTTTCTGGTTGATATACCTGTAGAAGCCCTTCTTGTTATTCTTTACGTCCCTTGCCAAATTCAGCTCCGTCCTCGCCTTAGCCTTCCTGACCTCCTCCCTACACAATTGGGCCGTTTCCCTGTATTCCCCCCAGGACACCTGTCCCTGCTTCCACTGCCTGTGCAGTTCCCTCTTACTCTTTAGTTTGACCAGCAGGTCTCGACTCAGCCATGCTGGTCTCTTCCCTTCCTTGCCTGATTTTTTACACTTGGGGACTGATAGCTCTTGTGCTCTACGGAAGGTGTCCTTTGGACAAATAATGGGAAGACAGAGACAAACTTTCACGCACAAATCCCCTTTCTCCAGGTCTGAAATAGAAGCAGCAAACTTCAAAGTCAAATTCAAACTCAAAACAGCTCCTCTGAATTTTACTCAGATTATATCTTTCAGATTAGGACACTGTGCATATGGAGCAGAGAAAGACAGGCATAAGATTGTCTCTGCGGGACAGAAGCAGAAAGGGGTTTTTTGTGGAATACAGATGAGGCCTCCGAAGTATGGAAAATTATAAAATGCCATAAAACCAGTATTGTTAATGAATCCATGTTTTTAATGCCTGATACAGTCAGGAATTTTTGATTTGTGCTTATCTTTAGGAGGTATTTTGCGTGATGTGGGTTTGAACATTTATTGTAGCAAATGATAAAAAGATGTGCAATAGAAGAGATATATTCTGAATCTGACAACAGTTCACTTCTCCAGAAAAAAAACCTGTCTTCACCTCTGAAATACTGTTTCCAGCTAAGCCCTTATAGAGGCAAAGAAAGGACATGCTCCAGGTAGCTGGACAATTGCGTTACCAGTAAAAAAAAGCACATTACAGCCAGGCATCTATTACCAAATTTAAGAAGTGGCTCCAGCTCCTACTAAAGGTGTTGAAGCAGCTACTTTTCCCACATTGCCATGCAGCTAAACAATAAGGAGCCAAGAAGAGAACTTGGGAATCAGTTTCAGACCCTGCATCTAAATTACTAGCCAGTGCTGCCTCCTTTTGTGCCTGTAAGAGGTTAATTTCACCCAATCCAAATATTTTCAAGGAAGATTCTAATAGGATTTATTATAAATAGATCTAATAAATAGGGATTATTGTTTACTAATCCAGTTCTTAAAGAACTTTACAGGAAGGCATTAGGCAGATTCAGGTAATTATTCTTACCCCCGTCATCCTCCTGAAATTATAGCTGCCAGTGACCATAAATTAAAAGAGCAGAAAAAGAGTTAGTTAAATTTATTAAGTGGATAACCTCTTTCTCATCATGATAAATGCAAATTATTATTTAATTGACAGTCACCTGAGGACAATATACTTACAACAAGTGTCATGGAAGCATACAAAAAAATTTAGCATAAACTCAAGGCATTTGATTTAGTGTCTAAGGAAAGATGATTGAGTATCTGCAAACCTGACACTGAGAGCTATAGATTTATCCGAGAGATTTGGAACTTTTTGATCAAATGAAGATTCAAAGCCCCCCAACTCTGCTGTATTTATGGAATTACTACACGAAAGGATTTACTGCTTTGGAGGTGGAGATCAATAACAGTTTGTGAAAAGCCCAAGTTAGAAACATCTTGAACTAAGACAAGCATTCAATATAGAGTTCATCGTTATAGACTTTAAATTGTCCAGTATAAAAAGAGGGACTAATGTTTGACCTTCACCAGTTCCTGTGTGAGGAGGGGAAAATAAAAGGCATATTTACAGCAAAAAAAGGATGAAAAAAGGCCCTAGAAGTGAAGTGGGAGATTAGGCACACCAGTTAAAGGCGATTGGTAAGCATTTCCAAGCAGGCCTTGACAAGGCAACACAAGGCCTGATGCTCCTTTTTAAAAAATTTGTTAATGTTCCACTGCATTAGCCTTTCTCCAGACTCCATGATCCTTTGTCAGATAGCAAAAATATGTTGCACGTGTTAGGTACTAGCTGAATTACTAATCTATGTATAGGTGTAGATTTTTAATGAAATTACGGACTTAGGACTTCATCTAGCAAATGAAAAGGCTGCTAAGGGCTGTTGACCTTTGTCTATTCTTATGAGATGAGACCTTAGCCTGACTTGTCCTCCCTCATGGGAGTTTTATGCATTCATTTCAGTGAGGCCAGGATTTGGCCCACAGTCTTTGGTGAAACTTACGCAAGCTTAACTGGGTATCACCAACTGATACCTCAGCCTTAAGCATTGTTTTTCATTAGTGAAGAGATTCCACATCCAAAAGCAAATAAAAAAACTAAAATTCAAAGAAAATCTCTGGGATGTGACAATTCAGCCTCAGCTGAATCAGGTGGATGGGCCAGGAGCTTGTCACAGGAGTGAGGTTCAAGAACAGTGTGATTTACACCCAGCACCCAGTCAGTGGGCAGTTGTGTTCAGGAAACATCTGGGAGAGGTTTCTTAGCATTTTCCAAATCCCATCTCTCTCCACCAAGAACCAGGTTCATTACTGAGCATAGAGCAATATTCTGGACTCACAGTTCACCAGTGTTTCCTTCTTCATTCTCTTTTTCTGGGAGGAAAAGAGCAACTCTCGTAAAAGCACGATGTTACTGACAGAACCCCAACAAGGGCATGGGGTCCCATAGACAAATAAAAAAGGCAAAGCTCCCAGTTTTGCAGAGGTTACAGAGCTTCCCAGCCTTGCTATGGACACTGTAATGTCACTGTGTTGGATGTTCCCTTAACACGGATAATAAAGTGAGTATGGAGGAGAGGCAGACTGGCTTGTGATTATGGCAGCAGGGACTCTGGTGGTAGGAGCTCGGTGTGGGGTCTCTTGCCCAGTTCAAGTGTGGGCACAGACAAACCACTCAATCTTTGAGTTAACAAAGGGAGAAGAGTAGGAAAAGATGGAAGTTAGCTTTTAATGATGCACTTAGACATGTGTGAAAGCTTCTCCTTTAATATGTCTTTGACTTTTCCCCTCCATGAAATAAGGCTCACATTATTTTGCTATCTTGTCTAATTTTAAACTACTAGCTTTTGGAGGTAGGGCTGTAACCCCTAAAGAGAATAAACTAGAGGAGAGTTTTCAGAACACCTAAATGATTCAGGAATCTGAGGCTTACTGAGCTTCAATGAGATTTAAGAGATTCAAAAAAGCAATTTAACACTCTGGGAAAATTTTGTGTACAGTGCTTGATCCATTGAATTCTCATTCTTATAAAAAATTTGAAGTACAGTATGACAAAAAAATATCAAATCAAGAACTAGGTAATGAGTTATCTAAGGCAAAATCTGAACATGTTAAGATAGCTGCCTGCCTATTATAAGCTATTATTATTGTATTTTTTCTCATTTATTCATTTTCTTCACTGCACAGAAACAAATCTCTAACATAGTCTAAAACTGTCCTGCTGTACAGAATACTTAGTCTCAGAAAGTAAACCCTTTCTTAGATATGTATTTTAGAGTTGTTTTCCTACTCCTTTAGAGCAGTCATAAAGCAGCTACATGAATAGGAAGTTACCTTTCTCCTTTTACCTACAATAAACTTGCCTCTAAAATCACCGTTAAATCATGGGAGATGTTGGAAAACTGACACACAATGAAAGAAAAGAAGATTAAAAACACAGTCATGAGAGTACAAACTTCGCCAAATAAAATCTGAATTTGGGGTGGTTTGTTGGCAAGGCCACTGCTGGTGGAATGCCCCTCCACTACTGAGAAGGTCGCTGCTTTTCTCAAAAGATGCGAGAGCAGGCCTGGAGAGAAAGGAGAAAGCAGGGAAAGGAGAATGCAATAGAAAATATGAGCAGACAGAGAAGATAAAGTAAAAACAAGTGCTAACAGAAGTGCTCTAATAACACCAAAGTATATTACTTCATTTTACTAACACTTTTTTTTCCTTCTTCTTCTTGAAAGTAACACAGAGAAGATATTTCCAAGTAGTCAAAAGTGCAAAGGTTAATGAAGTATCTCATTAATCTTTCATAATCATAGCATGCCCTTGTGACCTTTGGATCCATAGTATAACAACAGTATTCAGGTTATAATTCAGAGGAGCCTAAAATAAGATCAAAATCCTGTAAATAAAACCCCAGCATGCCTCAGAATACTAGGTGTAGTGTGCCATGCAATTAATGGCTGGAAGGATAGTTGACTTTTAGGAATATGCTATACCAGCTGTTAGGCTGTATGGCTCAACAATGAGAAGGCAAGTACCGTATCTCTTCCCCTTCTGCTTTATTTGCTGTTGTGTTTGTGATTCAGTATTAGCTGAACACTTGGTTGACAGTACTGCAAAGCAGAGAAGGGGAGGACAAGGGGCAGAATAGTCAGGGCAGGCTGTCACACAAGTTTCTGAACAAGCATCTGGTTGTCTCACTTACAGTGTACCCTTCAGAACAAAATGGGAGCAACTGCAGACCATTAAAAAGAGATAGAAGGAACCAGGTGGCTTTCGTAGTGGGGAAAGCACTTGGTCAGCAAGCTGGAGGCACAACTCACTGAGAAGGCAGTGTGGCCTGTTTTCTTCCCTTGTTAAGAAATGCCAGCCTGCAGAGGTTCTTCAGGCGTGCTCCTGGCAGGGCCACTGGCTCCTGCCCCATCTTGTGACAGCTAACAGGAAGATTACAGGCCAGCCAGGTACTCTGGGGCAGAAGAAATATAGCCAGTGGGGTTTGACTTGTTGATGGTCACCATTATGCTGTTTAAGTGATATACTGTACAGTTTTCCTCCTTGTTTTTTTGCCTTTAATCTGTCTTACTACTGGAACAAGATGGTTCATCCAGACCCCTTCAGATGTCTGATAGGTGACACAGATCCTGCTGTCCTTCATGAAAGATTAATCCTATCTACAATCTTATCATTCTACCTGCAGGCTTACCTATGTTTTCACTCTGAAGGGTGTAAAATTGGCTTGCTATCTCTGGCTGATAGAGCAGTACAAGCAAATAATAGCGAATCACTCTTTCTGTTTATTTGTATCACTCTGTTGGCTAGAGATTATGACATCCATTGTTAGCTACCACCCAAACATAGCATGAGAAATAGCACCTCTCCTTGTGGTTCATCAAAAAAAGGGTGATCAGGGAAGGAGGATTTCATAGAGAAAGGTTGAAGCATGGAGAACCTTAGGGAATGTTTACAGTGCAGCATTGAGGAGAGATATTCAAGCCTGGAAGATACCCTACTTCTCAGTTAGGGGTTAAATAGCCTAAATAGAGCACTGTGTGAATAGCAGCCCTCTTCTTGGTACCTATCTAGCTTGGGAACATTTCCACAGCATTGAAAGATCTCAGGTAGGCATAGCTAAAGCCAGCTTGAAAAGGTCACGAAGGAATTTTGTAGCACACCTGGGACTTGAACCTAAGGCTCAGGCCTCTCAGCTTTGCACAGACCACCGGTCATCTTCTCTAGCTCTTCCCTCCCTCCATTTCTCACCACGTTCACATTTAGAAAGCAGTGAAGAAGAACAATTTATATCTAGCAGATCCCAGACCCTCCCTCAGAGACACCTCTGGTACAAGAGAGTTCTGGGTCCATGCCTAGATGAAGACAAAGCAGCCAAGGGTGACTAACAGAATGTAAACTACAGCTCCTAATATCATGCAAGAGACTCAGACAACGTAATGTGAATATTAAGACCTGATTCACATACCAAAAACATCAGAAAGCAAAGCTTGATCTTAGGCTAAAAATAAAACTGCATTAATTATTATTTAAAACTTAGAGGACTTCAGATAATAAGGTGACAGCTTTTATTATAAAATGCAGCTCCAGCTGCAGAAGAGAAAAAAATAAGACCTCCTGGCTAGATATGAAATTACTTACCTGTACACATAACAGTAATGTTTCATTTATTTTGACAGTAAAGTCTTTGCTATGGAGAATGCTGGGTTTTACTCACAGATGTAAATGGGGCTTGCAAGCTGCTAGATCAGATCACCGGTCAGTACACCAACAGAACTCTGAACAGTGATTTCCCCCTCAAACCAGCCAACCAAAAACCAACAGCTCCACACCAAAATGCAAACAATCCCCCAAACCTAATCCATCCTGACGTTAATGAGACAACATGTAAACCAGATGTCACGACTATTCCATGTCCAGGTCCACTCTCATGACTTAGGATTCCTGGTATTACCCTAGCCACTTGCTAGAATAAAATAGAATAGAACAAAATAGAATAGAGTAAAACTCACCTCTACCACTAGAGACATTTCTCATCCTTTGGGTTCAAGAAAGAAAAATTCCACCCGTGATGAAGGCAAACAAAGATGAAACATTGGATTAGGGGCATGAAGGGGAAGGGAAGGGAAGGGAAGGGAAGGGAAGGGAAGGGAAGGGAAGGGAAGGGAAGGGAAGGGAAGGGAAGGGAAGGGAAGGGAAGGGAAGGGAAGGGAAGGGAAGGGAAGGGAAGGGAAGGGAAGGGAAGGGAAGGGAAGGGAAGGGAAGGGAAGGGAAGGGAAGGGAAGGGAAGGGAAGGGAAGGGAAGGGAAGGGAAGGGAAGGGAAGGGAAGGGAAGGGAAAAGGAGGGAATAGAATAACATAGCATAGCATGGAATGGAATGGAGTGGTATGGACTGCAATGGAATGCAATGCAATAAAATGCAACACAGTGCAACGCAATGCAACGCAATGCAATGAAATGGAAGAGTTGAGTTGGAAGTGACTTACAACGATCACCTACACCAACTGCCTGAGCACTTCAGGCCTGCCCAAAAGTTCAAGCACGGCATTAAGGCATTGTCCAAATGCCTCTTAAACACTGACAGGCATGGGGCATCGACCACCTCTCCAGGAAGCCTCTTCCAGGGTTTGACCACCCTCTTGGTAAAGAAATGTTTCCTCATGTCAAGTCCAAACCTCCCCTGACGGACACAGCTTTGAGCTGTTCCCGCGCGTCCTGGCGCTGGGTACCAGGGAGAAGAGATCAGCACCTCCCTCTTAACCTCCCGTCCTCAGGAAGCTGTAGAGAGCAGCGAGGTCACCCCTCAGCCTCTTTCTCTCCAAACTAGACAAACCCGGAGTCCTCGGCCCCTCCTCATAGGACATGCCTTCCAGCCCCTTCACCACCTTTGCTGCACTCCTCTGGACACATTCAAGCACCTTAACATCCTTTTTGAATTGTGGGGCCCAATTTACGGGATTGCATTCCCGTACTGTGATCCCTCACAGTACAGGAACGCAATTAATACAGCCGTAGTGAATTATGTCAGGACGTGCTATTTCCACATGCATTTGCCTTGCGGGGGCCCTTTACAAAGAGGAAAGCGTTGGGCTTAAAATGCACAGTTCATCTTCAAGTGTAACTCAAAACATAGGTTTTGGCTTCTAAATTCCACGTAGTTTGAAATCCTCGCTCCTTAAAGACTCTCTTTTTCCTAACAGCCCTCTGGACAGGCGGCACTCACCGCAAGGCAATTCATCTCCAGCCTCCCTCTCCTGCTGACCCATCAGGTCCACGTTTGGACACATGCAAGGGCCTGTCTCGTCACACTGAGCTTGCATCAAAATGCTGAGATTCTTTAACTGAACAGACATAGTCTGGCAGCTTTCTGCACTCGCTGCACCAGTTCTGCAAACTAATTACAAACAAATGTGCTAGAATTTTCTTTTCATAGTTTCATTTATTAATTAAAGAAACCAAACGGTGACGCTCCTTTGTATCGGAATGACATAGCGGGTGATTTCATCACACCAACATTCTCAGGTAATTTCAGGTGGGCGTACAAAAAGCAAGATCTTCCGTCCTTCTTTGCAGCTATCGTCCAGGCGCATAGGGATTCTTAAAGGGAGGCAGTTGCCTTTTAGTGTCACATGGCTGCCTGGCCAGCCAACTCCTTACCCAGCCTTCGTTTTCACTAAATGCCTGCAGAATTCATTTAAAAACTCGCCGACCTTTAGCCACACTCCTGGAGAGCAAAGCATATCCCCACAGAGAGCAGTGCCACTAACTGCATCACACTAACTTAGGCGGAAGGTACATACCGGTTTTGGCACCAACATACAAAAGGACAAGAATAGTACCTGCCTTACTCCTTCAGCTCTCCAAATACTAAATCCTAAAGGAAAAGGACACTTGCCAGGGGTTTAGGTAAGATCCGAACATCTTCCCACAAAGTGAGCTAGGCAAGTAACGCTCAGAAAGGTTAAAGTCACAAACGAGCTCTGAAAGTTTTACCCCAGGGCTGTAGCACGTTTTGTGTCCCGTATAAACACGGCCAACGGGTGTGTTCAACAGAGGAGCCGCGCAGCCTGCTTTCAGTGGGAAAAGGGGATGTGCCGGCAACAGCAGCAAGGGGCTGTTTTTGCAGTTTGGAAGAGTCTTCGTTTAGCTGGCTGTGCATGCTCTGGGCATGGATCCAAACGTTCTAGGTCTGAAAATGACCAGCCTTTCCACCACACCAGTGTCACCTCCACTCCCTTGTTTTTCACAGCCCGTCTTATTTCCATGGCGCTCTGTTGGCACCGTCCATCCCCACCTACGGCTCTGGTTACGCTCTGGCTTTTCTCCGCCCTGCAGCTGCCAAAATCACCCGCCCTGCACGCAAGAAAAACGGTTTGTGTCCAGCCAGATCAAGTCCCTGGTCCTCCTTGCTCCGTGGCCTCACGGACGTTAGCTCCGGCGCAAAGAGGGGATGGCTAACAGGGCTGGTCTCTGGGCTGCGGGGCTGCTTTCCGCCATGGCCTGAGAGAAGAGTTAACAGCACTGGGTTTGTCCCTGGGAGCCGAGTGGCAGAGGAGGCATCGGGGACAGCCAGCAGCTGTGCCCAGTGCACGGCCACCAAGGGCAGGGACGGACCCCTGGGCCTCCCGGGCACGGGGACTGCCTCGGGGCCAGCACCCCAAAGGCCTTCCTCCAAAGGATGCTGGGCGGAGGGGCGGTGGGCGGGGCTGCGCATGGGGGCCCCGTCACCCCCATGTCACAGTGCCACCACCCGGCAACGCAGCAGTCACAATGCCCCGGGGCAGGATAAAAGGCAGCGTCTCCCGTGCCCCGCTGCCAGAGATGGCCCGGGGACAGGCCTGAAGACATCCAAGAGCAAGTCCTCGAGGAGCCAGTGGAATTACATGGAGGGGCCTGCGGGAGGAAGACCGGAAGCTGGACGAGGCTGCTGGAGGTTCTCTGCTGCAAGGCCAGCTCCTGGCAGAACCACCTCCAAAGCTCATCTGAGGGACAGAAATCCTTTCCAGCTGGATAGCAGTGGCCAGAGCAAGGGAATGCCTTCTTGAGGAGCACTGCAGAGCTTGCCACCCCCATCCCCTGCAGAGCCAGGGGCAGCAGACGTAAGAAATGGGAAGCACAGATGCTGTCAGGGGTCCCAGTGCTTTGGAGCACCCACCGGTGCCCTGCCAGGCGTGGGAAGGATTCCGGCCCCCAAGGACCATCAGGCCCTTGTCGGGGGCCTTTTGCCACTCTCGGAAGCCCCTGAGATGGCTCTAGGTGGAGGGAGAGTAGGGCTTGGGCATCTCCCGGGAGGCATGACCAGCCTGTGGGACGAGGAGGCAGGTCTTGCTCGCGTGCTCAGGGAATAGCCGATCGCCAGCGCTGGGGTCAGGAAGGAATTTTCCCCCGGGGCAGATTGGCCCTGGTCCCCGGGGGTTTTTTGCCTTCCTCTGCAGCATTGAGCATGACCACTTGCCAGGGCTCCTCTCGTCCCTTTTGGCTAGGTTACTGCCTGCTGCTCATGCACCACGAAGATGGCCTCTCGTGCCCTGCAGCTGGGGGGAAGAAGGCTTTTTTCCCCCGCACGGTGGGCTAGCAAGCGTCCCCGGGGGTTTTTTGCCTGCCTCTGCAGCACTGAGCACGCACGGCCCCTTGCCAGGGCTCCTTTGGGCCATTTTGGCTAGGTGCCTGCTGCTCGTGCTCCACGAAGGTGGCCCTCGTGCCCCGCATCCGGGGGGAGGAAGCTTTCTAGACTCCCCGGGTGGGCCCCCAGGGTGGCCCCCCGGGTTGCCTCTTGTCCTCTGTAGCACTGAGCACAGCCCCTTGTCAGGACTCCTCTGGGCCCTTTTGGGCTCCGTTCCTGCCTGCTGCTCTTGCACCACCAAGGCACCACTCGTGCCCTGGCTCGCTCTGGCTCTCTTGCCCATTGCAAGTTTGGAGCGGGAGCAAGCTCTGCTCTTCCCTTGCCTCCATTTGCCCAGGGGTTGCTTCTTGCTCGTGCAAAGCAGCCTGGCTTTGCAAGGGCTCCAGGCTTGCTGCACCACCCGCAGCTGCCAATTTTCGGCTCTCCCTGCATGCAATACAAGCGCAGGGCAGGCACGAGAGCGCTTTTCATGCATCACTGGCCAAGAAGCACAGCGACGGAGCAACTTTTGGAAGACAAGAAGTGTGCTTGTCATCAATGCGTGCCATACTTGTGAAAACTCCCGACAGTACCACACACCTCTTCTTCTTCTTCTACTACTTTTGTGTGTGCTCGGTACCAATGCTCATTCTTCAAGTTCTCACTCGTCAGAAAACAGGGGTAGCTTGGCCTGTATTCCTGCCGCTGCTTTCTGCGGCTCTGTGGCTTTCCTTTGCCAGACTGCAAGGGATCTTTTTTCAAGCTAAACTGAAGACCGCATCAGCCTGCTCCTGGCTACACATGCGCATTGTGTTGATGCTTGTGAGCATCGGCTCTGAAACGGATTCACAAAAGTAAAATAAAATCCTCTTCCCACTTGCAACCTTTGTGACTTGTGTCCTTGAAAGCGGTTTTGGAGCTGAAAAACCCCCGGTGTTTCAGGCAAACAACAGTCTTATCATTACTTGACTCACGGTGAGTGCAGGGAACAGAAGAGAGCAGAAGAGAAGAGTTGTGCTATGTCATGCCTAGAGCTCTGCCTGACAAGCCGTGACCTAGGCCTGAGGGCTGCCCCCAGGAGAGCAGCTCTCTGCAGTGCCGGTCCCAGGCCCAGCCAGCAGACAGGGGCAGAGACGGGCACACCTACAACGTGGCTCGGGCAGGGACTGAAGGCCCCGGGCTGAGCTGAGACACGTCCCCGGGGCCCTTGGCAGGAGGCGGTGGGGGTGGGGGTCCCAGGGGAGAGGCCGCTCCCAGCCATTGAGGCCTGTGAGCACCCCCAGGACGCTGGCAGAAGTAGGCTTGCACTGCTCCTATGGCCTCCCTCCTTTAGACATTGGTGGGTGGCCACTTGGGAGACAAGGGTAGTGGGCCAGATGGACCTTCGCTCTGAGGGGGTACTGCTGCTCTCACGCTCTGGCGTTTCAGCATGCTTCTGAAGGGAAACAGCTCAGGCATTTCTAGAGGTGAGGACTGCTGGAGTACTCCAAAAAGATCCACGGGGAAATGAACAGGTATTGCTCACCTCAAAAAGATTTGCAACCATTTAGTTGAGAGGCACGTCCTGCTTCAGACGGGGGGCCTGACCTTTGAGCCTCGCTACTGTCAGAGATGTGGGGTTTTGCCATCCTGTGGAAACCCAGCTAAACTGCACGAACACAGAAGATGTTCAAAAACCACACTTCACGCTTGCTTTTTGCAAATGTGTTCAGATGGTCAAATGATCTCAAAATGATCCACAGCTCTCACCCCCATCAGAAGGTACACGCCTCCCTCCCACAATGTGACAGAGCAAATGCCTAGGATGGGACATGACTGCCCATTCAATCCCTTCTGCTAGTGCAGGGCTGGGAAGAAATGCCATCAAAGATTTCCTTAGCATGTACTGGTAGGGAAAGAAGGAAGTAGGAAGAAGAATGGAAAGGAACGGAACGGGAATGGGAACAGGGAATGGGAACAGGGAAGGGGAACAGGGAATGGGAACAGGGAAGGGGAACAGGGAATGGGAAGGGAAGGGAAGGGAAGGGAAGGGAAGGGAAGGGAAGGGAAGGGAAGGGAAGGGAAGGGAAGGGAAGGGAAGGGAAGGGAAGGGAAGGGAAGGGAAGGGAAGGGAAGGGAAGGGAAGGGAAGGGAAGGGAAGGGAAGGGAAGGGAAGGGAAGGGAAAAGGAGGGAAGGGAATAACATAGCATAGCATGGAATGGAATGGAGTGGTATGGACTGCAATGGAATGCAATGCAATAAAATGCAACACAGTGCAACGCAATGCAACGCAATGCAATGAAATGGAAGAGTTGAGTTGGAAGTGACTTACAACGATCACCTACACCAACTGCCTGAGCACTTCAGGCCTGCCCAAAAGTTCAAGCACGGCATTAAGGGCATTGTCCAAATGCCTCTTAAACACTGACAGGCATGGGGCATCGACCACCTCTCCAGGAAGCCTCTTCCAGGGTTTGACCACCCTCTTGGTAAAGAAATGTTTCCTCATGTCAAGTCCAAACCTCCCCTGACGGACACAGCTTTGAGCTGTTCCCGCGCGTCCTGGCGCTGGGTACCAGGGAGAAGAGATCAGCACCTCCCTCTTAACCTCCCGTCCTCAGGAAGCTGTAGAGAGCAGCGAGGTCACCCCTCAGCCTCTTTCTCTCCAAACTAGACAAACCCGGAGTCCTCGGCCCCTCCTCATAGGACATGCCTTCCAGCCCCTTCACCACCTTTGCTGCACTCCTCTGGACACATTCAAGCACCTTAACATCCTTTTTGAATTGTGGGGCCCAATTTACGGGATTGCATTCCCGTACTGTGATCCCTCACAGTACAGGAACGCAATTAATACAGCCGTAGTGAATTATGTCAGGACGTGCTATTTCCACATGCATTTGCCTTGCGGGGGCCCTTTACAAAGAGGAAAGCGTTGGGCTTAAAATGCACAGGCTACCAGTTCATCTTCAAGTGTAACTCAAAACATAGGTTTTGGCTTCTAAATTCCACGTAGTTTGAAATCCTCGCTCCTTAAAGACTCTCTTTTTCCTAACAGCCCTCTGGACAGGCGGCACTCACCGCAAGGCAATTCATCTCCAGCCTCCCTCTCCTGCTGACCCATCAGGTCCACGTTTGGACACATGCAAGGGCCTGTCTCGTCACACTGAGCTTGCATCAAAATGCTGAGATTCTTTAACTGAACAGACATAGTCTGGCAGCTTTCTGCACTCGCTGCACCAGTTCTGCAAACTAATTACAAACAAATGTGCTAGAATTTTCTTTTCATAGTTTCATTTATTAATTAAAGAAACCAAACGGTGACGCTCCTTTGTATCGGAATGACATAGCGGGTGATTTCATCACACCAACATTCTCAGGTAATTTCAGGTGGGCGTACAAAAAGCAAGATCTTCCGTCCTTCTTTGCAGCTATCGTCCAGGCGCATAGGGATTCTTAAAGGGAGGCAGTTGCCTTTTAGTGTCACATGGCTGCCTGGCCAGCCAACTCCTTACCCAGCCTTCGTTTTCACTAAATGCCTGCAGAATTCATTTAAAAACTCGCCGACCTTTAGCCACACTCCTGGAGAGCAAAGCATATCCCCACAGAGAGCAGTGCCACTAACTGCATCACACTAACTTAGGCGGAAGGTACATACCGGTTTTGGCACCAACATACAAAAGGACAAGAATAGTACCTGCCTTACTCCTTCAGCTCTCCAAATACTAAATCCTAAAGGAAAAGGACACTTGCCAGGGGTTTAGGTAAGATCCGAACATCTTCCCACAAAGTGAGCTAGGCAAGTAACGCTCAGAAAGGTTAAAGTCACAAACGAGCTCTGAAAGTTTTACCCCAGGGCTGTAGCACGTTTTGTGTCCCGTATAAACACGGCCAACGGGTGTGTTCAACAGAGGAGCCGCGCAGCCTGCTTTCAGTGGGAAAAGGGGATGTGCCGGCAACAGCAGCAAGGGGCTGTTTTTGCAGTTTGGAAGAGTCTTCGTTTAGCTGGCTGTGCATGCTCTGGGCATGGATCCAAACGTTCTAGGTCTGAAAATGACCAGCCTTTCCACCACACCAGTGTCACCTCCACTCCCTTGTTTTTCACAGCCCGTCTTATTTCCATGGCGCTCTGTTGGCACCGTCCATCCCCACCTACGGCTCTGGTTACGCTCTGGCTTTTCTCCGCCCTGCAGCTGCCAAAATCACCCGCCCTGCACGCAAGAAAAACGGTTTGTGTCCAGCCAGATCAAGTCCCTGGTCCTCCTTGCTCCGTGGCCTCACGGACGTTAGCTCCGGCGCAAAGAGGGGATGGCTAACAGGGCTGGTCTCTGGGCTGCGGGGCTGCTTTCCGCCATGGCCTGAGAGAAGAGTTAACAGCACTGGGTTTGTCCCTGGGAGCCGAGTGGCAGAGGAGGCATCGGGGACAGCCAGCAGCTGTGCCCAGTGCACGGCCACCAAGGGCAGGGACGGACCCCTGGGCCTCCCGGGCACGGGGACTGCCTCGGGGCCAGCACCCCAAAGGCCTTCCTCCAAAGGATGCTGGGCGGAGGGGCGGTGGGCGGGGCTGCGCATGGGGGCCCCGTCACCCCCATGTCACAGTGCCACCACCCGGCAACGCAGCAGTCACAATGCCCCGGGGCAGGATAAAAGGCAGCGTCTCCCGTGCCCCGCTGCCAGAGATGGCCCGGGGACAGGCCTGAAGACATCCAAGAGCAAGTCCTCGAGGAGCCAGTGGAATTACATGGAGGGGCCTGCGGGAGGAAGACCGGAAGCTGGACGAGGCTGCTGGAGGTTCTCTGCTGCAAGGCCAGCTCCTGGCAGAACCACCTCCAAAGCTCATCTGAGGGACAGAAATCCTTTCCAGCTGGATAGCAGTGGCCAGAGCAAGGGAATGCCTTCTTGAGGAGCACTGCAGAGCTTGCCACCCCCATCCCCTGCAGAGCCAGGGGCAGCAGACGTAAGAAATGGGAAGCACAGATGCTGTCAGGGGTCCCAGTGCTTTGGAGCACCCACCGGTGCCCTGCCAGGCGTGGGAAGGATTCCGGCCCCCAAGGACCATCAGGCCCTTGTCGGGGGCCTTTTGCCACTCTCGGAAGCCCCTGAGATGGCTCTAGGTGGAGGGAGAGTAGGGCTTGGGCATCTCCCGGGAGGCATGACCAGCCTGTGGGACGAGGAGGCAGGTCTTGCTCGCGTGCTCAGGGAATAGCCGATCGCCAGCGCTGGGGTCAGGAAGGAATTTTCCCCCGGGGCAGATTGGCCCTGGTCCCCGGGGGTTTTTTGCCTTCCTCTGCAGCATTGAGCATGACCACTTGCCAGGGCTCCTCTCGTCCCTTTTGGCTAGGTTACTGCCTGCTGCTCATGCACCACGAAGATGGCCTCTCGTGCCCTGCAGCTGGGGGGAAGAAGGCTTTTTTCCCCCGCACGGTGGGCTAGCAAGCGTCCCCGGGGGTTTTTTGCCTGCCTCTGCAGCACTGAGCACGCACGGCCCCTTGCCAGGGCTCCTTTGGGCCATTTTGGCTAGGTGCCTGCTGCTCGTGCTCCACGAAGGTGGCCCTCGTGCCCCGCATCCGGGGGGAGGAAGCTTTCTAGACTCCCCGGGTGGGCCCCCAGGGTGGCCCCCCGGGTTGCCTCTTGTCCTCTGTAGCACTGAGCACAGCCCCTTGTCAGGACTCCTCTGGGCCCTTTTGGGCTCCGTTCCTGCCTGCTGCTCTTGCACCACCAAGGCACCACTCGTGCCCTGGCTCGCTCTGGCTCTCTTGCCCATTGCAAGTTTGGAGCGGGAGCAAGCTCTGCTCTTCCCTTGCCTCCATTTGCCCAGGGGTTGCTTCTTGCTCGTGCAAAGCAGCCTGGCTTTGCAAGGGCTCCAGGCTTGCTGCACCACCCGCAGCTGCCAATTTTCGGCTCTCCCTGCATGCAATACAAGCGCAGGGCAGGCACGAGAGCGCTTTTCATGCATCACTGGCCAAGAAGCACAGCGACGGAGCAACTTTTGGAAGACAAGAAGTGTGCTTGTCATCAATGCGTGCCATACTTGTGAAAACTCCCGACAGTACCACACACCTCTTCTTCTTCTTCTACTACTTTTGTGTGTGCTCGGTACCAATGCTCATTCTTCAAGTTCTCACTCGTCAGAAAACAGGGGTAGCTTGGCCTGTATTCCTGCCGCTGCTTTCTGCGGCTCTGTGGCTTTCCTTTGCCAGACTGCAAGGGATCTTTTTTCAAGCTAAACTGAAGACCGCATCAGCCTGCTCCTGGCTACACATGCGCATTGTGTTGATGCTTGTGAGCATCGGCTCTGAAACGGATTCACAAAAGTAAAATAAAATCCTCTTCCCACTTGCAACCTTTGTGACTTGTGTCCTTGAAAGCGGTTTTGGAGCTGAAAAACCCCCGGTGTTTCAGGCAAACAACAGTCTTATCATTACTTGACTCACGGTGAGTGCAGGGAACAGAAGAGAGCAGAAGAGAAGAGTTGTGCTATGTCATGCCTAGAGCTCTGCCTGACAAGCCGTGACCTAGGCCTGAGGGCTGCCCCCAGGAGAGCAGCTCTCTGCAGTGCCGGTCCCAGGCCCAGCCAGCAGACAGGGGCAGAGACGGGCACACCTACAACGTGGCTCGGGCAGGGACTGAAGGCCCCGGGCTGAGCTGAGACACGTCCCCGGGGCCCTTGGCAGGAGGCGGTGGGGGTGGGGGTCCCAGGGGAGAGGCCGCTCCCAGCCATTGAGGCCTGTGAGCACCCCCAGGACGCTGGCAGAAGTAGGCTTGCACTGCTCCTATGGCCTCCCTCCTTTAGACATTGGTGGGTGGCCACTTGGGAGACAAGGGTAGTGGGCCAGATGGACCTTCGCTCTGAGGGGGTACTGCTGCTCTCACGCTCTGGCGTTTCAGCATGCTTCTGAAGGGAAACAGCTCAGGCATTTCTAGAGGTGAGGACTGCTGGAGTACTCCAAAAAGATCCACGGGGAAATGAACAGGTATTGCTCACCTCAAAAAGATTTGCAACCATTTAGTTGAGAGGCACGTCCTGCTTCAGACGGGGGGCCTGACCTTTGAGCCTCGCTACTGTCAGAGATGTGGGGTTTTGCCATCCTGTGGAAACCCAGCTAAACTGCACGAACACAGAAGATGTTCAAAAACCACACTTCACGCTTGCTTTTTGCAAATGTGTTCAGATGGTCAAATGATCTCAAAATGATCCACAGCTCTCACCCCCATCAGAAGGTACACGCCTCCCTCCCACAATGTGACAGAGCAAATGCCTAGGATGGGACATGACTGCCCATTCAATCCCTTCTGCTAGTGCAGGGCTGGGAAGAAATGCCATCAAAGATTTCCTTAGCATGTACTGGTAGGGAAAGAAGGAAGTAGGAAGAAGAATGGAAAGGAACGGAACGGGAATGGGAACAGGGAATGGGAACAGGGAAGGGGAACAGGGAATGGGAACAGGGAAGGGGAACAGGGAATGGGAAGGGAAGGGAAGGGAAGGGAAGGGAAGGGAAGGGAAGGGAAGGGAAGGGAAGGGAAGGGAAGGGAAGGGAAGGGAAGGGAAGGGAAGGGAAGGGAAGGGAAGGGAAGGGAAGGGAAGGGAAGGGAAGGGAAGGGAAGGGAAGGGAAGGGAAGGGAAGGGAAGGGAAGGGAAGGGAAGGGAAGGGAAGGGAAGGGAAAAGGAGGGAAGGGAATAACATAGCATAGCATGGAATGGAATGGAGTGGTATGGACTGCAATGGAATGCAATGCAATAAAATGCAACACAGTGCAACGCAATGCAACGCAATGCAATGAAATGGAAGAGTTGAGTTGGAAGTGACTTACAACGATCACCTACACCAACTGCCTGAGCACTTCAGGCCTGCCCAAAAGTTCAAGCACGGCATTAAGGGCATTGTCCAAATGCCTCTTAAACACTGACAGGCATGGGGCATCGACCACCTCTCCAGGAAGCCTCTTCCAGGGTTTGACCACCCTCTTGGTAAAGAAATGTTTCCTCATGTCAAGTCCAAACCTCCCCTGACGGACACAGCTTTGAGCTGTTCCCGCGCGTCCTGGCGCTGGGTACCAGGGAGAAGAGATCAGCACCTCCCTCTTAACCTCCCGTCCTCAGGAAGCTGTAGAGAGCAGCGAGGTCACCCCTCAGCCTCTTTCTCTCCAAACTAGACAAACCCGGAGTCCTCGGCCCCTCCTCATAGGACATGCCTTCCAGCCCCTTCACCACCTTTGCTGCACTCCTCTGGACACATTCAAGCACCTTAACATCCTTTTTGAATTGTGGGGCCCAATTTACGGGATTGCATTCCCGTACTGTGATCCCTCACAGTACAGGAACGCAATTAATACAGCCGTAGTGAATTATGTCAGGACGTGCTATTTCCACATGCATTTGCCTTGCGGGGGCCCTTTACAAAGAGGAAAGCGTTGGGCTTAAAATGCACAGGCTACCAGTTCATCTTCAAGTGTAACTCAAAACATAGGTTTTGGCTTCTAAATTCCACGTAGTTTGAAATCCTCGCTCCTTAAAGACTCTCTTTTTCCTAACAGCCCTCTGGACAGGCGGCACTCACCGCAAGGCAATTCATCTCCAGCCTCCCTCTCCTGCTGACCCATCAGGTCCACGTTTGGACACATGCAAGGGCCTGTCTCGTCACACTGAGCTTGCATCAAAATGCTGAGATTCTTTAACTGAACAGACATAGTCTGGCAGCTTTCTGCACTCGCTGCACCAGTTCTGCAAACTAATTACAAACAAATGTGCTAGAATTTTCTTTTCATAGTTTCATTTATTAATTAAAGAAACCAAACGGTGACGCTCCTTTGTATCGGAATGACATAGCGGGTGATTTCATCACACCAACATTCTCAGGTAATTTCAGGTGGGCGTACAAAAAGCAAGATCTTCCGTCCTTCTTTGCAGCTATCGTCCAGGCGCATAGGGATTCTTAAAGGGAGGCAGTTGCCTTTTAGTGTCACATGGCTGCCTGGCCAGCCAACTCCTTACCCAGCCTTCGTTTTCACTAAATGCCTGCAGAATTCATTTAAAAACTCGCCGACCTTTAGCCACACTCCTGGAGAGCAAAGCATATCCCCACAGAGAGCAGTGCCACTAACTGCATCACACTAACTTAGGCGGAAGGTACATACCGGTTTTGGCACCAACATACAAAAGGACAAGAATAGTACCTGCCTTACTCCTTCAGCTCTCCAAATACTAAATCCTAAAGGAAAAGGACACTTGCCAGGGGTTTAGGTAAGATCCGAACATCTTCCCACAAAGTGAGCTAGGCAAGTAACGCTCAGAAAGGTTAAAGTCACAAACGAGCTCTGAAAGTTTTACCCCAGGGCTGTAGCACGTTTTGTGTCCCGTATAAACACGGCCAACGGGTGTGTTCAACAGAGGAGCCGCGCAGCCTGCTTTCAGTGGGAAAAGGGGATGTGCCGGCAACAGCAGCAAGGGGCTGTTTTTGCAGTTTGGAAGAGTCTTCGTTTAGCTGGCTGTGCATGCTCTGGGCATGGATCCAAACGTTCTAGGTCTGAAAATGACCAGCCTTTCCACCACACCAGTGTCACCTCCACTCCCTTGTTTTTCACAGCCCGTCTTATTTCCATGGCGCTCTGTTGGCACCGTCCATCCCCACCTACGGCTCTGGTTACGCTCTGGCTTTTCTCCGCCCTGCAGCTGCCAAAATCACCCGCCCTGCACGCAAGAAAAACGGTTTGTGTCCAGCCAGATCAAGTCCCTGGTCCTCCTTGCTCCGTGGCCTCACGGACGTTAGCTCCGGCGCAAAGAGGGGATGGCTAACAGGGCTGGTCTCTGGGCTGCGGGGCTGCTTTCCGCCATGGCCTGAGAGAAGAGTTAACAGCACTGGGTTTGTCCCTGGGAGCCGAGTGGCAGAGGAGGCATCGGGGACAGCCAGCAGCTGTGCCCAGTGCACGGCCACCAAGGGCAGGGACGGACCCCTGGGCCTCCCGGGCACGGGGACTGCCTCGGGGCCAGCACCCCAAAGGCCTTCCTCCAAAGGATGCTGGGCGGAGGGGCGGTGGGCGGGGCTGCGCATGGGGGCCCCGTCACCCCCATGTCACAGTGCCACCACCCGGCAACGCAGCAGTCACAATGCCCCGGGGCAGGATAAAAGGCAGCGTCTCCCGTGCCCCGCTGCCAGAGATGGCCCGGGGACAGGCCTGAAGACATCCAAGAGCAAGTCCTCGAGGAGCCAGTGGAATTACATGGAGGGGCCTGCGGGAGGAAGACCGGAAGCTGGACGAGGCTGCTGGAGGTTCTCTGCTGCAAGGCCAGCTCCTGGCAGAACCACCTCCAAAGCTCATCTGAGGGACAGAAATCCTTTCCAGCTGGATAGCAGTGGCCAGAGCAAGGGAATGCCTTCTTGAGGAGCGCTGCAGAGCTTGCCACCCCCATCCCCTGCAGAGCCAGGGGCAGCAGACGTAAGAAATGGGAAGCACAGATGCTGTCAGGGGTCCCAGTGCTTTGGAGCACCCACCGGTGCCCTGCCAGGCGTGGGAAGGATTCCGGCCCCCAAGGACCATCAGGCCCTTGTCGGGGGCCTTTTGCCACTCTCGGAAGCCCCTGAGATGGCTCTAGGTGGAGGGAGAGTAGGGCTTGGGCATCTCCCGGGAGGCATGACCAGCCTGTGGGACGAGGAGGCAGGTCTTGCTCGCGTGCTCAGGGAATAGCCGATCGCCAGCGCTGGGGTCAGGAAGGAATTTTCCCCCGGGGCAGATTGGCCCTGGTCCCCGGGGGTTTTTTGCCTTCCTCTGCAGCATTGAGCATGACCACTTGCCAGGGCTCCTCTCGTCCCTTTTGGCTAGGTTACTGCCTGCTGCTCATGCACCACGAAGATGGCCTCTCGTGCCCTGCAGCTGGGGGGAGGAAGGCTTTTTTCCCCCGCACGGTGGGCTAGCAAGCGTCCCCGGGGGTTTTTTGCCTGCCTCTGCAGCACTGAGCACGCACGGCCCCTTGCCAGGGCTCCTTTGGGCCATTTTGGCTAGGTGCCTGCTGCTCGTGCTCCACGAAGGTGGCCCTCGTGCCCCGCATCCGGGGGGAGGAAGCTTTCTAGACTCCCCGGGTGGGCCCCCAGGGTGGCCCCCCGGGTTGCCTCTTGTCCTCTGTAGCACTGAGCACAGCCCCTTGTCAGGACTCCTCTGGGCCCTTTTGGGCTCCGTTCCTGCCTGCTGCTCTTGCACCACCAAGGCACCACTCGTGCCCTGGCTCGCTCTGGCTCTCTTGCCCATTGCAAGTTTGGAGCGGGAGCAAGCTCTGCTCTTCCCTTGCCTCCATTTGCCCAGGGGTTGCTTCTTGCTCGTGCAAAGCAGCCTGGCTTTGCAAGGGCTCCAGGCTTGCTGCACCACCCGCAGCTGCCAATTTTCGGCTCTCCCTGCATGCAATACAAGCGCAGGGCAGGCACGAGAGCGCTTTTCATGCATCACTGGCCAAGAAGCACAGCGACGGAGCAACTTTTGGAAGACAAGAAGTGTGCTTGTCATCAATGCGTGCCATACTTGTGAAAACTCCCGACAGTACCACACACTTCTTCTTCTTCTACTACTTTTGTGTGTGCTCGGTACCAATGCTCATTCTTCAAGTTCTCACTCGTCAGAAAACAGGGGTAGCTTGGCCTGTATTCCTGCCGCTGCTTTCTGCGGCTCTGTGGCTTTCCTTTGCCAGACTGCAAGGGATCTTTTTTCAAGCTAAACTGAAGACCGCATCAGCCTGCTCCTGGCTACACATGCGCATTGTGTTGATGCTTGTGAGCATCGGCTCTGAAACGGATTCACAAAAGTAAAATAAAATCCTCTTCCCACTTGCAACCTTTGTGACTTGTGTCCTTGAAAGCGGTTTTGGAGCTGAAAAACCCCCGGTGTTTCAGGCAAACAACAGTCTTATCATTACTTGACTCACGGTGAGTGCAGGGAACAGAAGAGAGCAGAAGAGAAGAGTTGTGCTATGTCATGCCTAGAGCTCTGCCTGACAAGCCGTGACCTAGGCCTGAGGGCTGCCCCCAGGAGAGCAGCTCTCTGCAGTGCCGGTCCCAGGCCCAGCCAGCAGACAGGGGCAGAGACGGGCACACCTACAACGTGGCTCGGGCAGGGACTGAAGGCCCCGGGCTGAGCTGAGACACGTCCCCGGGGCCCTTGGCAGGAGGCGGTGGGGGTGGGGGGTCCCAGGGGAGAGGCCGCTCCCAGCCATTGAGGCCTGTGAGCACCCCCAGGACGCTGGCAGAAGTAGGCTTGCACTGCTCCTATGGCCTCCCTCCTTTAGACATTGGTGGGTGGCCACTTGGGAGACAAGGGTAGTGGGCCAGATGGACCTTCGCTCTGAGGGGGTACTGCTGCTCTCACGCTCTGGCGTTTCAGCATGCTTCTGAAGGGAAACAGCTCAGGCATTTCTAGAGGTGAGGACTGCTGGAGTACTCCAAAAAGATCCACGGGGAAATGAACAGGTATTGCTCACCTCAAAAAGATTTGCAACCATTTAGTTGAGAGGCACGTCCTGCTTCAGACGGGGGGCCTGACCTTTGAGCCTCGCTACTGTCAGAGATGTGGGGTTTTGCCATCCTGTGGAAACCCAGCTAAACTGCACGAACACAGAAGATGTTCAAAAACCACACTTCACGCTTGCTTTTTGCAAATGTGTTCAGATGGTCAAATGATCTCAAAATGATCCACAGCTCTCACCCCCATCAGAAGGTACACGCCTCCCTCCCACAATGTGACAGAGCAAATGCCTAGGATGGGACATGACTGCCCATTCAATCCCTTCTGCTAGTGCAGGGCTAGGAAGAAATGCCATCAAAGATTTCCTTAGCATGTACTGGTAGGGAAAGAAGGAAGTAGGAAGAAGAATGGAAAGGAACGGAATGGGAATGGGAACAGGGAATGGGAACAGGGAAGGGGAACAGGGAATGGGAACAGGGAAGGGGAACAAGGAATGGGAAGGGAAGGGAAGGGAAGGGAAGGGAAGGGAAGGGAAGGGAAGGGAAGGGAAGGGAAGGGAAGGGAAGGGAAGGGAAGGGAAGGGAAGGGAAGGGAAGGGAAGGGAAGGGAAGGGAAGGGAAGGGAAGGGAAGGGAAGGGAAGGGAAGGGAAGGGAAGGGAAGGGAAGGGAAGGGAAGGGAAAAGGAGGGAATAGAATAACATAGCATAGCATGGAATGGAATGGAGTGGTATGGACTGCAATGGAATGCAATGCAATAAAATGCAACACAGTGCAACGCAATGCAACGCAATGCAATGAAATGGAAGAGTTGAGTTGGAAGTGACTTACAACGATCACCTACACCAACTGCCTGAGCACTTCAGGCCTGCCCAAAAGTTCAAGCACGGCATTAAGGGCATTGTCCAAATGCCTCTTAAACACTGACAGGCATGGGGCATCGACCACCTCTCCAGGAAGCCTCTTCCAGGGTTTGACCACCCTCTTGGTAAAGAAATGTTTCCTCATGTCAAGTCCAAACCTCCCCTGACGGACACAGCTTTGAGCTGTTCCCGCGCGTCCTGGCGCTGGGTACCAGGGAGAAGAGATCAGCACCTCCCTCTTAACCTCCCGTCCTCAGGAAGCTGTAGAGAGCAGCGAGGTCACCCCTCAGCCTCTTTCTCTCCAAACTAGACAAACCCGGAGTCCTCGGCCCCTCCTCATAGGACATGCCTTCCAGCCCCTTCACCACCTTTGCTGCACTCCTCTGGACACATTCAAGCACCTTAACATCCTTTTTGAATTGTGGGGCCCAATTTACGGGATTGCATTCCCGTACTGTGATCCCTCACAGTACAGGAACGCAATTAATACAGCCGTAGTGAATTATGTCAGGACGTGCTATTTCCACATGCATTTGCCTTGCGGGGGCCCTTTACAAAGAGGAAAGCGTTGGGCTTAAAATGCACAGTTCATCTTCAAGTGTAACTCAAAACATAGGTTTTGGCTTCTAAATTCCACGTAGTTTGAAATCCTCGCTCCTTAAAGACTCTCTTTTTCCTAACAGCCCTCTGGACAGGCGGCACTCACCGCAAGGCAATTCATCTCCAGCCTCCCTCTCCTGCTGACCCATCAGGTCCACGTTTGGACACATGCAAGGGCCTGTCTCGTCACACTGAGCTTGCATCAAAATGCTGAGATTCTTTAACTGAACAGACATAGTCTGGCAGCTTTCTGCACTCGCTGCACCAGTTCTGCAAACTAATTACAAACAAATGTGCTAGAATTTTCTTTTCATAGTTTCATTTATTAATTAAAGAAACCAAACGGTGACGCTCCTTTGTATCGGAATGACATAGCGGGTGATTTCATCACACCAACATTCTCAGGTAATTTCAGGTGGGCGTACAAAAAGCAAGATCTTCCGTCCTTCTTTGCAGCTATCGTCCAGGCGCATAGGGATTCTTAAAGGGAGGCAGTTGCCTTTTAGTGTCACATGGCTGCCTGGCCAGCCAACTCCTTACCCAGCCTTCGTTTTCACTAAATGCCTGCAGAATTCATTTAAAAACTCGCCGACCTTTAGCCACACTCCTGGAGAGCAAAGCATATCCCCACAGAGAGCAGTGCCACTAACTACACTAACTTAGGCGGAAGGTACATACCGGTTTTGGCACCAACATACAAAAGGACAAGAATAGTACCTGCCTTACTCCTTCAGCTCTCCAAATACTAAATCCTAAAGGAAAAGGACACTTGCCAGGGGTTTAGGTAAGATCCGAACATCTTCCCACAAAGTGAGCTAGGCAAGTAACGCTCAGAAAGGTTAAAGTCACAAACGAGCTCTGAAAGTTTTACCCCAGGGCTGTAGCACGTTTTGTGTCCCGTATAAACACGGCCAACGGGTGTGTTCAACAGAGGAGCCGCGCAGCCTGCTTTCAGTGGGAAAAGGGGATGTGCCGGCAACAGCAGCAAGGGGCTGTTTTTGCAGTTTGGAAGAGTCTTCGTTTAGCTGGCTGTGCATGCTCTGGGCATGGATCCAAACGTTCTAGGTCTGAAAATGACCAGCCTTTCCACCACACCAGTGTCACCTCCACTCCCTTGTTTTTCACAGCCCGTCTTATTTCCATGGCGCTCTGTTGGCACCGTCCATCCCCACCTACGGCTCTGGTTACGCTCTGGCTTTTCTCCGCCCTGCAGCTGCCAAAATCACCCGCCCTGCACGCAAGAAAAACGGTTTGTGTCCAGCCAGATCAAGTCCCTGGTCCTCCTTGCTCCGTGGCCTCACGGACGTTAGCTCCGGCGCAAAGAGGGGATGGCTAACAGGGCTGGTCTCTGGGCTGCGGGGCTGCTTTCCGCCATGGCCTGAGAGAAGAGTTAACAGCACTGGGTTTGTCCCTGGGAGCCGAGTGGCAGAGGAGGCATCGGGGACAGCCAGCAGCTGTGCCCAGTGCACGGCCACCAAGGGCAGGGACGGACCCCTGGGCCTCCCGGGCACGGGGACTGCCTCGGGGCCAGCACCCCAAAGGCCTTCCTCCAAAGGATGCTGGGCGGAGGGGCGGTGGGCGGGGCTGCGCATGGGGGCCCCGTCACCCCCATGTCACAGTGCCACCACCCGGCAACGCAGCAGTCACAATGCCCTGGGGCAGGATAAAAGGCAGCGTCTCCCGTGCCGCGCTGCCAGAGATGGCCCGGGGACAGGCCTGAAGACATCCAAGAGCAAGTCCTCGAGGAGCCAGTGGAATTACATGGAGGGGCCTGCGGGAGGAAGACCGGAAGCTGGACGAGGCTGCTGGAGGTTCTCTGCTGCAAGGCCAGCTCCTGGCAGAACCACCTCCAAAGCTCATCTGAGGGACAGAAATCCTTTCCAGCTGGATAGCAGTGGCCAGAGCAAGGGAATGCCTTCTTGAGGAGCGCTGCAGAGCTTGCCACCCCCATCCCCTGCAGAGCCAGGGGCAGCAGACGTAAGAAATGGGAAGCACAGATGCTGTCAGGGGTCCCAGTGCTTTGGAGCACCCACCGGTGCCCTGCCAGGCGTGGGAAGGATTCCGGCCCCCAAGGACCATCAGGCCCTTGTCGGGGGCCTTTTGCCACTCTCGGAAGCCCCTGAGATGGCTCTAGGTGGAGGGAGAGTAGGGCTTGGGCATCTCCCGGGAGGCATGACCAGCCTGTGGGACGAGGAGGCAGGTCTTGCTCGCGTGCTCAGGGAATAGCCGATCGCCAGCGCTGGGGTCAGGAAGGAATTTTCCCCCGGGGCAGATTGGCCCTGGTCCCCGGGGGTTTTTTGCCTTCCTCTGCAGCATTGAGCATGACCACTTGCCAGGGCTCCTCTCGTCCCTTTTGGCTAGGTTACTGCCTGCTGCTCATGCACCACGAAGATGGCCTCTCGTGCCCTGCAGCTGGGGGGAGGAAGGCTTTTTTCCCCCGCACGGTGGGCTAGCAAGCGTCCCCGGGGGTTTTTTGCCTGCCTCTGCAGCACTGAGCACGCACGGCCCCTTGCCAGGGCTCCTTTGGGCCATTTTGGCTAGGTGCCTGCTGCTCGTGCTCCACGAAGGTGGCCCTCGTGCCCCGCATCCGGGGGGAGGAAGCTTTCTAGACTCCCCGGGTGGGCCCCCAGGGTGGCCCCCCGGGTTGCCTCTTGTCCTCTGTAGCACTGAGCACAGCCCCTTGTCAGGACTCCTCTGGGCCCTTTTGGGCTCCGTTCCTGCCTGCTGCTCTTGCACCACCAAGGCACCACTCGTGCCCTGGCTCGCTCTGGCTCTCTTGCCCATTGCAAGTTTGGAGCGGGAGCAAGCTCTGCTCTTCCCTTGCCTCCATTTGCCCAGGGGTTGCTTCTTGCTCGTGCAAAGCAGCCTGGCTTTGCAAGGGCTCCAGGCTTGCTGCACCACCCGCAGCTGCCAATTTTCGGCTCTCCCTGCATGCAATACAAGCGCAGGGCAGGCACGAGAGCGCTTTTCATGCATCACTGGCCAAGAAGCACAGCGACGGAGCAACTTTTGGAAGACAAGAAGTGTGCTTGTCATCAATGCGTGCCATACTTGTGAAAACTCCCGACAGTACCACACACCTCTTCTTCTTCTTCTACTACTTTTGTGTGTGCTCGGTACCAATGCTCATTCTTCAAGTTCTCACTCGTCAGAAAACAGGGGTAGCTTGGCCTGTATTCCTGCCGCTGCTTTCTGCGGCTCTGTGGCTTTCCTTTGCCAGACTGCAAGGGATCTTTTTTCAAGCTAAACTGAAGACCGCATCAGCCTGCTCCTGGCTACACATGCGCATTGTGTTGATGCTTGTGAGCATCGGCTCTGAAACGGATTCACAAAAGTAAAATAAAATCCTCTTCCCACTTGCAACCTTTGTGACTTGTGTCCTTGAAAGCGGTTTTGGAGCTGAAAAACCCCCGGTGTTTCAGGCAAACAACAGTCTTATCATTACTTGACTCACGGTGAGTGCAGGGAACAGAAGAGAGCAGAAGAGAAGAGTTGTGCTATGTCATGCCTAGAGCTCTGCCTGACAAGCCGTGACCTAGGCCTGAGGGCTGCCCCCAGGAGAGCAGCTCTCTGCAGTGCCGGTCCCAGGCCCAGCCAGCAGACAGGGGCAGAGACGGGCACACCTACAACGTGGCTCGGGCAGGGACTGAAGGCCCCGGGCTGAGCTGAGACACGTCCCCGGGGCCCTTGGCAGGAGGCGGTGGGGGTGGGGGTCCCAGGGGAGAGGCCGCTCCCAGCCATTGAGGCCTGTGAGCACCCCCAGGACGCTGGCAGAAGTAGGCTTGCACTGCTCCTATGGCCTCCCTCCTTTAGACATTGGTGGGTGGCCACTTGGGAGACAAGGGTAGTGGGCCAGATGGACCTTCGCTCTGAGGGGGTACTGCTGCTCTCACGCTCTGGCGTTTCAGCATGCTTCTGAAGGGAAACAGCTCAGGCATTTCTAGAGGTGAGGACTGCTGGAGTACTCCAAAAAGATCCACGGGGAAATGAACAGGTATTGCTCACCTCAAAAAGATTTGCAACCATTTAGTTGAGAGGCACGTCCTGCTTCAGACGGGGGGCCTGACCTTTGAGCCTCGCTACTGTCAGAGATGTGGGGTTTTGCCATCCTGTGGAAACCCAGCTAAACTGCACGAACACAGAAGATGTTCAAAAACCACACTTCACGCTTGCTTTTTGCAAATGTGTTCAGATGGTCAAATGATCTCAAAATGATCCACAGCTCTCACCCCCATCAGAAGGTACACGCCTCCCTCCCACAATGTGACAGAGCAAATGCCTAGGATGGGACATGACTGCCCATTCAATCCCTTCTGCTAGTGCAGGGCTAGGAAGAAATGCCATCAAAGATTTCCTTAGCATGTACTGGTAGGGAAAGAAGGAAGTAGGAAGAAGAATGGAAAGGAACGGAATGGGAATGGGAACAGGGAATGGGAACAGGGAAGGGGAACAGGGAATGGGAACAGGGAAGGGGAACAGGGAATGGGAAGGGAAGGGAAGGGAAGGGAAGGGAAGGGAAGGGAAGGGAAGGGAAGGGAAGGGAAGGGAAGGGAAGGGAAGGGAAGGGAAGGGAAGGGAAGGGAAGGGAAGGGAAGGGAAGGGAAGGGAAGGGAAGGGAAGGGAAGGGAAGGGAAGGGAAGGGAAGGGAAGGGAAGGGAAGGGAAGGGAAGGGAAAAGGAGGGAATAGAATAACATAGCATAGCATGGAATGGAATGGAGTGGTATGGACTGCAATGGAATGCAATGCAATAAAATGCAACACAGTGCAACGCAATGCAACGCAATGCAATGAAATGGAAGAGTTGAGTTGGAAGTGACTTACAACGATCACCTACACCAACTGCCTGAGCACTTCAGGCCTGCCCAAAAGTTCAAGCACGGCATTAAGGGCATTGTCCAAATGCCTCTTAAACACTGACAGGCATGGGGCATCGACCACCTCTCCAGGAAGCCTCTTCCAGGGTTTGACCACCCTCTTGGTAAAGAAATGTTTCCTCATGTCAAGTCCAAACCTCCCCTGACGGACACAGCTTTGAGCTGTTCCCGCGCGTCCTGGCGCTGGGTACCAGGGAGAAGAGATCAGCACCTCCCTCTTAACCTCCCGTCCTCAGGAAGCTGTAGAGAGCAGCGAGGTCACCCCTCAGCCTCTTTCTCTCCAAACTAGACAAACCCGGAGTCCTCGGCCCCTCCTCATAGGACATGCCTTCCAGCCCCTTCACCACCTTTGCTGCACTCCTCTGGACACATTCAAGCACCTTAACATCCTTTTTGAATTGTGGGGCCCAATTTACGGGATTGCATTCCCGTACTGTGATCCCTCACAGTACAGGAACGCAATTAATACAGCCGTAGTGAATTATGTCAGGACGTGCTATTTCCACATGCATTTGCCTTGCGGGGGCCCTTTACAAAGAGGAAAGCGTTGGGCTTAAAATGCACAGTTCATCTTCAAGTGTAACTCAAAACATAGGTTTTGGCTTCTAAATTCCACGTAGTTTGAAATCCTCGCTCCTTAAAGACTCTCTTTTTCCTAACAGCCCTCTGGACAGGCGGCACTCACCGCAAGGCAATTCATCTCCAGCCTCCCTCTCCTGCTGACCCATCAGGTCCACGTTTGGACACATGCAAGGGCCTGTCTCGTCACACTGAGCTTGCATCAAAATGCTGAGATTCTTTAACTGAACAGACATAGTCTGGCAGCTTTCTGCACTCGCTGCACCAGTTCTGCAAACTAATTACAAACAAATGTGCTAGAATTTTCTTTTCATAGTTTCATTTATTAATTAAAGAAACCAAACGGTGACGCTCCTTTGTATCGGAATGACATAGCGGGTGATTTCATCACACCAACATTCTCAGGTAATTTCAGGTGGGCGTACAAAAAGCAAGATCTTCCGTCCTTCTTTGCAGCTATCGTCCAGGCGCATAGGGATTCTTAAAGGGAGGCAGTTGCCTTTTAGTGTCACATGGCTGCCTGGCCAGCCAACTCCTTACCCAGCCTTCGTTTTCACTAAATGCCTGCAGAATTCATTTAAAAACTTGCCGACCTTTAGCCACACTCCTGGAGAGCAAAGCATATCCCCACAGAGAGCAGTGCCACTAACTGCATCACACTAACTTAGGCGGAAGGTACATACCGGTTTTGGCACCAACATACAAAAGGACAAGAATAGTACCTGCCTTACTCCTTCAGCTCTCCAAATACTAAATCCTAAAGGAAAAGGACACTTGCCAGGGGTTTAGGTAAGATCCGAACATCTTCCCACAAAGTGAGCTAGGCAAGTAACGCTCAGAAAGGTTAAAGTCACAAACGAGCTCTGAAAGTTTTACCCCAGGGCTGTAGCACGTTTTGTGTCCCGTATAAACACGGCCAACGGGTGTGTTCAACAGAGGAGCCGCGCAGCCTGCTTTCAGTGGGAAAAGGGGATGTGCCGGCAACAGCAGCAAGGGGCTGTTTTTGCAGTTTGGAAGAGTCTTCGTTTAGCTGGCTGTGCATGCTCTGGGCATGGATCCAAACGTTCTAGGTCTGAAAATGACCAGCCTTTCCACCACACCAGTGTCACCTCCACTCCCTTGTTTTTCACAGCCCGTCTTATTTCCATGGCGCTCTGTTGGCACCGTCCATCCCCACCTACGGCTCTGGTTACGCTCTGGCTTTTCTCCGCCCTGCAGCTGCCAAAATCACCCGCCCTGCACGCAAGAAAAACGGTTTGTGTCCAGCCAGATCAAGTCCCTGGTCCTCCTTGCTCCGTGGCCTCACGGACGTTAGCTCCGGCGCAAAGAGGGGATGGCTAACAGGGCTGGTCTCTGGGCTGCGGGGCTGCTTTCCGCCATGGCCTGAGAGAAGAGTTAACAGCACTGGGTTTGTCCCTGGGAGCCGAGTGGCAGAGGAGGCATCGGGGACAGCCAGCAGCTGTGCCCAGTGCACGGCCACCAAGGGCAGGGACGGACCCCTGGGCCTCCCGGGCACGGGGACTGCCTCGGGGCCAGCACCCCAAAGGCCTTCCTCCAAAGGATGCTGGGCGGAGGGGCGGTGGGCGGGGCTGCGCATGGGGGCCCCGTCACCCCCATGTCACAGTGCCACCACCCGGCAACGCAGCAGTCACAATGCCCTGGGGCAGGATAAAAGGCAGCGTCTCCCGTGCCCCGCTGCCAGAGATGGCCCGGGGACAGGCCTGAAGACATCCAAGAGCAAGTCCTCGAGGAGCCAGTGGAATTACATGGAGGGGCCTGCGGGAGGAAGACCGGAAGCTGGACGAGGCTGCTGGAGGTTCTCTGCTGCAAGGCCAGCTCCTGGCAGAACCACCTCCAAAGCTCATCTGAGGGACAGAAATCCTTTCCAGCTGGATAGCAGTGGCCAGAGCAAGGGAATGCCTTCTTGAGGAGCGCTGCAGAGCTTGCCACCCCCATCCCCTGCAGAGCCAGGGGCAGCAGACGTAAGAAATGGGAAGCACAGATGCTGTCAGGGGTCCCAGTGCTTTGGAGCACCCACCGGTGCCCTGCCAGGCGTGGGAAGGATTCCGGCCCCCAAGGACCATCAGGCCCTTGTCGGGGGCCTTTTGCCACTCTCGGAAGCCCCTGAGATGGCTCTAGGTGGAGGGAGAGTAGGGCTTGGGCATCTCCCGGGAGGCATGACCAGCCTGTGGGACGAGGAGGCAGGTCTTGCTCGCGTGCTCAGGGAATAGCCGATCGCCAGCGCTGGGGTCAGGAAGGAATTTTCCCCCGGGGCAGATTGGCCCTGGTCCCCGGGGGTTTTTTGCCTTCCTCTGCAGCATTGAGCATGACCACTTGCCAGGGCTCCTCTCGTCCCTTTTGGCTAGGTTACTGCCTGCTGCTCATGCACCACGAAGATGGCCTCTCGTGCCCTGCAGCTGGGGGGAGGAAGGCTTTTTTCCCCCGCACGGTGGGCTAGCAAGCGTCCCCGGGGGTTTTTTGCCTGCCTCTGCAGCACTGAGCACGCACGGCCCCTTGCCAGGGCTCCTTTGGGCCATTTTGGCTAGGTGCCTGCTGCTCGTGCTCCACGAAGGTGGCCCTCGTGCCCCGCATCCGGGGGGAGGAAGCTTTCTAGACTCCCCGGGTGGGCCCCCAGGGTGGCCCCCCGGGTTGCCTCTTGTCCTCTGTAGCACTGAGCACAGCCCCTTGTCAGGACTCCTCTGGGCCCTTTTGGGCTCCGTTCCTGCCTGCTGCTCTTGCACCACCAAGGCACCACTCGTGCCCTGGCTCGCTCTGGCTCTCTTGCCCATTGCAAGTTTGGAGCGGGAGCAAGCTCTGCTCTTCCCTTGCCTCCATTTGCCCAGGGGTTGCTTCTTGCTCGTGCAAAGCAGCCTGGCTTTGCAAGGGCTCCAGGCTTGCTGCACCACCCACAGCTGCCAATTTTCGGCTCTCCCTGCATGCAATACAAGCGCAGGGCAGGCACGAGAGCGCTTTTCATGCATCACTGGCCAAGAAGCACAGCGACGGAGCAACTTTTGGAAGACAAGAAGTGTGCTTGTCATCAATGCGTGCCATACTTGTGAAAACTCCCGACAGTACCACACACCTCTTCTTCTTCTTCTACTACTTTTGTGTGTGCTCGGTACCAATGCTCATTCTTCAAGTTCTCACTCGTCAGAAAACAGGGGTAGCTTGGCCTGTATTCCTGCCGCTGCTTTCTGCGGCTCTGTGGCTTTCCTTTGCCAGACTGCAAGGGATCTTTTTTCAAGCTAAACTGAAGACCGCATCAGCCTGCTCCTGGCTACACATGCGCATTGTGTTGATGCTTGTGAGCATCGGCTCTGAAACGGATTCACAAAAGTAAAATAAAATCCTCTTCCCACTTGCAACCTTTGTGACTTGTGTCCTTGAAAGCGGTTTTGGAGCTGAAAAACCCCCGGTGTTTCAGGCAAACAACAGTCTTATCATTACTTGACTCACGGTGAGTGCAGGGAACAGAAGAGAGCAGAAGAGAAGAGTTGTGCTATGTCATGCCTAGAGCTCTGCCTGACAAGCCGTGACCTAGGCCTGAGGGCTGCCCCCAGGAGAGCAGCTCTCTGCAGTGCCGGTCCCAGGCCCAGCCAGCAGACAGGGGCAGAGACGGGCACACCTACAACGTGGCTCGGGCAGGGACTGAAGGCCCCGGGCTGAGCTGAGACACGTCCCCGGGGCCCTTGGCAGGAGGCGGTGGGGGTGGGGGTCCCAGGGGAGAGGCCGCTCCCAGCCATTGAGGCCTGTGAGCACCCCCAGGACGCTGGCAGAAGTAGGCTTGCACTGCTCCTATGGCCTCCCTCCTTTAGACATTGGTGGGTGGCCACTTGGGAGACAAGGGTAGTGGGCCAGATGGACCTTCGCTCTGAGGGGGTACTGCTGCTCTCACGCTCTGGCGTTTCAGCATGCTTCTGAAGGGAAACAGCTCAGGCATTTCTAGAGGTGAGGACTGCTGGAGTACTCCAAAAAGATCCACGGGGAAATGAACAGGTATTGCTCACCTCAAAAAGATTTGCAACCATTTAGTTGAGAGGCACGTCCTGCTTCAGACGGGGGGCCTGACCTTTGAGCCTCGCTACTGTCAGAGATGTGGGGTTTTGCCATCCTGTGGAAACCCAGCTAAACTGCACGAACACAGAAGATGTTCAAAAACCACACTTCACGCTTGCTTTTTGCAAATGTGTTCAGATGGTCAAATGATCTCAAAATGATCCACAGCTCTCACCCCCATCAGAAGGTACACGCCTCCCTCCCACAATGTGACAGAGCAAATGCCTAGGATGGGACATGACTGCCCATTCAATCCCTTCTGCTAGTGCAGGGCTAGGAAGAAATGCCATCAAAGATTTCCTTAGCATGTACTGGTAGGGAAAGAAGGAAGTAGGAAGAAGAATGGAAAGGAACGGAATGGGAATGGGAACAGGGAATGGGAACAGGGAAGGGGAACAGGGAATGGGAACAGGGAAGGGGAACAGGGAATGGGAAGGGAAGGGAAGGGAAGGGAAGGGAAGGGAAGGGAAGGGAAGGGAAGGGAAGGGAAGGGAAGGGAAGGGAAGGGAAGGGAAGGGAAGGGAAGGGAAGGGAAGGGAAGGGAAGGGAAGGGAAGGGAAGGGAAGGGAAGGGAAGGGAAGGGAAGGGAAGGGAAAAGGAGGGAATAGAATAACATAGCATAGCATGGAATGGAATGGAGTGGTATGGACTGCAATGGAATGCAATGCAATAAAATGCAACACAGTGCAACGCAATGCAACGCAATGCAATGAAATGGAAGAGTTGAGTTGGAAGTGACTTACAACGATCACCTACACCAACTGCCTGAGCACTTCAGGCCTGCCCAAAAGTTCAAGCACGGCATTAAGGGCATTGTCCAAATGCCTCTTAAACACTGACAGGCATGGGGCATCGACCACCTCTCCAGGAAGCCTCTTCCAGGGTTTGACCACCCTCTTGGTAAAGAAATGTTTCCTCATGTCAAGTCCAAACCTCCCCTGACGGACACAGCTTTGAGCTGTTCCCGCGCGTCCTGGCGCTGGGTACCAGGGAGAAGAGATCAGCACCTCCCTCTTAACCTCCCGTCCTCAGGAAGCTGTAGAGAGCAGCGAGGTCACCCCTCAGCCTCTTTCTCTCCAAACTAGACAAACCCGGAGTCCTCGGCCCCTCCTCATAGGACATGCCTTCCAGCCCCTTCACCACCTTTGCTGCACTCCTCTGGACACATTCAAGCACCTTAACATCCTTTTTGAATTGTGGGGCCCAATTTACGGGATTGCATTCCCGTACTGTGATCCCTCACAGTACAGGAACGCAATTAATACAGCCGTAGTGAATTATGTCAGGACGTGCTATTTCCACATGCATTTGCCTTGCGGGGGCCCTTTACAAAGAGGAAAGCGTTGGGCTTAAAATGCACAGGCTACCAGTTCATCTTCAAGTGTAACTCAAAACATAGGTTTTGGCTTCTAAATTCCACGTAGTTTGAAATCCTCGCTCCTTAAAGACTCTCTTTTTCCTAACAGCCCTCTGGACAGGCGGCACTCACCGCAAGGCAATTCATCTCCAGCCTCCCTCTCCTGCTGACCCATCAGGTCCACGTTTGGACACATGCAAGGGCCTGTCTCGTCACACTGAGCTTGCATCAAAATGCTGAGATTCTTTAACTGAACAGACATAGTCTGGCAGCTTTCTGCACTCGCTGCACCAGTTCTGCAAACTAATTACAAACAAATGTGCTAGAATTTTCTTTTCATAGTTTCATTTATTAATTAAAGAAACCAAACGGTGACGCTCCTTTGTATCGGAATGACATAGCGGGTGATTTCATCACACCAACATTCTCAGGTAATTTCAGGTGGGCGTACAAAAAGCAAGATCTTCCGTCCTTCTTTGCAGCTATTGTCCAGGCGCATAGGGATTCTTAAAGGGAGGCAGTTGCCTTTTAGTGTCACATGGCTGCCTGGCCAGCCAACTCCTTACCCAGCCTTCGTTTTCACTAAATGCCTGCAGAATTCATTTAAAAACTTGCCGACCTTTAGCCACACTCCTGGAGAGCAAAGCATATCCCCACAGAGAGCAGTGCCACTAACTGCATCACACTAACTTAGGCGGAAGGTACATACCGGTTTTGGCACCAACATACAAAAGGACAAGAATAGTACCTGCCTTACTCCTTCAGCTCTCCAAATACTAAATCCTAAAGGAAAAGGACACTTGCCAGGGGTTTAGGTAAGATCCGAACATCTTCCCACAAAGTGAGCTAGGCAAGTAACGCTCAGAAAGGTTAAAGTCACAAACGAGCTCTGAAAGTTTTACCCCAGGGCTGTAGCACGTTTTGTGTCCCGTATAAACACGGCCAACGGGTGTGTTCAACAGAGGAGCCGCGCAGCCTGCTTTCAGTGGGAAAAGGGGATGTGCCGGCAACAGCAGCAAGGGGCTGTTTTTGCAGTTTGGAAGAGTCTTCGTTTAGCTGGCTGTGCATGCTCTGGGCATGGATCCAAACGTTCTAGGTCTGAAAATGACCAGCCTTTCCACCACACCAGTGTCACCTCCACTCCCTTGTTTTTCACAGCCCGTCTTATTTCCATGGCGCTCTGTTGGCACCGTCCATCCCCACCTACGGCTCTGGTTACGCTCTGGCTTTTCTCCGCCCTGCAGCTGCCAAAATCACCCGCCCTGCACGCAAGAAAAACGGTTTGTGTCCAGCCAGATCAAGTCCCTGGTCCTCCTTGCTCCGTGGCCTCACGGACGTTAGCTCCGGCGCAAAGAGGGGATGGCTAACAGGGCTGGTCTCTGGGCTGCGGGGCTGCTTTCCGCCATGGCCTGAAAGAAGAGTTAACAGCACTGGGTTTGTCCCTGGGAGCCGAGTGGCAGAGGAGGCATCGGGGACAGCCAGCAGCTGTGCCCAGTGCACGGCCACCAAGGGCAGGGACGGACCCCTGGGCCTCCCGGGCACGGGGACTGCCTCGGGGCCAGCACCCCAAAGGCCTTCCTCCAAAGGATGCTGGGCGGAGGGGCGGTGGGCGGGGCTGCGCATGGGGGGCCCCGTCACCCCCATGTCACAGTGCCACCACCCGGCAACGCAGCAGTCACAATGCCCCGGGGCAGGATAAAAGGCAGCGTCTCCCGTGCCCCGCTGCCAGAGATGGCCCGGGGACAGGCCTGAAGACATCCAAGAGCAAGTCCTCGAGGAGCCAGTGGAATTACATGGAGGGGCCTGCGGGAGGAAGACCGGAAGCTGGACGAGGCTGCTGGAGGTTCTCTGCTGCAAGGCCAGCTCCTGGCAGAACCACCTCCAAAGCTCATCTGAGGGACAGAAATCCTTTCCAGCTGGATAGCAGTGGCCAGAGCAAGGGAATGCCTTCTTGAGGAGCGCTGCAGAGCTTGCCACCCCCATCCCCTGCAGAGCCAGGGGCAGCAGACGTAAGAAATGGGAAGCACAGATGCTGTCAGGGGTCCCAGTGCTTTGGAGCACCCACCGGTGCCCTGCCAGGCGTGGGAAGGATTCCGGCCCCCAAGGACCATCAGGCCCTTGTCGGGGGCCTTTTGCCACTCTCGGAAGCCCCTGAGATGGCTCTAGGTGGAGGGAGAGTAGGGCTTGGGCATCTCCCGGGAGGCATGACCAGCCTGTGGGACGAGGAGGCAGGTCTTGCTCGCGTGCTCAGGGAATAGCCGATCGCCAGCGCTGGGGTCAGGAAGGAATTTTCCCCCGGGGCAGATTGGCCCTGGTCCCCGGGGGTTTTTTGCCTTCCTCTGCAGCATTGAGCATGACCACTTGCCAGGGCTCCTCTCGTCCCTTTTGGCTAGGTTACTGCCTGCTGCTCATGCACCACGAAGATGGCCTCTCGTGCCCTGCAGCTGGGGGGAGGAAGGCTTTTTTCCCCCGCACGGTGGGCTAGCAAGCGTCCCCGGGGGTTTTTTGCCTGCCTCTGCAGCACTGAGCACGCACGGCCCCTTGCCAGGGCTCCTTTGGGCCATTTTGGCTAGGTGCCTGCTGCTCGTGCTCCACGAAGGTGGCCCTCGTGCCCCGCATCCGGGGGGAGGAAGCTTTCTAGACTCCCCGGGTGGGCCCCCAGGGTGGCCCCCCGGGTTGCCTCTTGTCCTCTGTAGCACTGAGCACAGCCCCTTGTCAGGGCTCCTCTGAGCCCTTTGGGCTCCGTTCCTGCCCCTGCTGCTCCTTTGCACCACCAAGGCACCACTCGTGCCCTGGCTCGCTCTGGCTCTCTTGCCCATCGCAAGTTTGGAGCGGGAGCAAGCTCTGCTCTTCCCTTGGCTCCATTTGCCCAGGGGTTCTTGCTCGTGCAAAGCAGCCTGGCCTTGCAAGGGCTCCAGGCTTGCTGCACCACCTGCAGCTGCCAATTTTCGGCTCTCCCTGCATGCAATACAAGCGCAGGGCAGGCACGAGAGCGCTTTTCATGCATCACTGGCCAAGAAGCACAGCGACGGAGCAACTTTTGGAAGACAAGAAGTGTGCTTGTCATCAATGCGTGCCATACTTGTGAAAACTCCCGACAGTACCACACACCTCTTCTTCTTCTTCTACTACTTTTGTGTGTGCTCGGTACCAATGCTCATTCTTCAAGTTCTCACTCGTCAGAAAACAGGGGTAGCTTGGCCTGTATTCCTGCCGCTGCTTTCTGCGGCTCTGTGGCTTTCCTTTGCCAGACTGCAAGGGATCTTTTTTCAAGCTAAACTGAAGACCGCATCAGCCTGCTCCTGGCTACACATGCGCATTGTGTTGATGCTTGTGAGCATCGGCTCTGAAACGGATTCACAAAAGTAAAATAAAATCCTCTTCCCACTTGCAACCTTTGTGACTTGTGTCCTTGAAAGCGGTTTTGGAGCTGAAAAACCCCCGGTGTTTCAGGCAAACAACAGTCTTATCATTACTTGACTCACGGTGAGTGCAGGGAACAGAAGAGAGCAGAAGAGAAGAGTTGTGCTATGTCATGCCTAGAGCTCTGCCTGACAAGCCGTGACCTAGGCCTGAGGGCTGCCCCCAGGAGAGCAGCTCTCTGCAGTGCCGGTCCCAGGCCCAGCCAGCAGACAGGGGCAGAGACGGGCACACCTACAACGTGGCTCGGGCAGGGACTGAAGGCCCCGGGCTGAGCTGAGACACGTCCCCGGGGCCCTTGGCAGGAGGCGGTGGGGGTGGGGGTCCCAGGGGAGAGGCCGCTCCCAGCCATTGAGGCCTGTGAGCACCCCCAGGACGCTGGCAGAAGTAGGCTTGCACTGCTCCTATGGCCTCCCTCCTTTAGACATTGGTGGGTGGCCACTTGGGAGACAAGGGTAGTGGGCCAGATGGACCTTCGCTCTGAGGGGGTACTGCTGCTCTCACGCTCTGGCGTTTCAGCATGCTTCTGAAGGGAAACAGCTCAGGCATTTCTAGAGGTGAGGACTGCTGGAGTACTCCAAAAAGATCCACGGGGAAATGAACAGGTATTGCTCACCTCAAAAAGATTTGCAACCATTTAGTTGAGAGGCACGTCCTGCTTCAGACGGGGGGCCTGACCTTTGAGCCTCGCTACTGTCAGAGATGTGGGGTTTTGCCATCCTGTGGAAACCCAGCTAAACTGCACGAACACAGAAGATGTTCAAAAACCACACTTCACGCTTGCTTTTTGCAAATGTGTTCAGATGGTCAAATGATCTCAAAATGATCCACAGCTCTCACCCCCATCAGAAGGTACACGCCTCCCTCCCACAATGTGACAGAGCAAATGCCTAGGATGGGACATGACTGCCCATTCAATCCCTTCTGCTAGTGCAGGGCTGGGAAGAAATGCCATCAAAGATTTCCTTAGCATGTACTGGTAGGGAAAGAAGGAAGTAGGAAGAAGAATGGAAAGGAACGGAACGGGAATGGGAACAGGGAATGGGAACAGGGAATGGGAACAGGGAATGGGAACAGGGAATGGGAAGGGAAGGGAAGGGAAGGGAAGGGAAGGGAAGGGAAGGGAAGGGAAGGGAAGGGAAGGGAAGGGAAGGGAAGGGAAGGGAAGGGAAGGGAAGGGAAGGGAAGGGAAGGGAAGGGAAGGGAAGGGAAGGGAAGGGAAGGGAAGGGAAGGGAAGGGAAGGGAAGGGAAGGGAAGGGAAGGGAAGGGAAGGGAAGGGAAGGGAAGGGAAAAGGAGGGAATAGAATAACATAGCATAGCATGGAATGGAATGGAGTGGTATGGACTGCAATGGAATGCAATGCAATAAAATGCAACACAGTGCAACGCAATGCAACGCAATGCAATGAAATGGAAGAGTTGAGTTGGAAGTGACTTACAATGATCACCTACACCAACTGCCTGAGCACTTCAGGCCTGCCCAAAAGTTCAAGCACGGCATTAAGGGCATTGTCCAAATGCCTCTTAAACACTGACAGGCATGGGGCATCGACCACCTCTCCAGGAAGCCTCTTCCAGGGTTTGACCACCCTCTTGGTAAAGAAATGTTTCCTCATGTCAAGTCCAAACCTCCCCTGACGGACACAGCTTTGAGCTGTTCCCGCGCGTCCTGGCGCTGGGTACCAGGGAGAAGAGATCAGCACCTCCCTCTTAACCTCCCGTCCTCAGGAAGCTGTAGAGAGCAGCGAGGTCACCCCTCAGCCTCTTTCTCTCCAAACTAGACAAACCCGGAGTCCTCGGCCCCTCCTCATAGGACATGCCTTCCAGCCCCTTCACCACCTTTGCTGCACTCCTCTGGACACATTCAAGCACCTTAACATCCTTTTTGAATTGTGGGGCCCAATTTACGGGATTGCATTCCCGTACTGTGATCCCTCACAGTACAGGAACGCAATTAATACAGCCGTAGTGAATTATGTCAGGACGTGCTATTTCCACATGCATTTGCCTTGCGGGGGCCCTTTACAAAGAGGAAAGCGTTGGGCTTAAAATGCACAGTTCATCTTCAAGTGTAACTCAAAACATAGGTTTTGGCTTCTAAATTCCACGTAGTTTGAAATCCTCGCTCCTTAAAGACTCTCTTTTTCCTAACAGCCCTCTGGACAGGCGGCACTCACCGCAAGGCAATTCATCTCCAGCCTCCCTCTCCTGCTGACCCATCAGGTCCACGTTTGGACACATGCAAGGGCCTGTCTCGTCACACTGAGCTTGCATCAAAATGCTGAGATTCTTTAACTGAACAGACATAGTCTGGCAGCTTTCTGCACTCGCTGCACCAGTTCTGCAAACTAATTACAAACAAATGTGCTAGAATTTTCTTTTCATAGTTTCATTTATTAATTAAAGAAACCAAACGGTGACGCTCCTTTGTATCGGAATGACATAGCGGGTGATTTCATCACACCAACATTCTCAGGTAATTTCAGGTGGGCGTACAAAAAGCAAGATCTTCCGTCCTTCTTTGCAGCTATCGTCCAGGCGCATAGGGATTCTTAAAGGGAGGCAGTTGCCTTTTAGTGTCACATGGCTGCCTGGCCAGCCAACTCCTTACCCAGCCTTCGTTTTCACTAAATGCCTGCAGAATTCATTTAAAAACTCGCCGACCTTTAGCCACACTCCTGGAGAGCAAAGCATATCCCCACAGAGAGCAGTGCCACTAACTGCATCACACTAACTTAGGCGGAAGGTACATACCGGTTTTGGCACCAACATACAAAAGGACAAGAATAGTACCTGCCTTACTCCTTCAGCTCTCCAAATACTAAATCCTAAAGGAAAAGGACACTTGCCAGGGGTTTAGGTAAGATCCGAACATCTTCCCACAAAGTGAGCTAGGCAAGTAACGCTCAGAAAGGTTAAAGTCACAAACGAGCTCTGAAAGTTTTACCCCAGGGCTGTAGCACGTTTTGTGTCCCGTATAAACACGGCCAACGGGTGTGTTCAACAGAGGAGCCGCGCAGCCTGCTTTCAGTGGGAAAAGGGGATGTGCCGGCAACAGCAGCAAGGGGCTGTTTTTGCAGTTTGGAAGAGTCTTCGTTTAGCTGGCTGTGCATGCTCTGGGCATGGATCCAAACGTTCTAGGTCTGAAAATGACCAGCCTTTCCACCACACCAGTGTCACCTCCACTCCCTTGTTTTTCACAGCCCGTCTTATTTCCATGGCGCTCTGTTGGCACCGTCCATCCCCACCTACGGCTCTGGTTACGCTCTGGCTTTTCTCCGCCCTGCAGCTGCCAAAATCACCCGCCCTGCACGCAAGAAAAACGGTTTGTGTCCAGCCAGATCAAGTCCCTGGTCCTCCTTGCTCCGTGGCCTCACGGACGTTAGCTCCGGCGCAAAGAGGGGATGGCTAACAGGGCTGGTCTCTGGGCTGCGGGGCTGCTTTCCGCCATGGCCTGAAAGAAGAGTTAACAGCACTGGGTTTGTCCCTGGGAGCCGAGTGGCAGAGGAGGCATCGGGGACAGCCAGCAGCTGTGCCCAGTGCACGGCCACCAAGGGCAGGGACGGACCCCTGGGCCTCCCGGGCACGGGGACTGCCTCGGGGCCAGCACCCCAAAGGCCTTCCTCCAAAGGATGCTGGGCGGAGGGGCGGTGGGCGGGGCTGCGCATGGGGGGCCCCGTCACCCCCATGTCACAGTGCCACCACCCGGCAACGCAGCAGTCACAATGCCCCGGGGCAGGATAAAAGGCAGCGTCTCCCGTGCCCCGCTGCCAGAGATGGCCCGGGGACAGGCCTGAAGACATCCAAGAGCAAGTCCTCGAGGAGCCAGTGGAATTACATGGAGGGGCCTGCGGGAGGAAGACCGGAAGCTGGACGAGGCTGCTGGAGGTTCTCTGCTGCAAGGCCAGCTCCTGGCAGAACCACCTCCAAAGCTCATCTGAGGGACAGAAATCCTTTCCAGCTGGATAGCAGTGGCCAGAGCAAGGGAATGCCTTCTTGAGGAGCGCTGCAGAGCTCGCCACCCCCATCCCCTGCAGAGCCAGGGGCAGCAGACGTAAGAAATGGGAAGCACAGATGCTGTCAGGGGTCCCAGTGCTTTGGAGCACCCACCGGTGCCCTGCCAGGCGTGGGAAGGATTCCGGCCCCCAAGGACCATCAGGCCCTTGTCGGGGGCCTTTTGCCACTCTCGGAAGCCCCTGAGATGGCTCTAGGTGGAGGGAGAGTAGGGCTTGGGCATCTCCCGGGAGGCATGACCAGCCTGTGGGACGAGGAGGCAGGTCTTGCTCGCGTGCTCAGGGAATAGCCGATCGCCAGCGCTGGGGTCAGGAAGGAATTTTCCCCCGGGGCAGATTGGCCCTGGTCCCCGGGGGTTTTTTGCCTTCCTCTGCAGCATTGAGCATGACCACTTGCCAGGGCTCCTCTCGTCCCTTTTGGCTAGGTTACTGCCTGCTGCTCATGCACCACGAAGATGGCCTCTCGTGCCCTGCAGCTGGGGGGAGGAAGGCTTTTTTCCCCCGCACGGTGGGCTAGCAAGCGTCCCCGGGGGTTTTTTGCCTGCCTCTGCAGCACTGAGCACGCACGGCCCCTTGCCAGGGCTCCTTTGGGCCATTTTGGCTAGGTGCCTGCTGCTCGTGCTCCACGAAGGTGGCCCTCGTGCCCCGCATCCGGGGGGAGGAAGCTTTCTAGACTCCCCGGGTGGGCCCCCAGGGTGGCCCCCCGGGTTGCTTCTTGTCCTCTGTAGCACTGAGCACAGCCCCTTGTCAGGGCTCCTCTGAGCCCTTTGGGCTCCGTTCCTGCCCCTGCTGCTCCTTTGCACCACCAAGGCACCACTCGTGCCCTGGCTCGCTCTGGCTCTCTTGCCCATCGCAAGTTTGGAGCGGGAGCAAGCTCTGCTCTTCCCTTGGCTCCATTTGCCCAGGGGTTCTTGCTCGTGCAAAGCAGCCTGGCCTTGCAAGGGCTCCAGGCTTGCTGCACCACCTGCAGCTGCCAATTTTCGGCTCTCCCTGCATGCAATACAAGCGCAGGGCAGGCACGAGAGCGCTTTTCATGCATCACTGGCCAAGAAGCACAGCGACGGAGCAACTTTTGGAAGACAAGAAGTGTGCTTGTCATCAATGCGTGCCATACTTGTGAAAACTCCCGACAGTACCACACACCTCTTCTTCTTCTTCTACTACTTTTGTGTGTGCTCGGTACCAATGCTCATTCTTCAAGTTCTCACTCGTCAGAAAACAGGGGTAGCTTGGCCTGTATTCCTGCCGCTGCTTTCTGCGGCTCTGTGGCTTTCCTTTGCCAGACTGCAAGGGATCTTTTTTCAAGCTAAACTGAAGACCGCATCAGCCTGCTCCTGGCTACACATGCGCATTGTGTTGATGCTTGTGAGCATCGGCTCTGAAATGGATTCACAAAAGTAAAATAAAATCCTCTTCCCACTTGCAACCTTTGTGACTTGTGTCCTTGAAAGCGGTTTTGGAGCTGAAAAACCCCCGGTGTTTCAGGCAAACAACAGTCTTATCATTACTTGACTCACGGTGAGTGCAGGGAACAGAAGAGAGCAGAAGAGAAGAGTTGTGCTATGTCATGCCTAGAGCTCTGCCTGACAAGCCGTGACCTAGGCCTGAGGGCTGCCCCCAGGAGAGCAGCTCTCTGCAGTGCCGGTCCCAGGCCCAGCCAGCAGACAGGGGCAGAGACGGGCACACCTACAACGTGGCTCGGGCAGGGACTGAAGGCCCCGGGCTGAGCTGAGACACGTCCCCGGGGCCCTTGGCAGGAGGCGGTGGGGGTGGGGGTCCCAGGGGAGAGGCCGCTCCCAGCCATTGAGGCCTGTGAGCACCCCCAGGACGCTGGCAGAAGTAGGCTTGCACTGCTCCTATGGCCTCCCTCCTTTAGACATTGGTGGGTGGCCACTTGGGAGACAAGGGTAGTGGGCCAGATGGACCTTCGCTCTGAGGGGGTACTGCTGCTCTCACGCTCTGGCGTTTCAGCATGCTTCTGAAGGGAAACAGCTCAGGCATTTCTAGAGGTGAGGACTGCTGGAGTACTCCAAAAAGATCCACGGGGAAATGAACAGGTATTGCTCACCTCAAAAAGATTTGCAACCATTTAGTTGAGAGGCACGTCCTGCTTCAGACGGGGGGCCTGACCTTTGAGCCTCGCTACTGTCAGAGATGTGGGGTTTTGCCATCCTGTGGAAACCCAGCTAAACTGCACGAACACAGAAGATGTTCAAAAACCACACTTCACGCTTGCTTTTTGCAAATGTGTTCAGATGGTCAAATGATCTCAAAATGATCCACAGCTCTCACCCCCATCAGAAGGTACACGCCTCCCTCCCACAATGTGACAGAGCAAATGCCTAGGATGGGACATGACTGCCCATTCAATCCCTTCTGCTAGTGCAGGGCTGGGAAGAAATGCCATCAAAGATTTCCTTAGCATGTACTGGTAGGGAAAGAAGGAAGTAGGAAGAAGAATGGAAAGGAACAGAACGGGAATGGGAACAGGGAATGGGAACAGGGAAGGGGAACAGGGAATGGGAACAGGGAAGGGGAACAGGGAATGGGAAGGGAAGGGAAGGGAAGGGAAGGGAAGGGAAGGGAAGGGAAGGGAAGGGAAGGGAAGGGAAGGGAAGGGAAGGGAAGGGAAGGGAAGGGAAGGGAAGGGAAGGGAAGGGAAGGGAAGGGAAGGGAAGGGAAGGGAAGGGAAGGGAAGGGAAGGGAAGGGAAAAGGAGGGAATAGAATAACATAGCATAGCATGGAATGGAATGGAGTGGTATGGACTGCAATGGAATGCAATGCAATAAAATGCAACACAGTGCAACGCAATGCAACGCAATGCAATGAAATGGAAGAGTTGAGTTGGAAGTGACTTACAACGATCACCTACACCAACTGCCTGAGCACTTCAGGCCTGCCCAAAAGTTCAAGCACGGCATTAAGGGCATTGTCCAAATGCCTCTTAAACACTGACAGGCATGGGGCATCGACCACCTCTCCAGGAAGCCTCTTCCAGGGTTTGACCACCCTCTTGGTAAAGAAATGTTTCCTCATGTCAAGTCCAAACCTCCCCTGACGGACACAGCTTTGAGCTGTTCCCGCGCGTCCTGGCGCTGGGTACCAGGGAGAAGAGATCAGCACCTCCCTCTTAACCTCCCGTCCTCAGGAAGCTGTAGAGAGCAGCGAGGTCACCCCTCAGCCTCTTTCTCTCCAAACTAGACAAACCCGGAGTCCTCGGCCCCTCCTCATAGGACATGCCTTCCAGCCCCTTCACCACCTTTGCTGCACTCCTCTGGACACATTCAAGCACCTTAACATCCTTTTTGAATTGTGGGGCCCAATTTACGGGATTGCATTCCTGTACTGTGATCCCTCACAGTACAGGAACGCAATTAATACAGCCGTAGTGAATTATGTCAGGACGTGCTATTTCCACATGCATTTGCCTTGCGGGGGCCCTTTACAAAGAGGAAAGCGTTGGGCTTAAAATGCACAGGCTACCAGTTCATCTTCAAGTGTAACTCAAAACATAGGTTTTGGCTTCTAAATTCCACGTAGTTTGAAATCCTCGCTCCTTAAAGACTCTCTTTTTCCTAACAGCCCTCTGGACAGGCGGCACTCACCGCAAGGCAATTCATCTCCAGCCTCCCTCTCCTGCTGACCCATCAGGTCCACGTTTGGACACATGCAAGGGCCTGTCTCGTCACACTGAGCTTGCATCAAAATGCTGAGATTCTTTAACTGAACAGACATAGTCTGGCAGCTTTCTGCACTCGCTGCACCAGTTCTGCAAACTAATTACAAACAAATGTGCTAGAATTTTCTTTTCATAGTTTCATTTATTAATTAAAGAAACCAAACGGTGACGCTCCTTTGTATCGGAATGACATAGCGGGTGATTTCATCACACCAACATTCTCAGGTAATTTCAGGTGGGCGTACAAAAAGCAAGATCTTCCGTCCTTCTTTGCAGCTATCGTCCAGGCGCATAGGGATTCTTAAAGGGAGGCAGTTGCCTTTTAGTGTCACATGGCTGCCTGGCCAGCCAACTCCTTACCCAGCCTTCGTTTTCACTAAATGCCTGCAGAATTCATTTAAAAACTCGCCGACCTTTAGCCACACTCCTGGAGAGCAAAGCATATCCCCACAGAGAGCAGTGCCACTAACTGCATCACACTAACTTAGGCGGAAGGTACATACCGGTTTTGGCACCAACATACAAAAGGACAAGAATAGTACCTGCCTTACTCCTTCAGCTCTCCAAATACTAAATCCTAAAGGAAAAGGACACTTGCCAGGGGTTTAGGTAAGATCCGAACATCTTCCCACAAAGTGAGCTAGGCAAGTAACGCTCAGAAAGGTTAAAGTCACAAACGAGCTCTGAAAGTTTTACCCCAGGGCTGTAGCACGTTTTGTGTCCCGTATAAACACGGCCAACGGGTGTGTTCAACAGAGGAGCCGCGCAGCCTGCTTTCAGTGGGAAAAGGGGATGTGCCGGCAACAGCAGCAAGGGGCTGTTTTTGCAGTTTGGAAGAGTCTTCGTTTAGCTGGCTGTGCATGCTCTGGGCATGGATCCAAACGTTCTAGGTCTGAAAATGACCAGCCTTTCCACCACACCAGTGTCACCTCCACTCCCTTGTTTTTCACAGCCCGTCTTATTTCCATGGCGCTCTGTTGGCACCATCCATCCCCACCTACGGCTCTGGTTACGCTCTGGCTTTTCTCCGCCCTGCAGCTGCCAAAATCACCCGCCCTGCACGCAAGAAAAACGGTTTGTGTCCAGCCAGATCAAGTCCCTGGTCCTCCTTGCTCCGTGGCCTCACGGACGTTAGCTCCGGCGCAAAGAGGGGATGGCTAACAGGGCTGGTCTCTGGGCTGCGGGGCTGCTTTCCGCCATGGCCTGAAAGAAGAGTTAACAGCACTGGGTTTGTCCCTGGGAGCCGAGTGGCAGAGGAGGCATCGGGGACAGCCAGCAGCTGTGCCCAGTGCACGGCCACCAAGGGCAGGGACGGACCCCTGGGCCTCCCGGGCACGGGGACTGCCTCGGGGCCAGCACCCCAAAGGCCTTCCTCCAAAGGATGCTGGGCGGAGGGGCAGCGGGCGGGGCTGCGCATGGGGGCCCCGTCACCCCCATGTCACAGTGCCACCACCCGGCAACGCAGCAGTCACAATGCCCCGGGGCAGGATAAAAGGCAGCGTCTCCCGTGCCCCGCTGCCAGAGATGGCCCGGGGACAGGCCTGAAGACATCCAAGAGCAAGTCCTCGAGGAGCCAGTGGAATTACATGGAGGGGCCTGCGGGAGGAAGACCGGAAGCTGGACGAGGCTGCTGGAGGTTCTCTGCTGCAAGGCCAGCTCCTGGCAGAACCACCTCCAAAGCTCATCTGAGGGACAGAAATCCTTTCCAGCTGGATAGCAGTGGCCAGAGCAAGGGAATGCCTTCTTGAGGAGCGCTGCAGAGCTTGCCACCCCCATCCCCTGCAGAGCCAGGGGCAGCAGACGTAAGAAATGGGAAGCACAGATGCTGTCAGGGGTCCCAGTGCTTTGGAGCACCCACCGGTGCCCTGCCAGGCGTGGGAAGGATTCCGGCCCCCAAGGACCATCAGGCCCTTGTCGGGGGCCTTTTGCCACTCTCGGAAGCCCCTGAGATGGCTCTAGGTGGAGGGAGAGTAGGGCTTGGGCATCTCCCGGGAGGCATGACCAGCCTGTGGGACGAGGAGGCAGGTCTTGCTCGCGTGCTCAGGGAATAGCCGATCGCCAGCGCTGGGGTCAGGAAGGAATTTTCCCCCGGGGCAGATTGGCCCTGGTCCCCGGGGGTTTTTTGCCTTCCTCTGCAGCATTGAGCATGACCACTTGCCAGGGCTCCTCTCGTCCCTTTTGGCTAGGTTACTGCCTGCTGCTCATGCACCACGAAGATGGCCTCTCGTGCCCTGCAGCTGGGGGGAGGAAGGCTTTTTTCCCCCGCACGGTGGGCTAGCAAGCGTCCCCGGGGGTTTTTTGCCTGCCTCTGCAGCACTGAGCACGCACGGCCCCTTGCCAGGGCTCCTTTGGGCCATTTTGGCTAGGTGCCTGCTGCTCGTGCTCCACGAAGGTGGCCCTCGTGCCCCGCATCCGGGGGGAGGAAGCTTTCTAGACTCCCCGGGTGGGCCCCCAGGGTGGCCCCCCGGGTTGCCTCTTGTCCTCTGTAGCACTGAGCACAGCCCCTTGTCAGGACTCCTCTGGGCCCTTTTGGGCTCCGTTCCTGCCTGCTGCTCTTGCACCACCAAGGCACCACTCGTGCCCTGGCTCGCTCTGGCTCTCTTGCCCATTGCAAGTTTGGAGCGGGAGCAAGCTCTGCTCTTCCCTTGCCTCCATTTGCCCAGGGGTTGCTTCTTGCTCGTGCAAAGCAGCCTGGCTTTGCAAGGGCTCCAGGCTTGCTGCACCACCCGCAGCTGCCAATTTTCGGCTCTCCCTGCATGCAATACAAGCGCAGGGCAGGCACGAGAGCGCTTTTCATGCATCACTGGCCAAGAAGCACAGCGACGGAGCAACTTTTGGAAGACAAGAAGTGTGCTTGTCATCAATGCGTGCCATACTTGTGAAAACTCCCAACAGTACCACACACCTCTTCTTCTTCTTCTACTACTTTTGTGTGTGCTCGGTACCAATGCTCATTCTTCAAGTTCTCACTCGTCAGAAAACAGGGGTAGCTTGGCCTGTATTCCTGCCGCTGCTTTCTGCGGCTCTGTGGCTTTCCTTTGCCAGACTGCAAGGGATCTTTTTTCAAGCTAAACTGAAGACCGCATCAGCCTGCTCCTGGCTACACATGCGCATTGTGTTGATGCTTGTGAGCATCGGCTCTGAAACGGATTCACAAAAGTAAAATAAAATCCTCTTCCCACTTGCAACCTTTGTGACTTGTGTCCTTGAAAGCGGTTTTGGAGCTGAAAAACCCCCGGTGTTTCAGGCAAACAACAGTCTTATCATTACTTGACTCACGGTGAGTGCAGGGAACAGAAGAGAGCAGAAGAGAAGAGTTGTGCTATGTCATGCCTAGAGCTCTGCCTGACAAGCCGTGACCTAGGCCTGAGGGCTGCCCCCAGGAGAGCAGCTCTCTGCAGTGCCGGTCCCAGGCCCAGCCAGCAGACAGGGGCAGAGACGGGCACACCTACAACGTGGCTCGGGCAGGGACTGAAGGCCCCGGGCTGAGCTGAGACACGTCCCCGGGGCCCTTGGCAGGAGGCGGTGGGGGTGGGGGTCCCAGGGGAGAGGCCGCTCCCAGCCATTGAGGCCTGTGAGCACCCCCAGGACGCTGGCAGAAGTAGGCTTGCACTGCTCCTATGGCCTCCCTCCTTTAGACATTGGTGGGTGGCCACTTGGGAGACAAGGGTAGTGGGCCAGATGGACCTTCGCTCTGAGGGGGTACTGCTGCTCTCACGCTCTGGCGTTTCAGCATGCTTCTGAAGGGAAACAGCTCAGGCATTTCTAGAGGTGAGGACTGCTGGAGTACTCCAAAAAGATCCACGGGGAAATGAACAGGTATTGCTCACCTCAAAAAGATTTGCAACCATTTAGTTGAGAGGCACGTCCTGCTTCAGACGGGGGGCCTGACCTTTGAGCCTCGCTACTGTCAGAGATGTGGGGTTTTGCCATCCTGTGGAAACCCAGCTAAACTGCACGAACACAGAAGATGTTCAAAAACCACACTTCACGCTTGCTTTTTGCAAATGTGTTCAGATGGTCAAATGATCTCAAAATGATCCACAGCTCTCACCCCCATCAGAAGGTACACGCCTCCCTCCCACAATGTGACAGAGCAAATGCCTAGGATGGGACATGACTGCCCATTCAATCCCTTCTGCTAGTGCAGGGCTAGGAAGAAATGCCATCAAAGATTTCCTTAGCATGTACTGGTAGGGAAAGAAGGAAGTAGGAAGAAGAATGGAAAGGAACGGAACGGGAATGGGAACAGGGAATGGGAACGGGGAAGGGGAACAGGGAAGGGGAACAGGGAAGGGGAACAGGGAATGGGAAGGGAAGGGAAGGGAAGGGAAGGGAAGGGAAGGGAAGGGAAGGGAAGGGAAGGGAAGGGAAGGGAAGGGAAGGGAAGGGAAGGGAAGGGAAGGGAAGGGAAGGGAAGGGAAGGGAAGGGAAGGGAAGGGAAGGGAAGGGAAGGGAAGGGAAGGGAAAAGGAGGGAATAGAATAACATAGCATAGCATGGAATGGAATGGAGTGGTATGGACTGCAATGGAATGCAATGCAATAAAATGCAACACAGTGCAACGCAATGCAACGCAATGCAATGAAATGGAAGAGTTGAGTTGGAAGTGACTTACAACGATCACCTACACCAACTGCCTGAGCACTTCAGGCCTGCCCAAAAGTTCAAGCACGGCATTAAGGGCATTGTCCAAATGCCTCTTAAACACTGACAGGCATGGGGCATCGACCACCTCTCCAGGAAGCCTCTTCCAGGGTTTGACCACCCTCTTGGTAAAGAAATGTTTCCTCATGTCAAGTCCAAACCTCCCCTGACGGACACAGCTTTGAGCTGTTCCCGCGCGTCCTGGCGCTGGGTACCAGGGAGAAGAGATCAGCACCTCCCTCTTAACCTCCCGTCCTCAGGAAGCTGTAGAGAGCAGCGAGGTCACCCCTCAGCCTCTTTCTCTCCAAACTAGACAAACCCGGAGTCCTCGGCCCCTCCTCATAGGACATGCCTTCCAGCCCCTTCACCACCTTTGCTGCACTCCTCTGGACACATTCAAGCACCTTAACATCCTTTTTGAATTGTGGGGCCCAATTTACGGGATTGCATTCCCGTACTGTGATCCCTCACAGTACAGGAACGCAATTAATACAGCCGTAGTGAATTATGTCAGGACGTGCTATTTCCACATGCATTTGCCTTGCGGGGGCCCTTTACAAAGAGGAAAGCGTTGGGCTTAAAATGCACAGGCTACCAGTTCATCTTCAAGTGTAACTCAAAACATAGGTTTTGGCTTCTAAATTCCACGTAGTTTGAAATCCTCGCTCCTTAAAGACTCTCTTTTTCCTAACAGCCCTCTGGACAGGCGGCACTCACCGCAAGGCAATTCATCTCCAGCCTCCCTCTCCTGCTGACCCATCAGGTCCACGTTTGGACACATGCAAGGGCCTGTCTCGTCACACTGAGCTTGCATCAAAATGCTGAGATTCTTTAACTGAACAGACATAGTCTGGCAGCTTTCTGCACTCGCTGCACCAGTTCTGCAAACTAATTACAAACAAATGTGCTAGAATTTTCTTTTCATAGTTTCATTTATTAATTAAAGAAACCAAACGGTGACGCTCCTTTGTATCGGAATGACATAGCGGGTGATTTCATCACACCAACATTCTCAGGTAATTTCAGGTGGGCGTACAAAAAGCAAGATCTTCCGTCCTTCTTTGCAGCTATCGTCCAGGCGCATAGGGATTCTTAAAGGGAGGCAGTTGCCTTTTAGTGTCACATGGCTGCCTGGCCAGCCAACTCCTTACCCAGCCTTCGTTTTCACTAAATGCCTGCAGAATTCATTTAAAAACTCGCCGACCTTTAGCCACACTCCTGGAGAGCAAAGCATATCCCCACAGAGAGCAGTGCCACTAACTGCATCACACTAACTTAGGCGGAAGGTACATACCGGTTTTGGCACCAACATACAAAAGGACAAGAATAGTACCTGCCTTACTCCTTCAGCTCTCCAAATACTAAATCCTAAAGGAAAAGGACACTTGCCAGGGGTTTAGGTAAGATCCGAACATCTTCCCACAAAGTGAGCTAGGCAAGTAACGCTCAGAAAGGTTAAAGTCACAAACGAGCTCTGAAAGTTTTACCCCAGGGCTGTAGCACGTTTTGTGTCCCGTATAAACACGGCCAACGGGTGTGTTCAACAGAGGAGCCGCGCAGCCTGCTTTCAGTGGGAAAAGGGGATGTGCCGGCAACAGCAGCAAGGGGCTGTTTTTGCAGTTTGGAAGAGTCTTCGTTTAGCTGGCTGTGCATGCTCTGGGCATGGATCCAAACGTTCTAGGTCTGAAAATGACCAGCCTTTCCACCACACCAGTGTCACCTCCACTCCCTTGTTTTTCACAGCCCGTCTTATTTCCATGGCGCTCTGTTGGCACCGTCCATCCCCACCTACGGCTCTGGTTACGCTCTGGCTTTTCTCCGCCCTGCAGCTGCCAAAATCACCCGCCCTGCACGCAAGAAAAACGGTTTGTGTCCAGCCAGATCAAGTCCCTGGTCCTCCTTGCTCCGTGGCCTCACGGACGTTAGCTCCGGCGCAAAGAGGGGATGGCTAACAGGGCTGGTCTCTGGGCTGCGGGGCTGCTTTCCGCCATGGCCTGAAAGAAGAGTTAACAGCACTGGGTTTGTCCCTGGGAGCCGAGTGGCAGAGGAGGCATCGGGGACAGCCAGCAGCTGTGCCCAGTGCACGGCCACCAAGGGCAGGGACGGACCCCTGGGCCTCCCGGGCACGGGGACTGCCTCGGGGCCAGCACCCCAAAGGCCTTCCTCCAAAGGATGCTGGGCGGAGGGGCGGTGGGCGGGGCTGCGCATGGGGGCCCCGTCACCCCCATGTCACAGTGCCACCACCCGGCAACGCAGCAGTCACAATGCCCCGGGGCAGGATAAAAGGCAGCGTCTCCCGTGCCCCGCTGCCAGAGATGGCCCGGGGACAGGCCTGAAGACATCCAAGAGCAAGTCCTCGAGGAGCCAGTGGAATTACATGGAGGGGCCTGCGGGAGGAAGACCGGAAGCTGGACGAGGCTGCTGGAGGTTCTCTGCTGCAAGGCCAGCTCCTGGCAGAACCACCTCCAAAGCTCATCTGAGGGACAGAAATCCTTTCCAGCTGGATAGCAGTGGCCAGAGCAAGGGAATGCCTTCTTGAGGAGCGCTGCAGAGCTTGCCACCCCCATCCCCTGCAGAGCCAGGGGCAGCAGACGTAAGAAATGGGAAGCACAGATGCTGTCAGGGGTCCCAGTGCTTTGGAGCACCCACCGGTGCCCTGCCAGGCGTGGGAAGGATTCCGGCCCCCAAGGACCATCAGGCCCTTGTCGGGGGCCTTTTGCCACTCTCGGAAGCCCCTGAGATGGCTCTAGGTGGAGGGAGAGTAGGGCTTGGGCATCTCCCGGGAGGCATGACCAGCCTGTGGGACGAGGAGGCAGGTCTTGCTCGCGTGCTCAGGGAATAGCCGATCGCCAGCGCTGGGGTCAGGAAGGAATTTTCCCCCGGGGCAGACTGGCCCTGGTCCCCGGGGGTTTTTTGCCTTCCTCTGCAGCATTGAGCATGACCACTTGCCAGGGCTCCTCTCGTCCCTTTTGGCTAGGTTACTGCCTGCTGCTCATGCACCACGAAGATGGCCTCTCGTGCCCTGCAGCTGGGGGGAGGAAGGCTTTTTTCCCCCGCACGGTGGGCTAGCAAGCGTCCCCGGGGGTTTTTTGCCTGCCTCTGCAGCACTGAGCACGCACGGCCCCTTGCCAGGGCTCCTTTGGGCCATTTTGGCTAGGTGCCTGCTGCTCGTGCTCCACGAAGGTGGCCCTCGTGCCCCGCATCCGGGGGGAGGAAGCTTTCTAGACTCCCCGGGTGGGCCCCCAGGGTGGCCCCCCGGGTTGCCTCTTGTCCTCTGTAGCACTGAGCACAGCCCCTTGTCAGGACTCCTCTGGGCCCTTTTGGGCTCCGTTCCTGCCTGCTGCTCTTGCACCACCAAGGCACCACTCGTGCCCTGGCTCGCTCTGGCTCTCTTGCCCATTGCAAGTTTGGAGCGGGAGCAAGCTCTGCTCTTCCCTTGCCTCCATTTGCCCAGGGGTTGCTTCTTGCTCGTGCAAAGCAGCCTGGCTTTGCAAGGGCTCCAGGCTTGCTGCACCACCCGCAGCTGCCAATTTTCGGCTCTCCCTGCATGCAATACAAGCGCAGGGCAGGCACGAGAGCGCTTTTCATGCATCACTGGCCAAGAAGCACAGCGACGGAGCAACTTTTGGAAGACAAGAAGTGTGCTTGTCATCAATGCGTGCCATACTTGTGAAAACTCCCAACAGTACCACACACCTCTTCTTCTTCTTCTACTACTTTTGTGTGTGCTCGGTACCAATGCTCATTCTTCAAGTTCTCACTCGTCAGAAAACAGGGGTAGCTTGGCCTGTATTCCTGCCGCTGCTTTCTGCGGCTCTGTGGCTTTCCTTTGCCAGACTGCAAGGGATCTTTTTTCAAGCTAAACTGAAGACCGCATCAGCCTGCTCCTGGCTACACATGCGCATTGTGTTGATGCTTGTGAGCATCGGCTCTGAAACGGATTCACAAAAGTAAAATAAAATCCTCTTCCCACTTGCAACCTTTGTGACTTGTGTCCTTGAAAGCGGTTTTGGAGCTGAAAAACCCCCGGTGTTTCAGGCAAACAACAGTCTTATCATTACTTGACTCACGGTGAGTGCAGGGAACAGAAGAGAGCAGAAGAGAAGAGTTGTGCTATGTCATGCCTAGAGCTCTGCCTGACAAGCCGTGACCTAGGCCTGAGGGCTGCCCCCAGGAGAGCAGCTCTCTGCAGTGCCGGTCCCAGGCCCAGCCAGCAGACAGGGGCAGAGACGGGCACACCTACAACGTGGCTCGGGCAGGGACTGAAGGCCCCGGGCTGAGCTGAGACACGTCCCCGGGGCCCTTGGCAGGAGGCGGTGGGGGTGGGGGTCCCAGGGGAGAGGCCGCTCCCAGCCATTGAGGCCTGTGAGCACCCCCAGGACGCTGGCAGAAGTAGGCTTGCACTGCTCCTATGGCCTCCCTCCTTTAGACATTGGTGGGTGGCCACTTGGGAGACAAGGGTAGTGGGCCAGATGGACCTTCGCTCTGAGGGGGTACTGCTGCTCTCACGCTCTGGCGTTTCAGCATGCTTCTGAAGGGAAACAGCTCAGGCATTTCTAGAGGTGAGGACTGCTGGAGTACTCCAAAAAGATCCACGGGGAAATGAACAGGTATTGCTCACCTCAAAAAGATTTGCAACCATTTAGTTGAGAGGCACGTCCTGCTTCAGACGGGGGGCCTGACCTTTGAGCCTCGCTACTGTCAGAGATGTGGGGTTTTGCCATCCTGTGGAAACCCAGCTAAACTGCACGAACACAGAAGATGTTCAAAAACCACACTTCACGCTTGCTTTTTGCAAATGTGTTCAGATGGTCAAATGATCTCAAAATGATCCACAGCTCTCACCCCCATCAGAAGGTACACGCCTCCCTCCCACAATGTGACAGAGCAAATGCCTAGGATGGGACATGACTGCCCATTCAATCCCTTCTGCTAGTGCAGGGCTGGGAAGAAATGCCATCAAAGATTTCCTTAGCATGTACTGGTAGGGAAAGAAGGAAGTAGGAAGAAGAATGGAAAGGAACAGAACGGGAATGGGAACAGGGAATGGGAACAGGGAAGGGGAACAGGGAATGGGAACAGGGAAGGGGAACAGGGAATGGGAAGGGAAGGGAAGGGAAGGGAAGGGAAGGGAAGGGAAGGGAAGGGAAGGGAAGGGAAGGGAAGGGAAGGGAAGGGAAGGGAAGGGAAGGGAAGGGAAGGGAAGGGAAGGGAAGGGAAGGGAAGGGAAGGGAAGGGAAGGGAAGGGAAGGGAAAAGGAGGGAATAGAATAACATAGCATAGCATGGAATGGAATGGAGTGGTATGGACTGCAATGGAATGCAATGCAATAAAATGCAACACAGTGCAACGCAATGCAACGCAATGCAATGAAATGGAAGAGTTGAGTTGGAAGTGACTTACAACGATCACCTACACCAACTGCCTGAGCACTTCAGGCCTGCCCAAAAGTTCAAGCACGGCATTAAGGGCATTGTCCAAATGCCTCTTAAACACTGACAGGCATGGGGCATCGACCACCTCTCCAGGAAGCCTCTTCCAGGGTTTGACCACCCTCTTGGTAAAGAAATGTTTCCTCATGTCAAGTCCAAACCTCCCCTGACGGACACAGCTTTGAGCTGTTCCCGCGCGTCCTGGCGCTGGGTACCAGGGAGAAGAGATCAGCACCTCCCTCTTAACCTCCCGTCCTCAGGAAGCTGTAGAGAGCAGCGAGGTCACCCCTCAGCCTCTTTCTCTCCAAACTAGACAAACCCGGAGTCCTCGGCCCCTCCTCATAGGACATGCCTTCCAGCCCCTTCACCACCTTTGCTGCACTCCTCTGGACACATTCAAGCACCTTAACATCCTTTTTGAATTGTGGGGCCCAATTTACGGGATTGCATTCCCGTACTGTGATCCCTCACAGTACAGGAACGCAATTAATACAGCCGTAGTGAATTATGTCAGGACGTGCTATTTCCACATGCATTTGCCTTGCGGGGGCCCTTTACAAAGAGGAAAGCGTTGGGCTTAAAATGCACAGGCTACCAGTTCATCTTCAAGTGTAACTCAAAACATAGGTTTTGGCTTCTAAATTCCACGTAGTTTGAAATCCTCGCTCCTTAAAGACTCTCTTTTTCCTAACAGCCCTCTGGACAGGCGGCACTCACCGCAAGGCAATTCATCTCCAGCCTCCCTCTCCTGCTGACCCATCAGGTCCACGTTTGGACACATGCAAGGGCCTGTCTCGTCACACTGAGCTTGCATCAAAATGCTGAGATTCTTTAACTGAACAGACATAGTCTGGCAGCTTTCTGCACTCGCTGCACCAGTTCTGCAAACTAATTACAAACAAATGTGCTAGAATTTTCTTTTCATAGTTTCATTTATTAATTAAAGAAACCAAACGGTGACGCTCCTTTGTATCGGAATGACATAGCGGGTGATTTCATCACACCAACATTCTCAGGTAATTTCAGGTGGGCGTACAAAAAGCAAGATCTTCCGTCCTTCTTTGCAGCTATCGTCCAGGCGCATAGGGATTCTTAAAGGGAGGCAGTTGCCTTTTAGTGTCACATGGCTGCCTGGCCAGCCAACTCCTTACCCAGCCTTCGTTTTCACTAAATGCCTGCAGAATTCATTTAAAAACTCGCCGACCTTTAGCCACACTCCTGGAGAGCAAAGCATATCCCCACAGAGAGCAGTGCCACTAACTGCATCACACTAACTTAGGCGGAAGGTACATACCGGTTTTGGCACCAACATACAAAAGGACAAGAATAGTACCTGCCTTACTCCTTCAGCTCTCCAAATACTAAATCCTAAAGGAAAAGGACACTTGCCAGGGGTTTAGGTAAGATCCGAACATCTTCCCACAAAGTGAGCTAGGCAAGTAACGCTCAGAAAGGTTAAAGTCACAAACGAGCTCTGAAAGTTTTACCCCAGGGCTGTAGCACGTTTTGTGTCCCGTATAAACACGGCCAACGGGTGTGTTCAACAGAGGAGCCGCGCAGCCTGCTTTCAGTGGGAAAAGGGGATGTGCCGGCAACAGCAGCAAGGGGCTGTTTTTGCAGTTTGGAAGAGTCTTCGTTTAGCTGGCTGTGCATGCTCTGGGCATGGATCCAAACGTTCTAGGTCTGAAAATGACCAGCCTTTCCACCACACCAGTGTCACCTCCACTCCCTTGTTTTTCACAGCCCGTCTTATTTCCATGGCGCTCTGTTGGCACCATCCATCCCCACCTACGGCTCTGGTTACGCTCTGGCTTTTCTCCGCCCTGCAGCTGCCAAAATCACCCGCCCTGCACGCAAGAAAAACGGTTTGTGTCCAGCCAGATCAAGTCCCTGGTCCTCCTTGCTCCGTGGCCTCACGGACGTTAGCTCCGGCGCAAAGAGGGGATGGCTAACAGGGCTGGTCTCTGGGCTGCGGGGCTGCTTTCCGCCATGGCCTGAAAGAAGAGTTAACAGCACTGGGTTTGTCCCTGGGAGCCGAGTGGCAGAGGAGGCATCGGGGACAGCCAGCAGCTGTGCCCAGTGCACGGCCACCAAGGGCAGGGACGGACCCCTGGGCCTCCCGGGCACGGGGACTGCCTCGGGGCCAGCACCCCAAAGGCCTTCCTCCAAAGGATGCTGGGCGGAGGGGCAGCGGGCGGGGCTGCGCATGGGGGCCCCGTCACCCCCATGTCACAGTGCCACCACCCGGCAACGCAGCAGTCACAATGCCCCGGGGCAGGATAAAAGGCAGCGTCTCCCGTGCCCCGCTGCCAGAGATGGCCCGGGGACAGGCCTGAAGACATCCAAGAGCAAGTCCTCGAGGAGCCAGTGGAATTACATGGAGGGGCCTGCGGGAGGAAGACCGGAAGCTGGACGAGGCTGCTGGAGGTTCTCTGCTGCAAGGCCAGCTCCTGGCAGAACCACCTCCAAAGCTCATCTGAGGGACAGAAATCCTTTCCAGCTGGATAGCAGTGGCCAGAGCAAGGGAATGCCTTCTTGAGGAGCGCTGCAGAGCTTGCCACCCCCATCCCCTGCAGAGCCAGGGGCAGCAGACGTAAGAAATGGGAAGCACAGATGCTGTCAGGGGTCCCAGTGCTTTGGAGCACCCACCGGTGCCCTGCCAGGCGTGGGAAGGATTCCGGCCCCCAAGGACCATCAGGCCCTTGTCGGGGGCCTTTTGCCACTCTCGGAAGCCCCTGAGATGGCTCTAGGTGGAGGGAGAGTAGGGCTTGGGCATCTCCCGGGAGGCATGACCAGCCTGTGGGACGAGGAGGCAGGTCTTGCTCGCGTGCTCAGGGAATAGCCGATCGCCAGCGCTGGGGTCAGGAAGGAATTTTCCCCCGGGGCAGACTGGCCCTGGTCCCCGGGGGTTTTTTGCCTTCCTCTGCAGCATTGAGCATGACCACTTGCCAGGGCTCCTCTCGTCCCTTTTGGCTAGGTTACTGCCTGCTGCTCATGCACCACGAAGATGGCCTCTCGTGCCCTGCAGCTGGGGGGAGGAAGGCTTTTTTCCCCCGCACGGTGGGCTAGCAAGCGTCCCCGGGGGTTTTTTGCCTGCCTCTGCAGCACTGAGCACGCACGGCCCCTTGCCAGGGCTCCTTTGGGCCATTTTGGCTAGGTGCCTGCTGCTCGTGCTCCACGAAGGTGGCCCTCGTGCCCCGCATCCGGGGGGAGGAAGCTTTCTAGACTCCCCGGGTGGGCCCCCAGGGTGGCCCCCCGGGTTGCCTCTTGTCCTCTGTAGCACTGAGCACAGCCCCTTGTCAGGACTCCTCTGGGCCCTTTTGGGCTCCGTTCCTGCCTGCTGCTCTTGCACCACCAAGGCACCACTCGTGCCCTGGCTCGCTCTGGCTCTCTTGCCCATTGCAAGTTTGGAGCGGGAGCAAGCTCTGCTCTTCCCTTGCCTCCATTTGCCCAGGGGTTGCTTCTTGCTCGTGCAAAGCAGCCTGGCTTTGCAAGGGCTCCAGGCTTGCTGCACCACCCGCAGCTGCCAATTTTCGGCTCTCCCTGCATGCAATACAAGCGCAGGGCAGGCACGAGAGCGCTTTTCATGCATCACTGGCCAAGAAGCACAGCGACGGAGCAACTTTTGGAAGACAAGAAGTGTGCTTGTCATCAATGCGTGCCATACTTGTGAAAACTCCCGACAGTACCACACACCTCTTCTTCTTCTTCTACTACTTTTGTGTGTGCTCGGTACCAATGCTCATTCTTCAAGTTCTCACTCGTCAGAAAACAGGGGTAGCTTGGCCTGTATTCCTGCCGCTGCTTTCTGCGGCTCTGTGGCTTTCCTTTGCCAGACTGCAAGGGATCTTTTTTCAAGCTAAACTGAAGACCGCATCAGCCTGCTCCTGGCTACACATGCGCATTGTGTTGATGCTTGTGAGCATCGGCTCTGAAACGGATTCACAAAAGTAAAATAAAATCCTCTTCCCACTTGCAACCTTTGTGACTTGTGTCCTTGAAAGCGGTTTTGGAGCTGAAAAACCCCCGGTGTTTCAGGCAAACAACAGTCTTATCATTACTTGACTCACGGTGAGTGCAGGGAACAGAAGAGAGCAGAAGAGAAGAGTTGTGCTATGTCATGCCTAGAGCTCTGCCTGACAAGCCGTGACCTAGGCCTGAGGGCTGCCCCCAGGAGAGCAGCTCTCTGCAGTGCCGGTCCCAGGCCCAGCCAGCAGACAGGGGCAGAGACGGGCACACCTACAACGTGGCTCGGGCAGGGACTGAAGGCCCCGGGCTGAGCTGAGACACGTCCCCGGGGCCCTTGGCAGGAGGCGGTGGGGGTGGGGGTCCCAGGGGAGAGGCCGCTCCCAGCCATTGAGGCCTGTGAGCACCCCCAGGACGCTGGCAGAAGTAGGCTTGCACTGCTCCTATGGCCTCCCTCCTTTAGACATTGGTGGGTGGCCACTTGGGAGACAAGGGTAGTGGGCCAGATGGACCTTCGCTCTGAGGGGGGTACTGCTGCTCTCACGCTCTGGCGTTTCAGCATGCTTCTGAAGGGAAACAGCTCAGGCATTTCTAGAGGTGAGGACTGCTGGAGTACTCCAAAAAGATCCACGGGGAAATGAACAGGTATTGCTCACCTCAAAAAGATTTGCAACCATTTAGTTGAGAGGCACGTCCTGCTTCAGACGGGGGGCCTGACCTTTGAGCCTCGCTACTGTCAGAGATGTGGGGTTTTGCCATCCTGTGGAAACCCAGCTAAACTGCACGAACACAGAAGATGTTCAAAAACCACACTTCACGCTTGCTTTTTGCAAATGTGTTCAGATGGTCAAATGATCTCAAAATGATCCACAGCTCTCACCCCCATCAGAAGGTACACGCCTCCCTCCCACAATGTGACAGAGCAAATGCCTAGGATGGGACATGACTGCCCATTCAATCCCTTCTGCTAGTGCAGGGCTAGGAAGAAATGCCATCAAAGATTTCCTTAGCATGTACTGGTAGGGAAAGAAGGAAGTAGGAAGAAGAATGGAAAGGAACGGAACGGGAATGGGAACAGGGAATGGGAACGGGGAAGGGGAACAGGGAAGGGGAACAGGGAAGGGGAACAGGGAATGGGAAGGGAAGGGAAGGGAAGGGAAGGGAAGGGAAGGGAAGGGAAGGGAAGGGAAGGGAAGGGAAGGGAAGGGAAGGGAAGGGAAGGGAAGGGAAGGGAAGGGAAGGGAAGGGAAGGGAAGGGAAGGGAAGGGAAGGGAAGGGAAGGGAAGGGAAGGGAAGGGAAGGGAAGGGAAGGGAAGGGAAGGGAAGGGAAGGGAAGGGAAGGGAAGGGAAGGGAAGGGAAGGGAAGGGAAAAGGAGGGAATAGAATAACATAGCATAGCATGGAATGGAATGGAGTGGTATGGACTGCAATGGAATGCAATGCAATAAAATGCAACACAGTGCAACGCAATGCAACGCAATGCAATGAAATGGAAGAGTTGAGTTGGAAGTGACTTACAACGATCACCTACACCAACTGCCTGAGCACTTCAGGCCTGCCCAAAAGTTCAAGCACGGCATTAAGGGCATTGTCCAAATGCCTCTTAAACACTGACAGGCATGGGGCATCGACCACCTCTCCAGGAAGCCTCTTCCAGGGTTTGACCACCCTCTTGGTAAAGAAATGTTTCCTCATGTCAAGTCCAAACCTCCCCTGACGGACACAGCTTTGAGCTGTTCCCGCGCGTCCTGGCGCTGGGTACCAGGGAGAAGAGATCAGCACCTCCCTCTTAACCTCCCGTCCTCAGGAAGCTGTAGAGAGCAGCGAGGTCACCCCTCAGCCTCTTTCTCTCCAAACTAGACAAACCCGGAGTCCTCGGCCCCTCCTCATAGGACATGCCTTCCAGCCCCTTCACCACCTTTGCTGCACTCCTCTGGACACATTCAAGCACCTTAACATCCTTTTTGAATTGTGGGGCCCAATTTACGGGATTGCATTCCCGTACTGTGATCCCTCACAGTACAGGAACGCAATTAATACAGCCGTAGTGAATTATGTCAGGACGTGCTATTTCCACATGCATTTGCCTTGCGGGGGCCCTTTACAAAGAGGAAAGCGTTGGGCTTAAAATGCACAGGCTACCAGTTCATCTTCAAGTGTAACTCAAAACATAGGTTTTGGCTTCTAAATTCCACGTAGTTTGAAATCCTCGCTCCTTAAAGACTCTCTTTTTCCTAACAGCCCTCTGGACAAGGCGGCACTCACCGCAAGGCAATTCATCTCCAGCCTCCCTCTCCTGCTGACCCATCAGGTCCACGTTTGGACACATGCAAGGGCCTGTCTCGTCACACTGAGCTTGCATCAAAATGCTGAGATTCTTTAACTGAACAGACATAGTCTGGCAGCTTTCTGCACTCGCTGCACCAGTTCTGCAAACTAATTACAAACAAATGTGCTAGAATTTTCTTTTCATAGTTTCATTTATTAATTAAAGAAACCAAACGGTGACGCTCCTTTGTATCGGAATGACATAGCGGGTGATTTCATCACACCAACATTCTCAGGTAATTTCAGGTGGGCGTACAAAAAGCAAGATCTTCCGTCCTTCTTTGCAGCTATCGTCCAGGCGCATAGGGATTCTTAAAGGGAGGCAGTTGCCTTTTAGTGTCACATGGCTGCCTGGCCAGCCAACTCCTTACCCAGCCTTCGTTTTCACTAAATGCCTGCAGAATTCATTTAAAAACTCGCCGACCTTTAGCCACACTCCTGGAGAGCAAAGCATATCCCCACAGAGAGCAGTGCCACTAACTGCATCACACTAACTTAGGCGGAAGGTACATACCGGTTTTGGCACCAACATACAAAAGGACAAGAATAGTACCTGCCTTACTCCTTCAGCTCTCCAAATACTAAATCCTAAAGGAAAAGGACACTTGCCAGGGGTTTAGGTAAGATCCGAACATCTTCCCACAAAGTGAGCTAGGCAAGTAACGCTCAGAAAGGTTAAAGTCACAAACGAGCTCTGAAAGTTTTACCCCAGGGCTGTAGCACGTTTTGTGTCCCGTATAAACACGGCCAACGGGTGTGTTCAACAGAGGAGCCGCGCAGCCTGCTTTCAGTGGGAAAAGGGGATGTGCCGGCAACAGCAGCAAGGGGCTGTTTTTGCAGTTTGGAAGAGTCTTCGTTTAGCTGGCTGTGCATGCTCTGGGCATGGATCCAAACGTTCTAGGTCTGAAAATGACCAGCCTTTCCACCACACCAGTGTCACCTCCACTCCCTTGTTTTTTCACAGCCCGTCTTATTTCCATGGCGCTCTGTTGGCACCGTCCATCCCCACCTACGGCTCTGGTTACGCTCTGGCTTTTCTCCGCCCTGCAGCTGCCAAAATCACCCGCCCTGCACGCAAGAAAAACGGTTTGTGTCCAGCCAGATCAAGTCCCTGGTCCTCCTTGCTCCGTGGCCTCACGGACGTTAGCTCCGGCGCAAAGAGGGGATGGCTAACAGGGCTGGTCTCTGGGCTGCGGGGCTGCTTTCCGCCATGGCCTGAAAGAAGAGTTAACAGCACTGGGTTTGTCCCTGGGAGCCGAGTGGCAGAGGAGGCATCGGGGACAGCCAGCAGCTGTGCCCAGTGCACGGCCACCAAGGGCAGGGACGGACCCCTGGGCCTCCCGGGCACGGGGACTGCCTCGGGGCCAGCACCCCAAAGGCCTTCCTCCAAAGGATGCTGGGCGGAGGGGCGGTGGGCGGGGCTGCGCATGGGGGCCCCGTCACCCCCATGTCACAGTGCCACCACCCGGCAACGCAGCAGTCACAATGCCCCGGGGCAGGATAAAAGGCAGCGTCTCCCGTGCCCCGCTGCCAGAGATGGCCCGGGGACAGGCCTGAAGACATCCAAGAGCAAGTCCTCGAGGAGCCAGTGGAATTACATGGAGGGGCCTGCGGGAGGAAGACCGGAAGCTGGACGAGGCTGCTGGAGGTTCTCTGCTGCAAGGCCAGCTCCTGGCAGAACCACCTCCAAAGCTCATCTGAGGGACAGAAATCCTTTCCAGCTGGATAGCAGTGGCCAGAGCAAGGGAATGCCTTCTTGAGGAGCGCTGCAGAGCTTGCCACCCCCATCCCCTGCAGAGCCAGGGGCAGCAGACGTAAGAAATGGGAAGCACAGATGCTGTCAGGGGTCCCAGTGCTTTGGAGCACCCACCGGTGCCCTGCCAGGCGTGGGAAGGATTCCGGCCCCCAAGGACCATCAGGCCCTTGTCGGGGGCCTTTTGCCACTCTCGGAAGCCCCTGAGATGGCTCTAGGTGGAGGGAGAGTAGGGCTTGGGCATCTCCCGGGAGGCATGACCAGCCTGTGGGACGAGGAGGCAGGTCTTGCTCGCGTGCTCAGGGAATAGCCGATCGCCAGCGCTGGGGTCAGGAAGGAATTTTCCCCCGGGGCAGACTGGCCCTGGTCCCCGGGGGTTTTTTGCCTTCCTCTGCAGCATTGAGCATGACCACTTGCCAGGGCTCCTCTCGTCCCTTTTGGCTAGGTTACTGCCTGCTGCTCATGCACCACGAAGATGGCCTCTCGTGCCCTGCAGCTGGGGGGAGGAAGGCTTTTTTCCCCCGCACGGTGGGCTAGCAAGCGTCCCCGGGGGTTTTTTGCCTGCCTCTGCAGCACTGAGCACGCACGGCCCCTTGCCAGGGCTCCTTTGGGCCATTTTGGCTAGGTGCCTGCTGCTCGTGCTCCACGAAGGTGGCCCTCGTGCCCCGCATCCGGGGGGAGGAAGCTTTCTAGACTCCCCGGGTGGGCCCCCAGGGTGGCCCCCCGGGTTGCCTCTTGTCCTCTGTAGCACTGAGCACAGCCCCTTGTCAGGACTCCTCTGGGCCCTTTTGGGCTCCGTTCCTGCCTGCTGCTCTTGCACCACCAAGGCACCACTCGTGCCCTGGCTCGCTCTGGCTCTCTTGCCCATTGCAAGTTTGGAGCGGGAGCAAGCTCTGCTCTTCCCTTGCCTCCATTTGCCCAGGGGTTGCTTCTTGCTCGTGCAAAGCAGCCTGGCTTTGCAAGGGCTCCAGGCTTGCTGCACCACCCGCAGCTGCCAATTTTCGGCTCTCCCTGCATGCAATACAAGCGCAGGGCAGGCACGAGAGCGCTTTTCATGCATCACTGGCCAAGAAGCACAGCGACGGAGCAACTTTTGGAAGACAAGAAGTGTGCTTGTCATCAATGCGTGCCATACTTGTGAAAACTCCCAACAGTACCACACACCTCTTCTTCTTCTTCTACTACTTTTGTGTGTGCTCGGTACCAATGCTCATTCTTCAAGTTCTCACTCGTCAGAAAACAGGGGTAGCTTGGCCTGTATTCCTGCCGCTGCTTTCTGCGGCTCTGTGGCTTTCCTTTGCCAGACTGCAAGGGATCTTTTTTCAAGCTAAACTGAAGACCGCATCAGCCTGCTCCTGGCTACACATGCGCATTGTGTTGATGCTTGTGAGCATCGGCTCTGAAACGGATTCACAAAAGTAAAATAAAATCCTCTTCCCACTTGCAACCTTTGTGACTTGTGTCCTTGAAAGCGGTTTTGGAGCTGAAAAACCCCCGGTGTTTCAGGCAAACAACAGTCTTATCATTACTTGACTCACGGTGAGTGCAGGGAACAGAAGAGAGCAGAAGAGAAGAGTTGTGCTATGTCATGCCTAGAGCTCTGCCTGACAAGCCGTGACCTAGGCCTGAGGGCTGCCCCCAGGAGAGCAGCTCTCTGCAGTGCCGGTCCCAGGCCCAGCCAGCAGACAGGGGCAGAGACGGGCACACCTACAACGTGGCTCGGGCAGGGACTGAAGGCCCCGGGCTGAGCTGAGACACGTCCCCGGGGCCCTTGGCAGGAGGCGGTGGGGGTGGGGGTCCCAGGGGAGAGGCCGCTCCCAGCCATTGAGGCCTGTGAGCACCCCCAGGACGCTGGCAGAAGTAGGCTTGCACTGCTCCTATGGCCTCCCTCCTTTAGACATTGGTGGGTGGCCACTTGGGAGACAAGGGTAGTGGGCCAGATGGACCTTCGCTCTGAGGGGGTACTGCTGCTCTCACGCTCTGGCGTTTCAGCATGCTTCTGAAGGGAAACAGCTCAGGCATTTCTAGAGGTGAGGACTGCTGGAGTACTCCAAAAAGATCCACGGGGAAATGAACAGGTATTGCTCACCTCAAAAAGATTTGCAACCATTTAGTTGAGAGGCACGTCCTGCTTCAGACGGGGGGCCTGACCTTTGAGCCTCGCTACTGTCAGAGATGTGGGGTTTTGCCATCCTGTGGAAACCCAGCTAAACTGCACGAACACAGAAGATGTTCAAAAACCACACTTCACGCTTGCTTTTTGCAAATGTGTTCAGATGGTCAAATGATCTCAAAATGATCCACAGCTCTCACCCCCATCAGAAGGTACACGCCTCCCTCCCACAATGTGACAGAGCAAATGCCTAGGATGGGACATGACTGCCCATTCAATCCCTTCTGCTAGTGCAGGGCTGGGAAGAAATGCCATCAAAGATTTCCTTAGCATGTACTGGTAGGGAAAGAAGGAAGTAGGAAGAAGAATGGAAAGGAACGGAACGGGAATGGGAACAGGGAATGGGAACAGGGAAGGGGAACAGGGAAGGGGAACAGGGAAGGGGAACAGGGAATGGGAAGGGAAGGGAAGGGAAGGGAAGGGAAGGGAAGGGAAGGGAAGGGAAGGGAAGGGAAGGGAAGGGAAGGGAAGGGAAGGGAAGGGAAGGGAAGGGAAGGGAAGGGAAGGGAAGGGAAGGGAAGGGAAGGGAAGGGAAGGGAAGGGAAGGGAAGGGAAGGGAAGGGAATAGAATAACATAGCATAGCATGGAATGGAATGGAGTGGTATGGACTGCAATGGAATGCAATGCAATAAAATGCAACACAGTGCAACGCAATGCAACGCAATGCAATGAAATGGAAGAGTTGAGTTGGAAGTGACTTACAACGATCACCTACACCAACTGCCTGAGCACTTCAGGCCTGCCCAAAAGTTCAAGCACGGCATTAAGGGCATTGTCCAAATGCCTCTTAAACACTGACAGGCATGGGGCATCGACCACCTCTCCAGGAAGCCTCTTCCAGGGTTTGACCACCCTCTTGGTAAAGAAATGTTTCCTCATGTCAAGTCCAAACCTCCCCTGACGGACACAGCTTTGAGCTGTTCCCGCGCGTCCTGGCGCTGGGTACCAGGGAGAAGAGATCAGCACCTCCCTCTTAACCTCCCGTCCTCAGGAAGCTGTAGAGAGCAGCGAGGTCACCCCTCAGCCTCTTTCTCTCCAAACTAGACAAACCCGGAGTCCTCGGCCCCTCCTCATAGGACATGCCTTCCAGCCCCTTCACCACCTTTGCTGCACTCCTCTGGACACATTCAAGCACCTTAACATCCTTTTTGAATTGTGGGGCCCAATTTACGGGATTGCATTCCCGTACTGTGATCCCTCACAGTACAGGAACGCAATTAATACAGCCGTAGTGAATTATGTCAGGACGTGCTATTTCCACATGCATTTGCCTTGCGGGGGCCCTTTACAAAGAGGAAAGCGTTGGGCTTAAAATGCACAGGCTACCAGTTCATCTTCAAGTGTAACTCAAAACATAGGTTTTGGCTTCTAAATTCCACGTAGTTTGAAATCCTCGCTCCTTAAAGACTCTCTTTTTCCTAACAGCCCTCTGGACAGGCGGCACTCACCGCAAGGCAATTCATCTCCAGCCTCCCTCTCCTGCTGACCCATCAGGTCCACGTTTGGACACATGCAAGGGCCTGTCTCGTCACACTGAGCTTGCATCAAAATGCTGAGATTCTTTAACTGAACAGACATAGTCTGGCAGCTTTCTGCACTCGCTGCACCAGTTCTGCAAACTAATTACAAACAAATGTGCTAGAATTTTCTTTTCATAGTTTCATTTATTAATTAAAGAAACCAAACGGTGACGCTCCTTTGTATCGGAATGACATAGCGGGTGATTTCATCACACCAACATTCTCAGGTAATTTCAGGTGGGCGTACAAAAAGCAAGATCTTCCGTCCTTCTTTGCAGCTATCGTCCAGGCGCATAGGGATTCTTAAAGGGAGGCAGTTGCCTTTTAGTGTCACATGGCTGCCTGGCCAGCCAACTCCTTACCCAGCCTTCGTTTTCACTAAATGCCTGCAGAATTCATTTAAAAACTCGCCGACCTTTAGCCACACTCCTGGAGAGCAAAGCATATCCCCACAGAGAGCAGTGCCACTAACTGCATCACACTAACTTAGGCGGAAGGTACATACCGGTTTTGGCACCAACATACAAAAGGACAAGAATAGTACCTGCCTTACTCCTTCAGCTCTCCAAATACTAAATCCTAAAGGAAAAGGACACTTGCCAGGGGTTTAGGTAAGATCCGAACATCTTCCCACAAAGTGAGCTAGGCAAGTAACGCTCAGAAAGGTTAAAGTCACAAACGAGCTCTGAAAGTTTTACCCCAGGGCTGTAGCACGTTTTGTGTCCCGTATAAACACGGCCAACGGGTGTGTTCAACAGAGGAGCCGCGCAGCCTGCTTTCAGTGGGAAAAGGGGATGTGCCGGCAACAGCAGCAAGGGGCTGTTTTTGCAGTTTGGAAGAGTCTTCGTTTAGCTGGCTGTGCATGCTCTGGGCATGGATCCAAACGTTCTAGGTCTGAAAATGACCAGCCTTTCCACCACACCAGTGTCACCTCCACTCCCTTGTTTTTCACAGCCCGTCTTATTTCCATGGCGCTCTGTTGGCACCGTCCATCCCCACCTACGGCTCTGGTTACGCTCTGGCTTTTCTCTGCCCTGCAGCTGCCAAAATCACCCGCCCTGCACGCAAGAAAAACGGTTTGTGTCCAGCCAGATCAAGTCCCTGGTCCTCCTTCCTCCGTGGCCTCACGGACGTTAGCTCCGGCGCAAAGAGGGGATGGCTAACAGGGCTGGTCTCTGGGCTGCGGGGCTGCTTTCCGCCATGGCCTGAGAGAAGAGTTAACAGCACTGGGTTTGTCCCTGGGAGCCGAGTGGCAGAGGAGGCATCGGGGACAGCCAGCAGCTGTGCCCAGTGCACGGCCACCAAGGGCAGGGACGGACCCCTGGGCCTCCCGGGCACGGGGACTGCCTCGGGGCCAGCACCCCAAAGGCCTTCCTCCAAAGGATGCTGGGCGGAGGGGCGGTGGGCGGGGCTGCGCATGGGGGCCCCGTCACCCCCATGTCACAGTGCCACCACCCGGCAACGCAGCAGTCACAATGCCCCGGGGCAGGATAAAAGGCAGCGTCTCCCGTGCCCCGCTGCCAGAGATGGCCCGGGGACAGGCCTGAAGACATCCAAGAGCAAGTCCTCGAGGAGCCAGTGGAATTACATGGAGGGGCCTGCGGGAGGAAGACCGGAAGCTGGACGAGGCTGCTGGAGGTTCTCTGCTGCAAGGCCAGCTCCTGGCAGAACCACCTCCAAAGCTCATCTGAGGGACAGAAATCCTTTCCAGCTGGATAGCAGTGGCCAGAGCAAGGGAATGCCTTCTTGAGGAGCGCTGCAGAGCTTGCCACCCCCATCCCCTGCAGAGCCAGGGGCAGCAGACGTAAGAAATGGGAAGCACAGATGCTGTCAGGGGTCCCAGTGCTTTGGAGCACCCACCGGTGCCCTGCCAGGCGTGGGAAGGATTCCGGCCCCCAAGGACCATCAGGCCCTTGTCGGGGGCCTTTTGCCACTCTCGGAAGCCCCTGAGATGGCTCTAGGTGGAGGGAGAGTAGGGCTTGGGCATCTCCCGGGAGGCATGACCAGCCTGTGGGACGAGGAGGCAGGTCTTGCTCGCCTGCTCAGGGAATAGCCGATCGCCAGCGCTGGGGTCAGGAAGGAATTTTCCCCCGGGGCAGACTGGCCCTGGTCCCCGGGGGTTTTTTGCCTTCCTCTGCAGCATTGAGCATGACCACTTGCCAGGGCTCCTCTCGTCCCTTTTGGCTAGGTTACTGCCTGCTGCTCATGCACCACGAAGATGGCCTCTCGTGCCCTGCAGCTGGGGGGAGGAAGGCTTTTTTCCCCCGCACGGTGGGCTAGCAAGCGTCCCCGGGGGTTTTTTTGCCTGCCTCTGCAGCACTGAGCACGCACGGCCCCTTGCCAGGGCTCCTTTGGGCCATTTTGGCTAGGTGCCTGCTGCTCGTGCTCCACGAAGGTGGCCCTCGTGCCCCGCATCCGGGGGGAGGAAGCTTTCTAGACTCCCCGGGTGGGCCCCCAGGGTGGCCCCCCGGGTTGCCTCTTGTCCTCTGTAGCACTGAGCACAGCCCCTTGTCAGGACTCCTCTGGGCCCTTTTGGGCTCCGTTCCTGCCTGCTGCTCTTGCACCACCAAGGCACCACTCGTGCCCTGGCTCGCTCTGGCTCTCTTGCCCATTGCAAGTTTGGAGCGGGAGCAAGCTCTGCTCTTCCCTTGCCTCCATTTGCCCAGGGGTTGCTTCTTGCTCGTGCAAAGCAGCCTGGCTTTGCAAGGGCTCCAGGCTTGCTGCACCACCCGCAGCTGCCAATTTTCGGCTCTCCCTGCATGCAATACAAGCGCAGGGCAGGCACGAGAGCGCTTTTCATGCATCACTGGCCAAGAAGCACAGCGACGGAGCAACTTTTGGAAGACAAGAAGTGTGCTTGTCATCAATGCGTGCCATACTTGTGAAAACTCCCGACAGTACCACACACCTCTTCTTCTTCTTCTACTACTTTTGTGTGTGCTCGGTACCAATGCTCATTCTTCAAGTTCTCACTCGTCAGAAAACAGGGGTAGCTTGGCCTGTATTCCTGCCGCTGCTTTCTGCGGCTCTGTGGCTTTCCTTTGCCAGACTGCAAGGGATCTTTTTTCAAGCTAAACTGAAGACCGCATCAGCCTGCTCCTGGCTACACATGCGCATTGTGTTGATGCTTGTGAGCATCGGCTCTGAAACGGATTCACAAAAGTAAAATAAAATCCTCTTCCCACTTGCAACCTTTGTGACTTGTGTCCTTGAAAGCGGTTTTGGAGCTGAAAAACCCCCGGTGTTTCAGGCAAACAACAGTCTTATCATTACTTGACTCACGGTGAGTGCAGGGAACAGAAGAGAGCAGAAGAGAAGAGTTGTGCTATGTCATGCCTAGAGCTCTGCCTGACAAGCCGTGACCTAGGCCTGAGGGCTGCCCCCAGGAGAGCAGCTCTCTGCAGTGCCGGTCCCAGGCCCAGCCAGCAGACAGGGGCAGAGACGGGCACACCTACAACGTGGCTCGGGCAGGGACTGAAGGCCCCGGGCTGAGCTGAGACACGTCCCCGGGGCCCTTGGCAGGAGGCGGTGGGGGTGGGGGTCCCAGGGGAGAGGCCGCTCCCAGCCATTGAGGCCTGTGAGCACCCCCAGGACGCTGGCAGAAGTAGGCTTGCACTGCTCCTATGGCCTCCCTCCTTTAGACATTGGTGGGTGGCCACTTGGGAGACAAGGGTAGTGGGCCAGATGGACCTTCGCTCTGAGGGGGTACTGCTGCTCTCACGCTCTGGCGTTTCAGCATGCTTCTGAAGGGAAACAGCTCAGGCATTTCTAGAGGTGAGGACTGCTGGAGTACTCCAAAAAGATCCACGGGGAAATGAACAGGTATTGCTCACCTCAAAAAGATTTGCAACCATTTAGTTGAGAGGCACGTCCTGCTTCAGACGGGGGGGCCTGACCTTTGAGCCTCGCTACTGTCAGAGATGTGGGGTTTTGCCATCCTGTGGAAACCCAGCTAAACTGCACGAACACAGAAGATGTTCAAAAACCACACTTCACGCTTGCTTTTTGCAAATGTGTTCAGATGGTCAAATGATCTCAAAATGATCCACAGCTCTCACCCCCATCAGAAGGTACACGCCTCCCTCCCACAATGTGACAGAGCAAATGCCTAGGATGGGACATGACTGCCCATTCAATCCCTTCTGCTAGTGCAGGGCTGGGAAGAAATGCCATCAAAGATTTCCTTAGCATGTACTGGTAGGGAAAGAAGGAAGTAGGAAGAAGAATGGAAAGGAACGGAACGGGAATGGGAACAGGGAATGGGAACAGGGAAGGGGAACAGGGAAGGGGAACAGGGAAGGGGAACAGGGAATGGGAAGGGAAGGGAAGGGAAGGGAAGGGAAGGGAAGGGAAGGGAAGGGAAGGGAAGGGAAGGGAAGGGAAGGGAAGGGAAGGGAAGGGAAGGGAAGGGAAGGGAAGGGAAGGGAAGGGAAGGGAAGGGAAGGGAAGGGAAGGGAAGGGAAGGGAAGGGAAGGGAAAAGGAGGGAATAGAATAACATAGCATAGCATGGAATGGAATGGAGTGGTATGGACTGCAATGGAATGCAATGCAATAAAATGCAACACAGTGCAACGCAATGCAACGCAATGCAATGAAATGGAAGAGTTGAGTTGGAAGTGACTTACAACGATCACCTACACCAACTGCCTGAGCACTTCAGGCCTGCCCAAAAGTTCAAGCACGGCATTAAGGGCATTGTCCAAATGCCTCTTAAACACTGACAGGCATGGGGCATCGACCACCTCTCCAGGAAGCCTCTTCCAGGGTTTGACCACCCTCTTGGTAAAGAAATGTTTCCTCATGTCAAGTCCAAACCTCCCCTGACGGACACAGCTTTGAGCTGTTCCCGCGCGTCCTGGCGCTGGGTACCAGGGAGAAGAGATCAGCACCTCCCTCTTAACCTCCCGTCCTCAGGAAGCTGTAGAGAGCAGCGAGGTCACCCCTCAGCCTCTTTCTCTCCAAACTAGACAAACCCGGAGTCCTCGGCCCCTCCTCATAGGACATGCCTTCCAGCCCCTTCACCACCTTTGCTGCACTCCTCTGGACACATTCAAGCACCTTAACATCCTTTTTGAATTGTGGGGCCCAATTTACGGGATTGCATTCCCGTACTGTGATCCCTCACAGTACAGGAACGCAATTAATACAGCCGTAGTGAATTATGTCAGGACGTGCTATTTCCACATGCATTTGCCTTGCGGGGGCCCTTTACAAAGAGGAAAGCGTTGGGCTTAAAATGCACAGGCTACCAGTTCATCTTCAAGTGTAACTCAAAACATAGGTTTTGGCTTCTAAATTCCACGTAGTTTGAAATCCTCGCTCCTTAAAGACTCTCTTTTTCCTAACAGCCCTCTGGACAGGCGGCACTCACCGCAAGGCAATTCATCTCCAGCCTCCCTCTCCTGCTGACCCATCAGGTCCACGTTTGGACACATGCAAGGGCCTGTCTCGTCACACTGAGCTTGCATCAAAATGCTGAGATTCTTTAACTGAACAGACATAGTCTGGCAGCTTTCTGCACTCGCTGCACCAGTTCTGCAAACTAATTACAAACAAATGTGCTAGAATTTTCTTTTCATAGTTTCATTTATTAATTAAAGAAACCAAACGGTGACGCTCCTTTGTATCGGAATGACATAGCGGGTGATTTCATCACACCAACATTCTCAGGTAATTTCAGGTGGGCGTACAAAAAGCAAGATCTTCCGTCCTTCTTTGCAGCTATCGTCCAGGCGCATAGGGATTCTTAAAGGGAGGCAGTTGCCTTTTAGTGTCACATGGCTGCCTGGCCAGCCAACTCCTTACCCAGCCTTCGTTTTCACTAAATGCCTGCAGAATTCATTTAAAAACTCGCCGACCTTTAGCCACACTCCTGGAGAGCAAAGCATATCCCCACAGAGAGCAGTGCCACTAACTGCATCACACTAACTTAGGCGGAAGGTACATACCGGTTTTGGCACCAACATACAAAAGGACAAGAATAGTACCTGCCTTACTCCTTCAGCTCTCCAAATACTAAATCCTAAAGGAAAAGGACACTTGCCAGGGGTTTAGGTAAGATCCGAACATCTTCCCACAAAGTGAGCTAGGCAAGTAACGCTCAGAAAGGTTAAAGTCACAAACGAGCTCTGAAAGTTTTACCCCAGGGCTGTAGCACGTTTTGTGTCCCGTATAAACACGGCCAACGGGTGTGTTCAACAGAGGAGCCGCGCAGCCTGCTTTCAGTGGGAAAAGGGGATGTGCCGGCAACAGCAGCAAGGGGCTGTTTTTGCAGTTTGGAAGAGTCTTCGTTTAGCTGGCTGTGCATGCTCTGGGCATGGATCCAAACGTTCTAGGTCTGAAAATGACCAGCCTTTCCACCACACCAGTGTCACCTCCACTCCCTTGTTTTTCACAGCCCGTCTTATTTCCATGGCGCTCTGTTGGCACCGTCCATCCCCACCTACGGCTCTGGTTACGCTCTGGCTTTTCTCCGCCCTGCAGCTGCCAAAATCACCCGCCCTGCACGCAAGAAAAACGGTTTGTGTCCAGCCAGATCAAGTCCCTGGTCCTCCTTGCTCCGTGGCCTCACGGACGTTAGCTCCGGCGCAAAGAGGGGATGGCTAACAGGGCTGGTCTCTGGGCTGCGGGGCTGCTTTCCGCCATGGCCTGAAAGAAGAGTTAACAGCACTGGGTTTGTCCCTGGGAGCCGAGTGGCAGAGGAGGCATCGGGGACAGCCAGCAGCTGTGCCCAGTGCACGGCCACCAAGGGCAGGGACGGACCCCTGGGCCTCCCGGGCACGGGGACTGCCTCGGGGCCAGCACCCCAAAGGCCTTCCTCCAAAGGATGCTGGGCGGAGGGGCGGTGGGCGGGGCTGCGCATGGGGGGCCCCGTCACCCCCATGTCACAGTGCCACCACCCGGCAACGCAGCAGTCACAATGCCCCGGGGCAGGATAAAAGGCAGCGTCTCCCGTGCCCCGCTGCCAGAGATGGCCCGGGGACAGGCCTGAAGACATCCAAGAGCAAGTCCTCGAGGAGCCAGTGGAATTACATGGAGGGGCCTGCGGGAGGAAGACCGGAAGCTGGACGAGGCTGCTGGAGGTTCTCTGCTGCAAGGCCAGCTCCTGGCAGAACCACCTCCAAAGCTCATCTGAGGGACAGAAATCCTTTCCAGCTGGATAGCAGTGGCCAGAGCAAGGGAATGCCTTCTTGAGGAGCGCTGCAGAGCTCGCCACCCCTATCCCCTGCAGAGCCAGGGGCAGCAGACGTAAGAAATGGGAAGCACAGATGCTGTCAGGGGTCCCAGTGCTTTGGAGCACCCACCGGTGCCCTGCCAGGCGTGGGAAGGATTCCGGCCCCCAAGGACCATCAGGCCCTTGTCGGGGGCCTTTTGCCACTCTCGGAAGCCCCTGAGATGGCTCTAGGTGGAGGGAGAGTAGGGCTTGGGCATCTCCCGGGAGGCATGACCAGCCTGTGGGACGAGGAGGCAGGTCTTGCTCGCGTGCTCAGGGAATAGCCGATCGCCAGCGCTGGGGTCAGGAAGGAATTTTCCCCCGGGGCAGATTGGCCCTGGTCCCCGGGGGTTTTTTGCCTTCCTCTGCAGCATTGAGCATGACCACTTGCCAGGGCTCCTCTCGTCCCTTTTGGCTAGGTTACTGCCTGCTGCTCATGCACCACGAAGATGGCCTCTCGTGCCCTGCAGCTGGGGGGAGGAAGGCTTTTTTCCCCCGCACGGTGGGCTAGCAAGCGTCCCCGGGGGTTTTTTTGCCTGCCTCTGCAGCACTGAGCACGCACGGCCCCTTGCCAGGGCTCCTTTGGGCCATTTTGGCTAGGTGCCTGCTGCTCGTGCTCCACGAAGGTGGCCCTCGTGCCCCGCATCCGGGGGGAGGAAGCTTTCTAGACTCCCCGGGTGGGCCCCCAGGGTGGCCCCCCGGGTTGCTTCTTGTCCTCTGTAGCACTGAGCACAGCCCCTTGTCAGGGCTCCTCTGAGCCCTTTGGGCTCCGTTCCTGCCCCTGCTGCTCCTTTGCACCACCAAGGCACCACTCGTGCCCTGGCTCGCTCTGGCTCTCTTGCCCATCGCAAGTTTGGAGCGGGAGCAAGCTCTGCTCTTCCCTTGGCTCCATTTGCCCAGGGGTTCTTGCTCGTGCAAAGCAGCCTGGCCTTGCAAGGGCTCCAGGCTTGCTGCACCACCTGCAGCTGCCAATTTTCGGCTCTCCCTGCATGCAATACAAGCGCAGGGCAGGCACGAGAGCGCTTTTCATGCATCACTGGCCAAGAAGCACAGCGACGGAGCAACTTTTGGAAGACAAGAAGTGTGCTTGTCATCAATGCGTGCCATACTTGTGAAAACTCCCGACAGTACCACACACCTCTTCTTCTTCTTCTACTACTTTTGTGTGTGCTCGGTACCAATGCTCATTCTTCAAGTTCTCACTCGTCAGAAAACAGGGGTAGCTTGGCCTGTATTCCTGCCGCTGCTTTCTGCGGCTCTGTGGCTTTCCTTTGCCAGACTGCAAGGGATCTTTTTTCAAGCTAAACTGAAGACCGCATCAGCCTGCTCCTGGCTACACATGCGCATTGTGTTGATGCTTGTGAGCATCGGCTCTGAAACGGATTCACAAAAGTAAAATAAAATCCTCTTCCCACTTGCAACCTTTGTGACTTGTGTCCTTGAAAGCGGTTTTGGAGCTGAAAAACCCCCGGTGTTTCAGGCAAACAACAGTCTTATCATTACTTGACTCACGGTGAGTGCAGGGAACAGAAGAGAGCAGAAGAGAAGAGTTGTGCTATGTCATGCCTAGAGCTCTGCCTGACAAGCCGTGACCTAGGCCTGAGGGCTGCCCCCAGGAGAGCAGCTCTCTGCAGTGCCGGTCCCAGGCCCAGCCAGCAGACAGGGGCAGAGACGGGCACACCTACAACGTGGCTCGGGCAGGGACTGAAGGCCCCGGGCTGAGCTGAGACACGTCCCCGGGGCCCTTGGCAGGAGGCGGTGGGGGTGGGGGTCCCAGGGGAGAGGCCGCTCCCAGCCATTGAGGCCTGTGAGCACCCCCAGGACGCTGGCAGAAGTAGGCTTGCACTGCTCCTATGGCCTCCCTCCTTTAGACATTGGTGGGTGGCCACTTGGGAGACAAGGGTAGTGGGCCAGATGGACCTTCGCTCTGAGGGGGTACTGCTGCTCTCACGCTCTGGCGTTTCAGCATGCTTCTGAAGGGAAACAGCTCAGGCATTTCTAGAGGTGAGGACTGCTGGAGTACTCCAAAAAGATCCACGGGGAAATGAACAGGTATTGCTCACCTCAAAAAGATTTGCAACCATTTAGTTGAGAGGCACGTCCTGCTTCAGACGGGGGGCCTGACCTTTGAGCCTCGCTACTGTCAGAGATGTGGGGTTTTGCCATCCTGTGGAAACCCAGCTAAACTGCACGAACACAGAAGATGTTCAAAAACCACACTTCACGCTTGCTTTTTGCAAATGTGTTCAGATGGTCAAATGATCTCAAAATGATCCACAGCTCTCACCCCCATCAGAAGGTACACGCCTCCCTCCCACAATGTGACAGAGCAAATGCCTAGGATGGGACATGACTGCCCATTCAATCCCTTCTGCTAGTGCAGGGCTGGGAAGAAATGCCATCAAAGATTTCCTTAGCATGTACTGGTAGGGAAAGAAGGAAGTAGGAAGAAGAATGGAAAGGAACGGAACGGGAATGGGAACAGGGAATGGGAACAGGGAAGGGGAACAGGGAATGGGAACAGGGAAGGGGAACAGGGAATGGGAAGGGAAGGGAAGGGAAGGGAAGGGAAGGGAAGGGAAGGGAAGGGAAGGGAAGGGAAGGGAAGGGAAGGGAAGGGAAGGGAAGGGAAGGGAAGGGAAGGGAAGGGAAGGGAAGGGAAGGGAAGGGAAGGGAAGGGAAGGGAAGGGAAGGGAAGGGAAGGGAAGGGAAGGGAAGGGAAGGGAAGGGAAAAGGAGGGAATAGAATAACATAGCATAGCATGGAATGGAATGGAGTGGTATGGACTGCAATGGAATGCAATGCAATAAAATGCAACACAGTGCAACGCAATGCAACGCAATGCAATGAAATGGAAGAGTTGAGTTGGAAGTGACTTACAACGATCACCTACACCAACTGCCTGAGCACTTCAGGCCTGCCCAAAAGTTCAAGCACGGCATTAAGGGCATTGTCCAAATGCCTCTTAAACACTGACAGGCATGGGGCATCGACCACCTCTCCAGGAAGCCTCTTCCAGGGTTTGACCACCCTCTTGGTAAAGAAATGTTTCCTCATGTCAAGTCCAAACCTCCCCTGACGGACACAGCTTTGAGCTGTTCCCGCGCGTCCTGGCGCTGGGTACCAGGGAGAAGAGATCAGCACCTCCCTCTTAACCTCCCGTCCTCAGGAAGCTGTAGAGAGCAGCGAGGTCACCCCTCAGCCTCTTTCTCTCCAAACTAGACAAACCCGGAGTCCTCGGCCCCTCCTCATAGGACATGCCTTCCAGCCCCTTCACCACCTTTGCTGCACTCCTCTGGACACATTCAAGCACCTTAACATCCTTTTTGAATTGTGGGGCCCAATTTACGGGATTGCATTCCCGTACTGTGATCCCTCACAGTACAGGAACGCAATTAATACAGCCGTAGTGAATTATGTCAGGACGTGCTATTTCCACATGCATTTGCCTTGCGGGGGCCCTTTACAAAGAGGAAAGCGTTGGGCTTAAAATGCACAGGCTACCAGTTCATCTTCAAGTGTAACTCAAAACATAGGTTTTGGCTTCTAAATTCCACGTAGTTTGAAATCCTCGCTCCTTAAAGACTCTCTTTTTCCTAACAGCCCTCTGGACAGGCGGCACTCACCGCAAGGCAATTCATCTCCAGCCTCCCTCTCCTGCTGACCCATCAGGTCCACGTTTGGACACATGCAAGGGCCTGTCTCGTCACACTGAGCTTGCATCAAAATGCTGAGATTCTTTAACTGAACAGACATAGTCTGGCAGCTTTCTGCACTCGCTGCACCAGTTCTGCAAACTAATTACAAACAAATGTGCTAGAATTTTCTTTTCATAGTTTCATTTATTAATTAAAGAAACCAAACGGTGACGCTCCTTTGTATCGGAATGACATAGCGGGTGATTTCATCACACCAACATTCTCAGGTAATTTCAGGTGGGCGTACAAAAAGCAAGATCTTCCGTCCTTCTTTGCAGCTATCGTCCAGGCGCATAGGGATTCTTAAAGGGAGGCAGTTGCCTTTTAGTGTCACATGGCTGCCTGGCCAGCCAACTCCTTACCCAGCCTTCGTTTTCACTAAATGCCTGCAGAATTCATTTAAAAACTCGCCGACCTTTAGCCACACTCCTGGAGAGCAAAGCATATCCCCACAGAGAGCAGTGCCACTAACTGCATCACACTAACTTAGGCGGAAGGTACATACCGGTTTTGGCACCAACATACAAAAGGACAAGAATAGTACCTGCCTTACTCCTTCAGCTCTCCAAATACTAAATCCTAAAGGAAAAGGACACTTGCCAGGGGTTTAGGTAAGATCCGAACATCTTCCCACAAAGTGAGCTAGGCAAGTAACGCTCAGAAAGGTTAAAGTCACAAACGAGCTCTGAAAGTTTTACCCCAGGGCTGTAGCACGTTTTGTGTCCCGTATAAACACGGCCAACGGGTGTGTTCAACAGAGGAGCCGCGCAGCCTGCTTTCAGTGGGAAAAGGGGATGTGCCGGCAACAGCAGCAAGGGGCTGTTTTTGCAGTTTGGAAGAGTCTTCGTTTAGCTGGCTGTGCATGCTCTGGGCATGGATCCAAACGTTCTAGGTCTGAAAATGACCAGCCTTTCCACCACACCAGTGTCACCTCCACTCCCTTGTTTTTCACAGCCCGTCTTATTTCCATGGCGCTCTGTTGGCACCGTCCATCCCCACCTACGGCTCTGGTTACGCTCTGGCTTTTCTCCGCCCTGCAGCTGCCAAAATCACCCGCCCTGCACGCAAGAAAAACGGTTTGTGTCCAGCCAGATCAAGTCCCTGGTCCTCCTTGCTCCGTGGCCTCACGGACGTTAGCTCCGGCGCAAAGAGGGGATGGCTAACAGGGCTGGTCTCTGGGCTGCGGGGCTGCTTTCCGCCATGGCCTGAAAGAAGAGTTAACAGCACTGGGTTTGTCCCTGGGAGCCGAGTGGCAGAGGAGGCATCGGGGACAGCCAGCAGCTGTGCCCAGTGCACGGCCACCAAGGGCAGGGACGGACCCCTGGGCCTCCCGGGCACGGGGACTGCCTCGGGGCCAGCACCCCAAAGGCCTTCCTCCAAAGGATGCTGGGCGGAGGGGCGGTGGGCGGGGCTGCGCATGGGGGGCCCCGTCACCCCCATGTCACAGTGCCACCACCCGGCAACGCAGCAGTCACAATGCCCCGGGGCAGGATAAAAGGCAGCGTCTCCCGTGCCCCGCTGCCAGAGATGGCCCGGGGACAGGCCTGAAGACATCCAAGAGCAAGTCCTCGAGGAGCCAGTGGAATTACATGGAGGGGCCTGCGGGAGGAAGACCGGAAGCTGGACGAGGCTGCTGGAGGTTCTCTGCTGCAAGGCCAGCTCCTGGCAGAACCACCTCCAAAGCTCATCTGAGGGACAGAAATCCTTTCCAGCTGGATAGCAGTGGCCAGAGCAAGGGAATGCCTTCTTGAGGAGCGCTGCAGAGCTTGCCACCCCCATCCCCTGCAGAGCCAGGGGCAGCAGACGTAAGAAATGGGAAGCACAGATGCTGTCAGGGGTCCCAGTGCTTTGGAGCACCCACCGGTGCCCTGCCAGGCGTGGGAAGGATTCCGGCCCCCAAGGACCATCAGGCCCTTGTCGGGGGCCTTTTGCCACTCTCGGAAGCCCCTGAGATGGCTCTAGGTGGAGGGAGAGTAGGGCTTGGGCATCTCCCGGGAGGCATGACCAGCCTGTGGGACGAGGAGGCAGGTCTTGCTCGCGTGCTCAGGGAATAGCCGATCGCCAGCGCTGGGGTCAGGAAGGAATTTTCCCCCGGGGCAGATTGGCCCTGGTCCCCGGGGGTTTTTTTGCCTTCCTCTGCAGCATTGAGCATGACCACTTGCCAGGGCTCCTCTCGTCCCTTTTGGCTAGGTTACTGCCTGCTGCTCATGCACCACGAAGATGGCCTCTCGTGCCCTGCAGCTGGGGGGGAGGAAGGCTTTTTTCCCCCGCACGGTGGGCTAGCAAGCGTCCCCGGGGGTTTTTTGCCTGCCTCTGCAGCACTGAGCACGCACGGCCCCTTGCCAGGGCTCCTTTGGGCCATTTTGGCTAGGTGCCTGCTGCTCGTGCTCCACGAAGGTGGCCCTCGTGCCCCGCATCCGGGGGGAGGAAGCTTTCTAGACTCCCCGGGTGGGCCCCCAGGGTGGCCCCCCGGGTTGCTTCTTGTCCTCTGTAGCACTGAGCACAGCCCCTTGTCAGGGCTCCTCTGAGCCCTTTGGGCTCCGTTCCTGCCCCTGCTGCTCCTTTGCACCACCAAGGCACCACTCGTGCCCTGGCTCGCTCTGGCTCTCTTGCCCATCGCAAGTTTGGAGCGGGAGCAAGCTCTGCTCTTCCCTTGGCTCCATTTGCCCAGGGGTTCTTGCTCGTGCAAAGCAGCCTGGCCTTGCAAGGGCTCCAGGCTTGCTGCACCACCTGCAGCTGCCAATTTTCGGCTCTCCCTGCATGCAATACAAGCGCAGGGCAGGCACGAGAGCGCTTTTCATGCATCACTGGCCAAGAAGCACAGCGACGGAGCAACTTTTGGAAGACAAGAAGTGTGCTTGTCATCAATGCGTGCCATACTTGTGAAAACTCCCGACAGTACCACACACCTCTTCTTCTTCTTCTACTACTTTTGTGTGTGCTCGGTACCAATGCTCATTCTTCAAGTTCTCACTCGTCAGAAAACAGGGGTAGCTTGGCCTGTATTCCTGCCGCTGCTTTCTGCGGCTCTGTGGCTTTCCTTTGCCAGACTGCAAGGGATCTTTTTTCAAGCTAAACTGAAGACCGCATCAGCCTGCTCCTGGCTACACATGCGCATTGTGTTGATGCTTGTGAGCATCGGCTCTGAAACGGATTCACAAAAGTAAAATAAAATCCTCTTCCCACTTGCAACCTTTGTGACTTGTGTCCTTGAAAGCGGTTTTGGAGCTGAAAAACCCCCGGTGTTTCAGGCAAACAACAGTCTTATCATTACTTGACTCACGGTGAGTGCAGGGAACAGAAGAGAGCAGAAGAGAAGAGTTGTGCTATGTCATGCCTAGAGCTCTGCCTGACAAGCCGTGACCTAGGCCCGAGGGCTGCCCCCAGGAGAGCAGCTCTCTGCAGTGCCGGTCCCAGGCCCAGCCAGCAGACAGGGGCAGAGACGGGCACACCTACAACGTGGCTCGGGCAGGGACTGAAGGCCCCGGGCTGAGCTGAGACACGTCCCCGGGGCCCTTGGCAGGAGGCGGTGGGGGTGGGGGGTCCCAGGGGAGAGGCCGCTCCCAGCCATTGAGGCCTGTGAGCACCCCCAGGACGCTGGCAGAAGTAGGCTTGCACTGCTCCTATGGCCTCCCTCCTTTAGACATTGGTGGGTGGCCACTTGGGAGACAAGGGTAGTGGGGGCCAGATGGACCTTCGCTCTGAGGGGGTACTGCTGCTCTCACGCTCTGGCGTTTCAGCATGCTTCTGAAGGGAAACAGCTCAGGCATTTCTAGAGGTGAGGACTGCTGGAGTACTCCAAAAAGATCCACGGGGAAATGAACAGGTATTGCTCACCTCAAAAAGATTTGCAACCATTTAGTTGAGAGGCACGTCCTGCTTCAGACGGGGGCCTGACCTTTGAGCCTCGCTACTGTCAGAGATGTGGGGTTTTGCCATCCTGTGGAAACCCAGCTAAACTGCACGAACACAGAAGATGTTCAAAAACCACACTTCACGCTTGCTTTTTGCAAATGTGTTCAGATGGTCAAATGATCTCAAAATGATCCACAGCTCTCACCCCCATCAGAAGGTACACGCCTCCCTCCCACAATGTGACAGAGCAAATGCCTAGGATGGGACATGACTGCCCATTCAATCCCTTCTGCTAGTGCAGGGCTGGGGAAGAAATGCCATCAAAGATTTCCTTAGCATGTACTGGTAGGGAAAGAAGGAAGTAGGAAGAAGAATGGAAAGGAACAGAACGGGAATGGGAACAGGGAATGGGAACAGGGAAGGGGAACAGGGAATGGGAACAGGGGAAGGGGAACAGGGAATGGGAAGGGAAGGGAAGGGAAGGGAAGGGAAGGGAAGGGAAGGGAAGGGAAGGGAAGGGAAGGGAAGGGAAGGGAAGGGAAGGGAAGGGAAGGGAAGGGAAGGGGAAGGGAAGGGAAGGGAAGGGAAAGGGAAGGGAAGGGAAGGGAAGGGAAGGGAAGGGAAGGGAAGGGGAAGGGAAGGGAAGGGAAGGGAAGGGAAGGGAAGGGAAGGAAGGGAAGGGAAAAGGAGGGAATAGAATAACATAGCATAGCATGGAATGGAATGGAGTGGTATGGACTGCAATGGAATGCAATGCAATAAAATGCAACACAGTGCAACGCAATGCAACGCAATGCAATGAAATGGAAGAGTTGAGTTGGAAGTGACTTACAACGATCACCTACACCAACTGCCTGAGCACTTCAGGCCTGCCCAAAAGTTCAAGCACGGCATTAAGGGCATTGTCCAAATGCCTCTTAAACACTGACAGGCATGGGGCATCGACCACCTCTCCAGGAAGCCTCTTCCAGGGTTTGACCACCCTCTTGGTAAAGAAATGTTTCCTCATGTCAAGTCCAAACCTCCCCTGACGGACACAGCTTTGAGCTGTTCCCGCGCGTCCTGGCGCTGGGTACCAGGGAGAAGAGATCAGCACCTCCCTCTTAACCTCCCGTCCTCAGGAAGCTGTAGAGAGCAGCGAGGTCACCCCTCAGCCTCTTTCTCTCCAAACTAGACAAACCCGGAGTCCTCGGCCCCTCCTCATAGGACATGCCTTCCAGCCCCTTCACCACCTTTGCTGCACTCCTCTGGACACATTCAAGCACCTTAACATCCTTTTTGAATTGTGGGGCCCAATTTACGGGATTGCATTCCCGTACTGTGATCCCTCACAGTACAGGAACGCAATTAATACAGCCGTAGTGAATTATGTCAGGACGTGCTATTTCCACATGCATTTGCCTTGCGGGGGCCCTTTACAAAGAGGAAAGCGTTGGGCTTAAAATGCACAGGCTACCAGTTCATCTTCAAGTGTAACTCAAAACATAGGTTTTGGCTTCTAAATTCCACGTAGTTTGAAATCCTCGCTCCTTAAAGACTCTCTTTTTCCTAACAGCCCTCTGGACAGGCGGCACTCACCGCAAGGCAATTCATCTCCAGCCTCCCTCTCCTGCTGACCCATCAGGTCCACGTTTGGACACATGCAAGGGCCTGTCTCGTCACACTGAGCTTGCATCAAAATGCTGAGATTCTTTAACTGAACAGACATAGTCTGGCAGCTTTCTGCACTCGCTGCACCAGTTCTGCAAACTAATTACAAACAAATGTGCTAGAATTTTCTTTTCATAGTTTCATTTATTAATTAAAGAAACCAAACGGTGACGCTCCTTTGTATCGGAATGACATAGCGGGTGATTTCATCACACCAACATTCTCAGGTAATTTCAGGTGGGCGTACAAAAAGCAAGATCTTCCGTCCTTCTTTGCAGCTATCGTCCAGGCGCATAGGGATTCTTAAAGGGAGGCAGTTGCCTTTTAGTGTCACATGGCTGCCTGGCCAGCCAACTCCTTACCCAGCCTTCGTTTTCACTAAATGCCTGCAGAATTCATTTAAAAACTCGCCGACCTTTAGCCACACTCCTGGAGAGCAAAGCATATCCCCACAGAGAGCAGTGCCACTAACTGCATCACACTAACTTAGGCGGAAGGTACATACCGGTTTTGGCACCAACATACAAAAGGACAAGAATAGTACCTGCCTTACTCCTTCAGCTCTCCAAATACTAAATCCTAAAGGAAAAGGACACTTGCCAGGGGTTTAGGTAAGATCCGAACATCTTCCCACAAAGTGAGCTAGGCAAGTAACGCTCAGAAAGGTTAAAGTCACAAACGAGCTCTGAAAGTTTTACCCCAGGGCTGTAGCACGTTTTGTGTCCCGTATAAACACGGCCAACGGGTGTGTTCAACAGAGGAGCCGCGCAGCCTGCTTTCAGTGGGAAAAAGGGGATGTGCCGGCAACAGCAGCAAGGGGCTGTTTTTGCAGTTTGGAAGAGTCTTCGTTTAGCTGGCTGTGCATGCTCTGGGCATGGATCCAAACGTTCTAGGTCTGAAAATGACCAGCCTTTCCACCACACCAGTGTCACCTCCACTCCCTTGTTTTTCACAGCCCGTCTTATTTCCATGGCGCTCTGTTGGCACCGTCCATCCCCACCTACGGCTCTGGTTACGCTCTGGCTTTTCTCCGCCCTGCAGCTGCCAAAATCACCCGCCCTGCACGCAAGAAAAACGGTTTGTGTCCAGCCAGATCAAGTCCCTGGTCCTCCTTGCTCCGTGGCCTCACGGACGTTAGCTCCGGCGCAAAGAGGGGATGGCTAACAGGGCTGGTCTCTGGGCTGCGGGGCTGCCTTTCCGCCATGGCCTGAAAGAAGAGTTAACAGCACTGGGTTTGTCCCTGGGAGCCGAGTGGCAGAGGAGGCATCGGGGACAGCCAGCAGCTGTGCCCAGTGCACGGCCACCAAGGGCAGGGACGGACCCCTGGGCCTCCCGGGCACGGGGACTGCCTCGGGGCCAGCACCCCAAAGGCCTTCCTCCAAAGGATGCTGGGCGGAGGGGCGGTGGGCGGGGCTGCGCATGGGGGGCCCCGTCACCCCCATGTCACAGTGCCACCCACCCGGCAACGCAGCAGTCACAATGCCCCGGGGCAGGATAAAAGGCAGCGTCTCCCGTGCCCCGCTGCCAGAGATGGCCCGGGACAGGCCTGAAGACATCCAAGAGCAAGTCCTCGAGGAGCCAGTGGAATTACATGGAGGGGCCTGCGGGAGGAAGACCGGAAGCTGGACGAGGCTGCTGGAGGTTCTCTGCTGCAAGGCCAGCTCCTGGCAGAACCACCTCCAAAGCTCATCTGAGGGACAGAAATCCTTTCCAGCTGGATAGCAGTGGCCAGAGCAAGGGAATGCCTTCTTGAGGAGCGCTGCAGAGCTTGCCACCCCCCATCCCCTGCAGAGCCAGGGGCAGCAGACGTAAGAAATGGGAAGCACAGATGCTGTCAGGGGTCCCAGTGCTTTGGAGCACCCACCGGTGCCCTGCCAGGCGTGGGAAGGATTCCGGCCCCCAAGGACCATCAGGCCCTTGTCGGGGGCCTTTTGCCACTCTCGGAAGCCCCTGAGATGGCTCTAGGTGGAGGGAGAGTAGGGCTTGGGCATCTCCCGGGAGGCATGACCAGCCTGTGGGACGAGGAGGCAGGTCTTGCTCGCGTGCTCAGGGAATAGCCGATCGCCAGCGCTGGGGTCAGGAAGGAATTTTCCCCCGGGGCAGATTGGCCCTGGTCCCCGGGGGTTTTTTGCCTTCCTCTGCAGCATTGAGCATGACCACTTGCCAGGGCTCCTCTCGTCCCTTTTGGCTAGGTTACTGCCTGCTGCTCATGCACCACGAAGATGGCCTCTCGTGCCCTGCAGCTGGGGGGAGGAAGGCTTTTTTCCCCCGCACGGTGGCTAGCAAGCGTCCCCGGGGGTTTTTTGCCTGCCTCTGCAGCACTGAGCACGCACGGCCCCTTGCCAGGGCTCCTTTGGGGCCATTTTGGCTAGGTGCCTGCTGCTCGTGCTCCACGAAGGTGGCCCTCGTGCCCCGCATCCGGGGGGAGGAAGCTTTCTAGACTCCCCGGGTGGGCCCCCAGGGTGGCCCCCCGGGTTGCTTCTTGTCCTCTGTAGCACTGAGCACAGCCCCTTGTCAGGGCTCCTCTGAGCCCTTTGGCTCCGTTCCTGCCCCTGCTGCTCCTTTGCACCACCAAGGCACCACTCGTGCCCTGGCTCGCTCTGGCTCTCTTGCCCATCGCAAGTTTGGAGCGGGAGCAAGCTCTGCTCTTCCCTTGGCTCCATTTGCCCAGGGGTTCTTGCTCGTGCAAAGCAGCCTGGCCTTGCAAGGGCGCTGCACCACCTGCAGCTGCCAATTTTCGGCTCTCCCTGCATGCAATACAAGCGCAGGGCAGGCACGAGAGCGCTTTTCATGCATCACTGGCCAAGAAGCACAGCGACGGAGCAACTTTTGGAAGACAAGAAGTGTGCTTGTCATCAATGCGTGCCATACTTGTGAAAACTCCCGACAGTACCACACACCTCTTCTTCTTCTTCTACTACTTTTGTGTGTGCTCGGTACCAATGCTCATTCTTCAAGTTCTCACTCGTCAGAAAACAGGGGTAGCTTGGCCTGTATTCCTGCCGCTGCTTTCTGCGGCTCTGTGGCTTTCCTTTGCCAGACTGCAAGGGATCTTTTTTCAAGCTAAACTGAAGACCGCATCAGCCTGCTCCTGGCTACACATGCGCATTGTGTTGATGCTTGTGAGCATCGGCTCTGAAACGGATTCACAAAAGTAAAATAAAATCCTCTTCCCACTTGCAACCTTTGTGACTTGTGTCCTTGAAAGCGGTTTTGGAGCTGAAAAACCCCCGGTGTTTCAGGCAAACAACAGTCTTATCATTACTTGACTCACGGTGAGTGCAGGGAACAGAAGAGAGCAGAAGAGAAGAGTTGTGCTATGTCATGCCTAGAGCTCTGCCTGACAAGCCGTGACCTAGGCCTGAGGGCTGCCCCCAGGAGAGCAGCTCTCTGCAGTGCCGGTCCCAGGCCCAGCCAGCAGACAGGGGCAGAGACGGGCACACCTACAACGTGGCTCGGGCAGGGACTGAAGGCCCCGGGCTGAGCTGAGACACGTCCCCGGGGCCCTTGGCAGGAGGCGGTGGGGGTGGGGGTCCCAGGGGAGAGGCCGCTCCCAGCCATTGAGGCCTGTGAGCACCCCCAGGACGCTGGCAGAAGTAGGCTTGCACTGCTCCTATGGCCTCCCTCCTTTAGACATTGGTGGGTGGCCACTTGGGAGACAAGGGTAGTGGGCCAGATGGACCTTCGCTCTGAGGGGGTACTGCTGCTCTCACGCTCTGGCGTTTCAGCATGCTTCTGAAGGGAAACAGCTCAGGCATTTCTAGAGGTGAGGACTGCTGGAGTACTCCAAAAAGATCCACGGGGAAATGAACAGGTATTGCTCACCTCAAAAAGATTTGCAACCATTTAGTTGAGAGGCACGTCCTGCTTCAGACGGGGGGCCTGACCTTTGAGCCTCGCTACTGTCAGAGATGTGGGGTTTTGCCATCCTGTGGAAACCCAGCTAAACTGCACGAACACAGAAGATGTTCAAAAACCACACTTCACGCTTGCTTTTTGCAAATGTGTTCAGATGGTCAAATGATCTCAAAATGATCCACAGCTCTCACCCCCATCAGAAGGTACACGCCTCCCTCCCACAATGTGACAGAGCAAATGCCTAGGATGGGACATGACTGCCCATTCAATCCCTTCTGCTAGTGCAGGGCTGGGAAGAAATGCCATCAAAGATTTCCTTAGCATGTACTGGTAGGGAAAGAAGGAAGTAGGAAGAAGAATGGAAAGGAACAGAACGGGAATGGGAACAGGGAATGGGAACAGGGAAGGGGAACAGGGAATGGGAACAGGGAAGGGGAACAGGGAATGGGAAGGGAAGGGAAGGGAAGGGAAGGGAAGGGAAGGGAAGGGAAGGGAAGGGAAGGGAAGGGAAGGGAAGGGAAGGGAAGGGAAGGGAAGGGAAGGGAAGGGAAGGGAAGGGAAGGGAAGGGAAGGGAAGGGAAGGGAAGGGAAGGGAAGGGAAGGGAAGGGAAAAGGAGGGAATAGAATAACATAGCATAGCATGGAATGGAATGGAGTGGTATGGACTGCAATGGAATGCAATGCAATAAAATGCAACACAGTGCAACGCAATGCAACGCAATGCAATGAAATGGAAGAGTTGAGTTGGAAGTGACTTACAACGATCACCTACACCAACTGCCTGAGCACTTCAGGCCTGCCCAAAAGTTCAAGCACGGCATTAAGGGCATTGTCCAAATGCCTCTTAAACACTGACAGGCATGGGGCATCGACCACCTCTCCAGGAAGCCTCTTCCAGGGTTTGACCACCCTCTTGGTAAAGAAATGTTTCCTCATGTCAAGTCCAAACCTCCCCTGACAGACACAGCTTTGAGCTGTTCCCGCGCGTCCTGGCGCTGGGTACCAGGGAGAAGAGATCAGCACCTCCCTCTTAACCTCCCGTCCTCAGGAAGCTGTAGAGAGCAGCGAGGTCACCCCTCAGCCTCTTTCTCTCCAAACTAGACAAACCCGGAGTCCTCGGCCCCTCCTCATAGGACATGCCTTCCAGCCCCTTCACCACCTTTGCTGCACTCCTCTGGACACATTCAAGCACCTTAACATCCTTTTTGAATTGTGGGGCCCAATTTACGGGATTGCATTCCCGTACTGTGATCCCTCACAGTACAGGAACGCAATTAATACAGCCGTAGTGAATTATGTCAGGACGTGCTATTTCCACATGCATTTGCCTTGCGGGGGCCCTTTACAAAGAGGAAAGCGTTGGGCTTAAAATGCACAGGCTACCAGTTCATCTTCAAGTGTAACTCAAAACATAGGTTTTGGCTTCTAAATTCCACGTAGTTTGAAATCCTCGCTCCTTAAAGACTCTCTTTTTCCTAACAGCCCTCTGGACAGGCGGCACTCACCGCAAGGCAATTCATCTCCAGCCTCCCTCTCCTGCTGACCCATCAGGTCCACGTTTGGACACATGCAAGGGCCTGTCTCGTCACACTGAGCTTGCATCAAAATGCTGAGATTCTTTAACTGAACAGACATAGTCTGGCAGCTTTCTGCACTCGCTGCACCAGTTCTGCAAACTAATTACAAACAAATGTGCTAGAATTTTCTTTTCATAGTTTCATTTATTAATTAAAGAAACCAAACGGTGACGCTCCTTTGTATCGGAATGACATAGCGGGTGATTTCATCACACCAACATTCTCAGGTAATTTCAGGTGGGCGTACAAAAAGCAAGATCTTCCGTCCTTCTTTGCAGCTATCGTCCAGGCGCATAGGGATTCTTAAAGGGAGGCAGTTGCCTTTTAGTGTCACATGGCTGCCTGGCCAGCCAACTCCTTACCCAGCCTTCGTTTTCACTAAATGCCTGCAGAATTCATTTAAAAACTCGCCGACCTTTAGCCACACTCCTGGAGAGCAAAGCATATCCCCACAGAGAGCAGTGCCACTAACTGCATCACACTAACTTAGGCGGAAGGTACATACCGGTTTTGGCACCAACATACAAAAGGACAAGAATAGTACCTGCCTTACTCCTTCAGCTCTCCAAATACTAAATCCTAAAGGAAAAGGACACTTGCCAGGGGTTTAGGTAAGATCCGAACATCTTCCCACAAAGTGAGCTAGGCAAGTAACGCTCAGAAAGGTTAAAGTCACAAACGAGCTCTGAAAGTTTTACCCCAGGGCTGTAGCACGTTTTGTGTCCCGTATAAACACGGCCAACGGGTGTGTTCAACAGAGGAGCCGCGCAGCCTGCTTTCAGTGGGAAAAGGGGATGTGCCGGCAACAGCAGCAAGGGGCTGTTTTTGCAGTTTGGAAGAGTCTTCGTTTAGCTGGCTGTGCATGCTCTGGGCATGGATCCAAACGTTCTAGGTCTGAAAATGACCAGCCTTTCCACCACACCAGTGTCACCTCCACTCCCTTGTTTTTCACAGCCCGTCTTATTTCCATGGCGCTCTGTTGGCACCGTCCATCCCCACCTACGGCTCTGGTTACGCTCTGGCTTTTCTCCGCCCTGCAGCTGCCAAAATCACCCGCCCTGCACGCAAGAAAAACGGTTTGTGTCCAGCCAGATCAAGTCCCTGGTCCTCCTTGCTCCGTGGCCTCACGGACGTTAGCTCCGGCGCAAAGAGGGGATGGCTAACAGGGCTGGTCTCTGGGCTGCGGGGCTGCTTTCCGCCATGGCCTGAAAGAAGAGTTAACAGCACTGGGTTTGTCCCTGGGAGCCGAGTGGCAGAGGAGGCATCGGGGACAGCCAGCAGCTGTGCCCAGTGCACGGCCACCAAGGGCAGGGACGGACCCCTGGGCCTCCCGGGCACGGGGACTGCCTCGGGGCCAGCACCCCAAAGGCCTTCCTCCAAAGGATGCTGGGCGGAGGGGCGGTGGGCGGGGCTGCGCATGGGGGGCCCCGTCACCCCCATGTCACAGTGCCACCACCCGGCAACGCAGCAGTCACAATGCCCCGGGGCAGGATAAAAGGCAGCGTCTCCCGTGCCCCGCTGCCAGAGATGGCCCGGGGACAGGCCTGAAGACATCCAAGAGCAAGTCCTCGAGGAGCCAGTGGAATTACATGGAGGGGCCTGCGGGAGGAAGACCGGAAGCTGGACGAGGCTGCTGGAGGTTCTCTGCTGCAAGGCCAGCTCCTGGCAGAACCACCTCCAAAGCTCATCTGAGGGACAGAAATCCTTTCCAGCTGGATAGCAGTGGCCAGAGCAAGGGAATGCCTTCTTGAGGAGCGCTGCAGAGCTTGCCACCCCCATCCCCTGCAGAGCCAGGGGCAGCAGACGTAAGAAATGGGAAGCACAGATGCTGTCAGGGGTCCCAGTGCTTTGGAGCACCCACCGGTGCCCTGCCAGGCGTGGGAAGGATTCCGGCCCCCAAGGACCATCAGGCCCTTGTCGGGGGCCTTTTGCCACTCTCGGAAGCCCCTGAGATGGCTCTAGGTGGAGGGAGAGTAGGGCTTGGGCATCTCCCGGGAGGCATGACCAGCCTGTGGGACGAGGAGGCAGGTCTTGCTCGCGTGCTCAGGGAATAGCCGATCGCCAGCGCTGGGGTCAGGAAGGAATTTTCCCCCGGGGCAGATTGGCCCTGGTCCCCGGGGGTTTTTTGCCTTCCTCTGCAGCATTGAGCATGACCACTTGCCAGGGCTCCTCTCGTCCCTTTTGGCTAGGTTACTGCCTGCTGCTCATGCACCACGAAGATGGCCTCTCGTGCCCTGCAGCTGGGGGGAGGAAGGCTTTTTTCCCCCGCACGGTGGGCTAGCAAGCGTCCCCGGGGGTTTTTTGCCTGCCTCTGCAGCACTGAGCACGCACGGCCCCTTGCCAGGGCTCCTTTGGGCCATTTTGGCTAGGTGCCTGCTGCTCGTGCTCCACGAAGGTGGCCCTCGTGCCCCGCATCCGGGGGGAGGAAGCTTTCTAGACTCCCCGGGTGGGCCCCCAGGGTGGCCCCCCGGGTTGCTTCTTGTCCTCTGTAGCACTGAGCACAGCCCCTTGTCAGGGCTCCTCTGAGCCCTTTGGGCTCCGTTCCTGCCCCTGCTGCTCCTTTGCACCACCAAGGCACCACTCGTGCCCTGGCTCGCTCTGGCTCTCTTGCCCATCGCAAGTTTGGAGCGGGAGCAAGCTCTGCTCTTCCCTTGGCTCCATTTGCCCAGGGGTTCTTGCTCGTGCAAAGCAGCCTGGCCTTGCAAGGGCTCCAGGCTTGCTGCACCACCTGCAGCTGCCAATTTTCGGCTCTCCCTGCATGCAATACAAGCGCAGGGCAGGCACGAGAGCGCTTTTCATGCATCACTGGCCAAGAAGCACAGCGACGGAGCAACTTTTGGAAGACAAGAAGTGTGCTTGTCATCAATGCGTGCCATACTTGTGAAAACTCCCGACAGTACCACACACCTCTTCTTCTTCTTCTACTACTTTTGTGTGTGCTCGGTACCAATGCTCATTCTTCAAGTTCTCACTCGTCAGAAAACAGGGGTAGCTTGGCCTGTATTCCTGCCGCTGCTTTCTGCGGCTCTGTGGCTTTCCTTTGCCAGACTGCAAGGGATCTTTTTTCAAGCTAAACTGAAGACCGCATCAGCCTGCTCCTGGCTACACATGCGCATTGTGTTGATGCTTGTGAGCATCGGCTCTGAAACGGATTCACAAAAGTAAAATAAAATCCTCTTCCCACTTGCAACCTTTGTGACTTGTGTCCTTGAAAGCGGTTTTGGAGCTGAAAAACCCCCGGTGTTTCAGGCAAACAACAGTCTTATCATTACTTGACTCACGGTGAGTGCAGGGAACAGAAGAGAGCAGAAGAGAAGAGTTGTGCTATGTCATGCCTAGAGCTCTGCCTGACAAGCCGTGACCTAGGCCTGAGGGCTGCCCCCAGGAGAGCAGCTCTCTGCAGTGCCGGTCCCAGGCCCAGCCAGCAGACAGGGGCAGAGACGGGCACACCTACAACGTGGCTCGGGCAGGGACTGAAGGCCCCGGGCTGAGCTGAGACACGTCCCCGGGGCCCTTGGCAGGAGGCGGTGGGGGTGGGGGTCCCAGGGGAGAGGCCGCTCCCAGCCATTGAGGCCTGTGAGCACCCCCAGGACGCTGGCAGAAGTAGGCTTGCACTGCTCCTATGGCCTCCCTCCTTTAGACATTGGTGGGTGGCCACTTGGGAGACAAGGGTAGTGGGCCAGATGGACCTTCGCTCTGAGGGGGGTACTGCTGCTCTCACGCTCTGGCGTTTCAGCATGCTTCTGAAGGGAAACAGCTCAGGCATTTCTAGAGGTGAGGACTGCTGGAGTACTCCAAAAAGATCCACGGGGAAATGAACAGGTATTGCTCACCTCAAAAAGATTTGCAACCATTTAGTTGAGAGGCACGTCCTGCTTCAGACGGGGGGCCTGACCTTTGAGCCTCGCTACTGTCAGAGATGTGGGGTTTTGCCATCCTGTGGAAACCCAGCTAAACTGCACGAACACAGAAGATGTTCAAAAACCACACTTCACGCTTGCTTTTTGCAAATGTGTTCAGATGGTCAAATGATCTCAAAATGATCCACAGCTCTCACCCCCATCAGAAGGTACACGCCTCCCTCCCACAATGTGACAGAGCAAATGCCTAGGATGGGACATGACTGCCCATTCAATCCCTTCTGCTAGTGCAGGGCTGGGAAGAAATGCCATCAAAGATTTCCTTAGCATGTACTGGTAGGGAAAGAAGGAAGTAGGAAGAAGAATGGAAAGGAACAGAACGGGAATGGGAACAGGGAATGGGAACAGGGAAGGGGAACAGGGAATGGGAACAGGGAAGGGGAACAGGGAATGGGAAGGGAAGGGAAGGGAAGGGAAGGGAAGGGAAGGGAAGGGAAGGGAAGGGAAGGGAAGGGAAGGGAAGGGAAGGGAAGGGAAGGGAAGGGAAGGGAAGGGAAGGGAAGGGAAGGGAAGGGAAGGGAAGGGAAGGGAAGGGAAGGGAAGGGAAGGGAAGGGAAGGGAAGGGAAGGGAAGGGAAGGGAAGGGAAGGGAAAAGGAGGGAATAGAATAACATAGCATAGCATGGAATGGAATGGAGTGGTATGGACTGCAATGGAATGCAATGCAATAAAATGCAACACAGTGCAACGCAATGCAACGCAATGCAATGAAATGGAAGAGTTGAGTTGGAAGTGACTTACAACGATCACCTACACCAACTGCCTGAGCACTTCAGGCCTGCCCAAAAGTTCAAGCACGGCATTAAGGGCATTGTCCAAATGCCTCTTAAACACTGACAGGCATGGGGCATCGACCACCTCTCCAGGAAGCCTCTTCCAGGGTTTGACCACCCTCTTGGTAAAGAAATGTTTCCTCATGTCAAGTCCAAACCTCCCCTGACGGACACAGCTTTGAGCTGTTCCCGCGCGTCCTGGCGCTGGGTACCAGGGAGAAGAGATCAGCACCTCCCTCTTAACCTCCCGTCCTCAGGAAGCTGTAGAGAGCAGCGAGGTCACCCCTCAGCCTCTTTCTCTCCAAACTAGACAAACCCGGAGTCCTCGGCCCCTCCTCATAGGACATGCCTTCCAGCCCCTTCACCACCTTTGCTGCACTCCTCTGGACACATTCAAGCACCTTAACATCCTTTTTGAATTGTGGGGCCCAATTTACGGGATTGCATTCCCGTACTGTGATCCCTCACAGTACAGGAACGCAATTAATACAGCCGTAGTGAATTATGTCAGGACGTGCTATTTCCACATGCATTTGCCTTGCGGGGGCCCTTTACAAAGAGGAAAGCGTTGGGCTTAAAATGCACAGGCTACCAGTTCATCTTCAAGTGTAACTCAAAACATAGGTTTTGGCTTCTAAATTCCACGTAGTTTGAAATCCTCGCTCCTTAAAGACTCTCTTTTTCCTAACAGCCCTCTGGACAGGCGGCACTCACCGCAAGGCAATTCATCTCCAGCCTCCCTCTCCTGCTGACCCATCAGGTCCACGTTTGGACACATGCAAGGGCCTGTCTCGTCACACTGAGCTTGCATCAAAATGCTGAGATTCTTTAACTGAACAGACATAGTCTGGCAGCTTTCTGCACTCGCTGCACCAGTTCTGCAAACTAATTACAAACAAATGTGCTAGAATTTTCTTTTCATAGTTTCATTTATTAATTAAAGAAACCAAACGGTGACGCTCCTTTGTATCGGAATGACATAGCGGGTGATTTCATCACACCAACATTCTCAGGGTAATTTCAGGTGGGCGTACAAAAAAGCAAGATCTTCCGTCCTTCTTTGCAGCTATCGTCCAGGCGCATAGGGATTCTTAAAGGGAGGCAGTTGCCTTTTAGTGTCACATGGCTGCCTGGCCAGCCAACTCCTTACCCAGCCTTCGTTTTCACTAAATGCCTGCAGACATTCATTTAAAAACTCGCCGACCTTTAGCCACACTCCTGGAGAGCAAAGCATATCCCCACAGAGAGCAGTGCCACTAACTGCATCACACTAACTTAGGCGGAAGGTACATACCGGTTTTGGCACCAACATACAAAAGGACCAAGAATAGTACCTGCCTTACTCCTTCAGCTCTCCAAATACTAAATCCTAAAGGAAAAGGACACTTGCCAGGGGTTTAGGTAAGATCCGAACATCTTCCCACAAAGTGAGCTAGGCAAGTAACGCTCAGAAAGGTTAAAGTCACAAACGAGCTCTGAAAGTTTTACCCCAGGGCTGTAGCACGTTTTGTGTCCCGTTATAAACACGGCCAACGGGTGTGTTCAACAGAGGAGCCGCGCAGCCTGCTTTCAGTGGGAAAAGGGGATGTGCCGGCAACAGCAGCAAGGGGCTGTTTTTGCAGTTTGGAAGAGTCTTCGTTTAGCTGGCTGTGCATGCTCTGGGCATGGATCCAAACGTTCTAGGTCTGAAAATGACCAGCCTTTCCACCACACCAGTGTCACCTCCACTCCCTTGTTTTTCACAGCCCGTCTTATTTCCATGGCGCTCTGTTGGCACCGTCCATCCCCACCTACGGCTCTGGTTACGCTCTGGCTTTTCTCCGCCCTGCAGCTGCCAAAATCACCCGCCCTGCACGCAAGAAAAACGGTTTTGTGTCCAGCCAGATCAAGTCCCTGGTCCTCCTTGCTCCGTGGCCTCACGGACGTTAGCTCCGGCGCAAAGAGGGGATGGCTAACAGGGCTGGTCTCTGGGCTGCGGGGCTGCTTTCCGCCATGGCCTGAAAGAAGAGTTAACAGCACTGGGTTTGTCCCTGGGAGCCGAGTGGCAGAGGAGGCATCGGGGACAGCCAGCAGCTGTGCCCAGTGCACGGCCACCAAGGGCAGGGACGGACCCCTGGGCCTCCCGGGCACGGGGACTGCCTCGGGGCCAGCACCCCCAAAGGCCTTCCTCCAAAGGATGCTGGGCGGAGGGGCGGTGGGCGGGGCTGCGCATGGGGGGCCCCGTCACCCCCATGTCACAGTGCCACCACCCGGGCAACGCAGCAGTCACAATGCCCCGGGGCAGGATAAAAGGCAGCGTCTCCCGTGCCCCGCTGCCAGAGATGGCCCGGGGACAGGCCTGAAGACATCCAAGAGCAAGTCCTCGAGGAGCCAGTGGAATTACATGGAGGGGCCTGCGGGAGGAAGACCGGAAGCTGGACGAGGCTGCTGGAGGTTCTCTGCTGCAAGGCCAGCTCCTGGCAGAACCACCCTCCAAAGCTCATCTGAGGGACAGAAATCCTTTCCAGCTGGATAGCAGTGGCCAGAGCAAGGGGAATGCCTTCTTGAGGAGCGCTGCAGAGCTTGCCACCCCCATCCCCTGCAGAGCCAGGGGCAGCAGACGTAAGAAATGGGGAAGCACAGATGCTGTCAGGGGTCCCAGTGCTTTGGAGCACCCACCGGTGCCCTGCCAGGCGTGGGAAGGATTCCGGCCCCCAAGGACCATCAGGCCCTTGTCGGGGGCCTTTTGCCACTCTCGGAAGCCCCTGAGATGGCTCTAGGTGGAGGGAGAGTAGGGCTTGGGCATCTCCCGGGAGGCATGACCAGCCTGTGGGACGAGGAGGCAGGTCTTGCTCGCGTGCTCAGGGAATAGCCGATCGCCAGCGCTGGGGTCAGGAAGGAATTTCCCCCGGGGCAGATTGGCCCTGGTCCCCGGGGGTTTTTTGCCTTCCTCTGCAGGCATTGAGCATGACCACTTGCCAGGGCTCCTCTCGTCCCTTTTGGCTAGGTTACTGCCTGCTGCTCATGCACCACGAAGATGGCCTCTCGTGCCCTGCAGCTGGGGGGAGGAAGGCTTTTTTCCCCCGCACGGTGGGCTAGCAAGCGTCCCCGGGGGGTTTTTTGCCTGCCTCTGCAGCACTGAGCACGCACGGCCCCTTGCCAGGGCTCCTTTGGGCCATTTTGGCTAGGTGCCTGCTGCTCGTGCTCCACGAAGGTGGCCCCTCGTGCCCCGCATCCGGGGGGAGGAAGCTTTCTAGACTCCCCGGGTGGGCCCCCAGGGTGGCCCCCCGGGTTGCTTCTTGTCCTCTGTAGCACTGAGCACAGCCCCTTGTCAGGGCTCCTCTGAGCCCTTTGGGCTCCGTTCCTGCCCCTGCTGCT